>NC_056737.1:775540682-775913182 GCF_019279795.1 Protopterus annectens | reverse complement strand
ATTCTTAGGTACATGGTACAAATTTGATATTTACACTATGTACATATAGGGAGGATAGGTGGTAGAGATGCTGGTGAGCAGATGATGGAAAAGCCAGTGAACCACACCCATGTGTTAATTACATGATAGGGTAGTGTGTAAGGTTTTCCACTGCTGCTACAGTTGTGCAAGAGGGCCACCAACTCTGATACAATATGTACAATTTATGTACATGTGCAATTTTCTACACGACACTCCCCGGACTTGAGCAGTACACTGGTGCAGCACTCAGCATTGCTGCCTCAGAATGCTTTGTTCTCCAGTCTGGTTCTTGGCTGAGATGCCTTCTGTATGGAGCCTGAATGTCCTTCCTGTGCACATATGGGTTTTGCCTGCTGCTTTGGATTCCTTTCACATCCCAAAGACCAGCACAGGTAAAATAACATTCCTTCAAAATGCCACTAGATGTGCATGTTGTGTGTGAATGAGTGTATTCATATGCATATGTGTGTGTTTTTTTAAATTAATTCCAGAAAGTATCAACTGGTATTTTGGTATTTATTTGACTGGATCCGTGACACTCTGCTTTGCATTTTATTAGAAGGAACTCATATTTGAGCAACAAAATACTAAATACATGCTGTTCTGGAATAATCAAAGGACCCATCTGGAGATGTAGCATTTTGTCTTGCACTTTATAGCAATGGACAAGTAATATATATATAGTACTGTAAAATTATTCCAAACAGGATCATTTACCGCTGTGGCACTTTGCTCTCTCTCTGGCCTGCTGATATGACATTCTGTTTTATACTTTATTTTATAGGGGAAGGGTCCTAATGGAGCTGTGATAGTCTACATTACAGTTTATTGGAATGGAGAAATGAGACAGAAAGAAAAGTTTTCTTTTTGTATTGCTTGGCAATGCTGAAACTGGCAGTATATAATACCCAGCCCTGTTCTGTACTGCGTGGTATTTTTCTGTCCTACTACATTACTGTTTGTTAACTGTATGTGTGTTGTTAGACATACATGTTATCAAAATAACACTTGTCTTCTCTGTTACTTACTTGTTGCTGCTGCATTTAGCAATGACCAGCACTGACCATGTTGTTCTGATTCTTCTTAGCATTACTGCTCCTGGCATAGAACCTACAACTCACTGCACGTGTGCACTCCAGCTGTTTCATACCTGCTCTTTTTCTGGCTGCCATCACTTTCTTCCTTGCATGGCTGCTTGATGTTTAGTTCCCATTATGCCTGCTCAGTTGTTTACATATCTGAGCTTGGTACTCTCATCACTCTCATCAGGCATAATAAGCCTGAGCCAGATACCTTCACCTGCACAATATCTTTCACTAACAAATGATGCCACAAAGAAAGATAGGCACTTTTAAATTGCATTATATTTGTCTGATACTATTAGCTTCTCTGTTCTTCCCTTTAAGTGAATTAAATATTCAATCTCCCATCCATCCTTTTTCCAGATTTTTTCCACCTGACCTACGTCAACATATTCTCTGTTTACCACTCATTCTATTAGCCCTTTCCAGGGTCTACAACACTCTCTCCAATGAGTAGTTTGATGCTCACATTCAGGTCATCACTCCTCCCATGCTTCATAATTAGTGTGAGTCATATTTCTCCCACATGATCTTGCAAACTCATATCATGTCCATCTTGTATCACAGGATCTTCAGAGAAGGGAGTCCCAGCTCGTTTACACTATGGGATAACATCCTGGTGGTTTTCTCTTTGACAACATCCAGCAGCCTGACATCTGTCTTCCTGTGTGGCCTCCAGCACTGCCTTCAGTAATCGATGTGTTCACTGACTGCGGTCTGGAAGGGTGAAAACATTATTTTGCTGCTTCTGTAGTCTATTTCCCAGAGGATGTGCTCTAGTATTATATTTTCTGCTTTTGCAAGCCTCTGACTCTGCTGCTTGTTGTTCATTCCAGGTGTGACAAACAATGCCCCCCCCCCCCCGTGTCTCTTGTCTGTTCTGTTGTCATTAGCTCTATTCTCCACAGCTGATATCTACTTCATATCAGAGTTGTAATGGCCTCAAAAAATAGCCAGCTATCATGGACAAGTACAAAAATAAATCAAGAAATGTATTCTTTTGTATGTTGTGTTATTACCAAGACAAAAGCTATGAGGCAGTAATGAGAGAATACATGTGAAATGGAGAATTTCTATGGTTTGCAAGATTATTTTGTTTTTATAGAATGGACAACGGATGAAAAAGATATTCTGCCTGAACAGATGATTGACTATAAGGTTATTATAAAGTTTATATTTCATCACAGAAAAGGAAAAAATATGATGAAATACTGCATCCTTAAAATGGTACTCAAACCATCCAAGATTGTAGCATAAGTACTTTAGCAATTATTACTTATAAACAACTGCTGGACTACACAAATGGTTGTAACCATACACAACATAGCAATGCAAGAGGCTTCACCTCCAACACCCCCTTTATTATCCTCACTGTGAGGTCATTGCACCTCGTAGAAAGACTGATCACTGAAATAATGCAGATTTGACAATGAAAGACAATGTACATCGCTGTTTCTCTAGGAGATGGAAAGTCTGGCGATATTAAGATAGAAAATACTTCGAGCAGCAGAATAGTGTTGCTGTGTGTAGCGAAACACAAACACCAACTTCCACTTGGACATGCTATGCTTAAGCAACACTGCTTTAAGCAGCTTAACATAAGAAAATGACTATAAGCCTCCTTAAAACAATGAAAGGGAGATATTTCAAGGAACGAATGCCATAAATTGCTACAAAAGACTAGGGGTGATATCACATCTTTAAGCCCACCAGTAGACATTATTTCCTTCAGTAATTTAGCCACATGAATTTCTGTAGAATAAAATATTTTGTAACACTAAATTAAATTTCTTCTGCTTAGCTCACATAAGTATTGTATTATCACTCAGTGATTCATTATTTAAATGTTGTGCATTAACACACAGTTCTTAAGACAAAATTAGTTACACGCTGATGAAAGACACTATATATAAAATAAATGTGCTCAATTCCTGTGCACCCAAAATGCTGTGGGAAAGCAACTACTCAAAGGGCAATGAGGTGAAGAGTTTCTTTCAGCGCTCTTTGTTGTCATCATTTGACTTATGCTTCCAGCAGTAACACTTTTAGGGGCACCAGGCCAGCTGGACAGCTCAGACAACAGGTTAGCAATGACCTTGAAAAAGCTGGCATTCGTTCACAGATGCAGAATATTCATTAGTTTTCTGCTTTTGTGCTAGACTACAAATGCACAAATAGTGAGAAATGGCTTATGAGGGTCCATCTGCAACTGCATTATTGCAATACTGCCTTGCAAATGATGTAGCGGCGCTTTATTCCAGCTGCCCTAGACAATGTGCACATCTTCATGCATGTACCTCTTTAGAGCTACAAAAATTCTCACTCCAAACTTAAAAGAAGTTTGCATGCAGGAATTCAACAGTGCCTCACTTTGGGGAAGCAAGTTACTCATTTTATCACTGTAAAATATTTTATTTTCTACACACTGTTCCTGTCCACCAGCAAAACAGCTCTATAAACATAAAGTAACATACACCGCATTATGAGCTTTCTAGTTACATTTGTTAGCAACTGTTGTGTACTTTGTTTGTTGCCCTTTCTGAGAGGCACTGTTTCCACATCTGGGAGACTGAAAGCAGACAACCATGATTACACAGTGTAGCATCTGGTCCATCTCAAAGCAGCAGGAAGGCTTTGAAAAGGAATGTCAAAACAACACTTGATGCACACTGGTGTTCTGAAGCATTTGTATCATTTCTTTATTTTATATGTATGACCAGTCATTTTCATGAAATAGTTAATGGTAGTGCTAAAGCACCTAGGAACTTGAAGATGCATACAGAGTAAACAGCACTCAAGACTTATGTCTGGTAAACAGGCCTGGAGACAACATTACCCACTGGAACTGTTGTCTCAGGTGTTTCCCCAAATAAAGCTTCTGCTACGCAATACTGAGCACATTGCAGTCTGGAGTGCTGTTTACTTTGTCATTTTCTTTCACCTGGCTGACTGTATATAGTACCAGCTGGAATTTCTAGTTCATTGATGCTCATTTTGTTATGATGCACAGAAAGTGCACAATGGAAGGTATCAGTGTAAAAGGTCCATGTTCATCTAGCTAGTTAACTTTTACTTTCTCTAAGAAGGGTGCAGTCTGGCATTATCTATCTAATCAAGTGGATACATTTTTTTTTTTTTCTGAGCAGCTCACATAAACATTATATAAACTGAGGTCACAATATGTATACAGCTGTCTAAACAAATACTTGCAGCAAAGGTCAATGTATCACTTGTTTATGCATTTATAAAGCAAAACAAGGCAGTATTTGGAGAATCTACCATCTTACTTACCTACCACTCTCTCTCATAGCAGTGGCAGTTATTAGTAGTTATTAATAAGGAACAAACTGCTTCTACCAGTTTACTTCTGCGAGGAAGGAGTATGGACTACAGGCCCATGGCCATCAGTGCTAGTGAGACGATTCTGGGAATGGACACTGGATGGCTATGAGTGAAGAAAGATTGCAATCTGTAGGGTCTTGAGGAGAACTGAGACTGTTTAGGAAGCTGGTTTCCAGGACAGAGAACTGAAGCTGTGTTTAGAAATATATTGTCCTGAAACACCTCTTTATAAGAAAGTAATTTGAAAGACTGAGTCTTAAATATTGCACTGCTTTGGAAACCAATATAAAAGTTTTCTCACACTGCTGAACTGGTTTCTGAAAGTTTTATATGAACTGATGGGATGAATATGAACTTGTTTCTATGAAAAAGTAGTCAAAGAATACATGTAACTGAATTTGTTCTGTGGTTCCCAAAGCTGCACAAATAGCATTATGTTTGGTACTTACGTATTATCGCAACCAGATTTTTGCGGTTGCGAAATGCACAGTTATAAGTCCTTGGCAGTGGCAAAAAACTGTACATAACTGTTGGGAACTGAAAGAAGTTCAGAAATAATCTTCCTTTTTTTGTGTCCATTAAAGACATCAGTTATCATGCCTGCTTTTGTACTGTCGGTTGCATTATTTACAGTTTGTGGAAAGAAGTGTGCAGAGAATAGTCACTGTCATTGTAAACTTACAGGAAAGTAGTTCATGTTCAAGTGAAATGGGGTGAGAAAACTCCACATTTTTTTTTGTATCACGGTACTTGTGAAACAAAACGATAATACGTAAATCCCCCTATTTTTACTGATGAAGTTCTGCGGCTATGGAAAGACCTACTGAAAAGGAGCAAGTATCTGTTGGGTAACTTCACTTAATGCACTTATGCCTCATTAGCATTTCATTACTCAGTTAATTTCTGACTTAGAAACCTTAAAACATAATGCCTGCATTTCTGATGTCCGAAACTCCCATGAAAACCTTCTAATTCCGTTCGCATTTGTGTTGGTATACAATAGTATGTGCAGTAAGTGCATGCTGTTTCATTACAGTTGGAAATGTTTGTGGAGAAAAGAAAAATGGGGCAGGAATCTGATTTCTGAAAAGACTGTTCAGAAACAGTATTTCAGAATGATAATTATGTCAGTGTACAAGAATGTGGGTTTATGTGATAACAGCTTCATTCTTTTTTCTTCCTTGCTTGCATTACGTTACGGCGGTACAGCGTGAACCAAAAGGAACAATTTGACTGTTATTCCTGTTCCTCTTGCAGAAAGCACAGCATGACACAATAATGATTTGCAGTCCACACACCCCTTCTCACTGTAATGTGAAGTTGTTTCGCCAACATATCAGCAGTTACACCAGGTTGAAATCTGGTTGCGATAATACGTAAGTCCCTTATTTTTTTATTATCTCCTGTAAATTAACCTATGTTTTATAGCTCGCATTCTTCAGTTTGAATGCACAAAATGTTAATAGCTATTTTTTGTTGTCACAGATTGTCACATATGTTGGCAGTCTAGCGCAGTTGTTATTAAAAGGGTTACACTGAACATTGCTTTTAGTGAGTTAATGTACATTCAGTAGCAGTAAAAGGATATGATCGTGTGTGTGTGTGTGTGTGTGTGTGTGTGTGTGTGTGTGTGTGTGTGTGTGTGTGTGTGTGTTAGAGTAAGGGCTAGGGAGGAGGATAGATTTAGTGTTGTGCAGGTATGGTGTTGTGTGTGTACTGTGTCAATGTGGCTTGTTTAGTGATACTGTTAGGAAAAGGGGTTTTAGTAACCATGATGTGCAGTGTTGGGGTTAGCGGTAGAGTAGGGTTAGCACATATTAGTAAGGTAGTGTAGAGGGATGAAGCACTCACTGAGCAGACCTGGTGATCACAGCTGCTTTTGTAAACAGTTCCACTGGTATCTAAAAAGGCTTACTCATAATCAATACATTCACCTAGCTAGCAAACAAACAAACAAGCAGAAAAGACAAAACAAACTTCTTAAAAAAAGGTGATTTCTGAATAAACTGAAGTCCACTGGATTATTTGATGGGTACACCCTCCATTCCCCAATAACTGTGGCAATTTTTATGTACCCATTAATTCATATAATCAGCTCTGAGACTGCTGCATCTTAGGGGAGGATGCTTCCTCTCTCCATACAAAGCAGAGCAGGAGCAGGTGGACAGAGCAGAACACGAGCAGGCAGACAGTGCAGACTACTCCTGCTACATTACCCTTCTTGATGTGAGGTTTGCAGATTCTTGCTTTAATAAAGTGAATATCTACCTTATCCGCTTAGTCTCTGAATGAATCTGTATAAATGCATTGTATCCTGGAAGAATCATATGTACCTCTTCCAGTTGCTCAGTTTTAGAAAACAGTATGTCTGCATAAAAAAATTTAGCAATGTCTAATAATGATCACATTAGAGGAAAGGAAACAGAAGAAGCAAAAGGAAAGAGATGACACCTCTCCCGATGCTTTAATGTCTTAAAAAGATTGCAAAAAGGAAGAACCCAAAGCTATAAGTTTGCTGCTGAGAGCGTACATATTATTATAAATCCATTTTATATAGTCCTCTGTTAACATGGGTGAAGCACCAAAAGGTGAGACCAGACACTGCTGTTAAAGCAATGCACATGCCAGGCTGTAGCAATGGCTTGCCCAGTCACGTGTTCCTGCCTGTGGACAGAATCATAAATCCTGGAGATCATTTCTGGCTATATGATACAGAATATATGGCATACTTTTATGGTTCACATCTTACTTGATGTCAGGCAAGCATTATAGAGTTATAAGAAAAAAAAAACAGAAAGCCATCATTATGCAATTTGTGAAAATGCTAGTGAGGCTGCAATGTGTGTTTGTGTGTGTGGGCATTTGCAGTTTACATTTTTGTAGTCACTGCCTTATTTAGTTTTGGAATAGGACTATCTGATACACCTTTGTCATTTTTTATGACTGTCAGATGTAGGCAAGAAAAGCAACCATTGTAAAAGGAAATTCTCATGGCAAATGTAAGAAAATAACTCACTCACATAGCACATGCACACACGACATACTTTTATTACTTCTTCTTAAAAAAATAATCCTGAACTTTTCCTAAAACAAGCCTTCAATTTACTTTGTTTCCATGTACAAATAGGAGATCCTCCATCAAGGTAATCCTAACCAAGCAATATCAATGTCCTGGCATACAATGCTGTGAACATCAGCTGACGCGCGCATGCACACACACACACACATCAAGCCCATGTCAGCTTGTGTGTGTGTGTGTGTGTGTGTGTGTGTGTGTGTGTGTGTGTGTGTGTGTGTGTGTGTGTGTGTGTGTGTGTGTGTATCTGTGTATCTGTGTATGAATATGCAGGAGGTATAGTTAAGACAGTTTACAGCACTGATTTGCTCAGCCACTCATTTGAATATGTCTAGCTTTTCTGTGTTGTTGAAGGTTGCACACATTTGAGTGGCACTAATCATCATAGAGCTGCATTTAACCATGCAATGTACAGATGCAGTCACTTAGAACCTTAACTTTCACTATATTACCTACTCCATAAATTCCTAGTGTTCTTAATAGTGCAAAGAGCCCCTTGTTTTGCACAAAGAGGTGTGTTGCTCTTCATGTACAGGCTTACATTGTTTGTTTGTCTTAGTCAGACAATATTCCAGTAAATCAACTCCTAATCTATTAACCACTGACCCCCCCCATTCAACCCACATTAATATGCAAATAGATTTGCACTTTTCAGCCATCTCTAGAGCCACATCATTGAAATGAGCATCTTAAGACAATGCAGGAATTGCCTTATGCTAGCTGCCATCCACCTACTACTACTAAAACAAATTGACAGAATGTGTGACAGATGTAATTAAGCCACTACAAATAACAAACAAGTTGTCAGTGCCATACAACACCTAACTAAGCCAATCACACAGCTCATAACAAAAGCATACACACACTTATACTGAGGCTCTTAAAAGTAAATACATAAATCACAAAGAGTTCCTAAATGTAATCTAAGAAACAAGTGCACTCATCAGCCTCACAAGCACACAACACAAGTGACATCCACCATGAAACATACATCCTGGAATCACGTTGTTTCAAGTCAAAAGCCCATAAAGCAAACCTCCACACAATTCAATATCCTAGTTATAGGTGACTCCACAGTGAGACACACAGATGTGCCATTCACCGGGCTGTGCAAGGATAGGGTCATGGTCAGCTGCCTATCAGGTGTCAGGATTCACTCCACCATGCATGTACTCAAGTCCTTGTACCACAAGTACACATATGATACAGTCATGGTGTATATGGGTGCAAATCTCAAGTACTTGCACCACAAGTACACATATGATACAGTCATAGTGTATATGGGTGCAAATCTCAAGTCCTTGTATCACAAGTACACATATGATACAGTCATAGTGTATATTTATTTATTTACATTTGTTTACCAGGACAGTCCGATTGGACCAGAAGCCCATTTTCAGTGGAGGCCGGGGGAGAAAAGCTCCACAGAAATACAAGCAATATACAATAATTAGATAGTACAACAGTATACATACAGTAAGATGCAAAATACATATCTTCTAGTTAGTCTATACAAAGTAGTATTCAATACAGTTTTCTAGTAGATACAGATTCAAAAAGAAAAACACAAGCATTTCAGTAAAGATTATTGTAAGAAAAATAAAGTTAGTAGTATGACCAAATGAGATTTCCTTTATATATATTTATTTTTGAGTAGTAATAAACACTGAGGAGAGGGAGAACATGAGGTAAGGAGTGGACAGTGTGTTGAGAGAGTTATAGATATCTTGTCAGTCAGGTTTGGCACAGGAGCAATGCCAGTTCCTGGATAGATGTTCAAATAGTAGTTGTTTACAACTGGTAGATTCAGGTGCATTTTGGAGGGTGTGGGGTACAGAGTTCCATAATTTGGCTATATGATTTGAAAATATGGCTTCACCGTGAGTGTTCTTAGCTTTGTTTACTGTGAGAAAGTTTCTGTCTGCAGATCTTAGACTTCATAGGCATGAGTAGGGAACAACAAGTTCCTTGAGGGATGGGCAACTATCAGGATGGAAGATGATGTGTGTGAACTTATGTTGGTAGAGAGGAAGAAGATTAGGTAGCTTGAGCCAATTTAATTTATGTAGAGCAATACAATGGTGGATTTGGTGGGGAAGGTTGGGTGCAAAATGGACTATTTTGTTGTAGCAAGTTTCCAATTTGGTTAAGTCTGATTTTTTTTTTTAAGTTGGTAAAGAGGGGGAAAGCATATAGGAGTGTAGAGAGGAGGAAGGTTTTGGATATGGCTAGTCTGGTATTGTCAGTGAGGAATGGCTTGCTTCTGTACATTGAGCCAAGTTTGATATGAACTTTCTTAATTGTGGTGGCTATGTGTTGGCCAAATCTGAGTTTGTTGTCAGTTGTCACTCCAAGGAGTTTTGTATGCTCAACTGGTTGGATGATTGTGTTGTTTGCTGAGAGAATAGTGAAAGGAGGGGTGGTCGGTGATTGTTTCTTACTGGTAAATAGCATTAACTGTGTCTTTTTGGAGTTGAGGATTAGTTGTGATTTACTTACATATGTTTCTTCTTCTTCTTCTTCTTCTTCTTTCGGCTTTTCCCAGTTAGGGGTTGCCACAGCAAATCACCTGTCTGCTAATGATTGGCAGTGGAGTTTTACAGTGTCGAGTTGCCAGCCCAGTGCCCAACCTTCCACAAAGGCACACACGCGCGCACTCACACCTAGGGCCAATTTAGAGTGTCCAGTCCACCTACTGCATGTCTATGGGATGTGGGAGGAAACCGGAGCACCCGGAGGAAACCCACGCAACCACAGGGAGGACATGTAAAGTTTGTTAGGGTACTATTTGGAGGTCTGGTAAGGTATCTGCTGAGCAGATTAAAGTTGAATCATCTGCATACTGAACTACTCTAGCATGTGTTGTGGATGAGGCTAGATCATTAGAGAAGATGTTGAAAAGAAGAGGTCCTAATATGGACCCTTGGGGGACTCCAAATGGGACAGGCAGAAGCAGTGAGAGTTCGGATTTCCATCATTCTGCTTGTTGTCTGTCAGAAAGATAGCTTAGGAACCAGGGAGAGGGAAGTCTTTGATAGGTTTAGTGAGGCAAAAGTACTAAGGAGTTTCTGATGGGAGACAGTCTCAAATGCTTTTGACATGTCTAAGAAGATTGATGCTACTTGCTGGTTTGTATTTCCCAGCTGGTTGATGGTGCTAGAGAAATTAATTAAGGCTGTGGTGGTGCTATGTTTTAGTCTAAAACCATGTTGGGAGGGGGAGATAAGGTTGTGAGATAACAGGTATTGTAGTAATTGAGTGTGGATACATTTTTCCAGAATTGTGACACAGGAGTAAAGGATGGCTATGGGTCTGTAATTGTTTATTTCTGTTGATGTTCCTCCTTTATGCAGAGGGGTGATGTAAGAAAATTTTAATAATTTTGGGACATATTATTCTGCTATAGACCTATTTACCAGAATGGAGCTAGGCAGCGCTATGGCATCAGCGGACAATTTGAAGTACTCATTGGGGAGATGGTCAGCTGCTAAGGAAGAAGGTTTCAGTTTTTTCAGCATTGTTCTTATGGTGTTAGTTGGGACAGGTTTGAGGTCAAAAAAGTTGTTGTTAGTGTCCACATTAGGTGGAAGAAGCAGAGGGGTGGAATTGTTCCCTGTAACTAAGGAGAGGATGGTGTTTATAAAGTAGGTGTTGATTTGTGATGCAATACTCATGCTTTGGTTATTGGTTGTTGGTTCTGGAGTTGTAGCTTTACCTGGGTGGAGGAGTGAGTTAATTGCTTGCCAGAACCTTTTGGGATTGTTTTCATATTTGTTTTGCATAGTTTTTTTGTCTAGTTTGAGTTGTTTTTATTTTGTTTGATCGTGGAGCTGCTGGTATGCTAGCAGAGTTTTATTGTCTTTTGTTTTTTGGTATTGATACCAGGTTTTGTCCCTTAGTTTTTTAAGTTTAATGGTTTCTATTGATATCCAGGGCAGTCTCTTATTTTTAACATGACATGTACGAGTTGATGCTAAGCTATTTAGAATAGCTAGAAATGTGTTATTGAAGTATGTTATGCCCTGTTCAAGTTGGAGATGATGGCATGGTGTCCAGTTTCATTTATTGAGCATGTCTATGAATGCTTCATTGGAGAAGTTTTTGGTATTTCTTACGACTTTGTAAACTATGGTTCTGGGTGAGTTGAGCTGATGATGGATTAAGTAGGTAGGTTTATGGTCACTTAAATTATTTGGAAGGCATCCGTAGAGATAGTTGTGGATGACACTGTTGATAAGGGACCAATCTAAGATAGATTCCCTTTAGCTATGTTTATCTATTCATGTGGTAAGCTGGATTGTTTGGGAGAAACCATGTGGATTTATGAAGGTAGAGGGGGTTATCACCAGTGCAAGTGTTCCAGTCTATGTTGAAGTCACCTGTAATAATGGTTTCATGGGTATAGGTGGAGGCTGTCCAGGCTATGAGTTCCTCAATGACAGTGGAAGTATTCTTGGGAGGTATGTAAGTGGCTATTATGGTAATATTTTTCTTTGAGTTGATTCTGAGCCGTGTTGCTAGAACTTCAAAGTTGTTATCATAAGGGTATTTGATGGGTAGGTAGTCTATGCTTAGGTTATCTTTGTAGAAGATTGCAACCCCACCACCCTTCTTCCTGATCCTGTCTAACCTGTGTAGGCTATAACCTTGCGGGAGTATGTCTGGGTCTCTTATATGGGGTTTTAGCCAAGTTTCTGTTGCTATAAAAATGTCTGGTGAGTATTGTGCAATGACTGCATGAAAGTCTGCGATCTTGTTAATTGGGCTTCTAAGGTTCATGTTAAGAATGAGAAGGTCTGTAGTTTTAATATGAGGAAGGGGTGGAATGGTAGCCATGATGGTATGTTGTGTAGTATGTGGCCCAGGATTGGGGTATATATCACCACTATGGAGAATCTGTGATAATACACATGCATGTTTGTGTGACAATTTGGAGAGTATGTGAAGGTGTTTGCTGAAGTGGTTAGTGGTATTACTGACAGCTACATGTTTGAAGTGGAAGTATGGAATAGGTGTATGATTGTAGAGTTGGGAGGAGATGGCAAGGTAGGAGAGTGAGGAGTGGATGGTATTAGTATAATATAGTGTGGGGCTATGGACACGTTGCATCTGTAGGTGACTGTAGAATGTTAGATAGTATGCAGATAGCAGTAGGGTATAGAGTGTGGGCAGGAGAAAGAACATGGTGTGTATTCTTTTTTAAAAAGTAGGTTACCTGGATGGTGTGGTGAAGATATGTGGAAAGAGGGGGTGTTGGTGTAGTGTGGTGGGAGTAGAGTGATTAAGAACTGTTGCAATTAAGTTGTGTGAGGAGAGGGAGGAGTGTTACAAATAGTGTGATTGGTTAACTGAGGTGTGACTGGCAGATGGAGGCTAATTCTTGATTGGGGGAAGTCAGGGAAGTGGTTAGCATTGGTATACATCTAGGTGATGCAGGGGTGGGTGGGAATGGTGGTAGGGTAGGAGAGCGGAATGAGCCAGAGCATAGCGAGGGCAAATGGAGTGGGCTGGCACCCCCTCACAGAAGAGTGCAAAGAAAAACAATCAGTATGAGATGTAGAAGCTTTGAAGCTATAAGGTAAGTGAAAGCAAGGAAGAGGTAGAGGTAGAGGTAGAGGCAGAAAGGTAGGAGTGTAAGCAGATAGCTGCAGACACACTATATTTATGGCCTTGGTGTGCAAGTAAAACAAAGGAAGGCAAATCTATCTGGGGACAAAATACACCAAGTAAATGGTACTAGCCTTACTTTACAGGAATTCTAATGGGGAGACAGATTTAGTTGAGACAAGATACAAGTATATTATTAGTTGTGCCACTTAGTGGCAAGAGACCAAGCTATAGTTGCCTGGGGTGGGGGTGGGGAGCCCTTGCAGGTGTGCACGCCAGCCAATGCAATGTTTAAAAATAACTCATAAAAGTAACAAATATGCTATAAAAAGAAATGTAAACAGCCAGTGATAATGTTTAAAACATAACTATTAAGGACCAATTCTGCTAATAACAAGAAACTGCAAACATCCAGTCACCTATGCAGACTTGTCTGGTGGGTATCCTTAAGAGGTGTTACTCTTGGCTTGCAGTAACTGTAGCGTAGCAGTGGTTCTATTTATCAATGTTGTAATTGCTGGGGTGGGACCCACAATACAAGTACACATATGATACAGTCATAGTGTATATGGCTGCAAATGACTTGAGACATACCTCCATGGACTATATGAAGAGTTACATGATGGAGTTTTTAGAATATATGTCCCATACAAGTATGGACCTTGCCTTGACCAATATTCTATCATCACCAAGAATGGTGTTACAATATGAACAAAAGATTATTGACTTCAATAATTGACTTTGCTTCTGGTGTCAGTTCAAATGGGGTACAATATATACCTGCCTGGGAGAAGATGATAGAGAGTCCTAACTGTTTTGCCAAGGATAGCCTGCACCTATTCCCAAACACATTCACATATTGGCCAAGTCCTTCTCTACCCCCATAGTGCCCTATTTTTAAGAGAATATCTGTCTCCTAAAGCTTCAAACATAACAAAACAGAATCCAGATAACATAAAGTGCCATTGCTCAACTCTAAGAGCTTTAATTAAAAAATCAACTTACTGGAAGCATTCCTTACCCTAGAAAACATTGATATATGCACTTTCACAGAGAGATGGATCAAGACCAATGAGAGCCTCTATCAGTGCAGGGTTTCAGTGTCTACCACATGTTCAGGCCCACATCATTAGATGAAGGCACTAAAGGAGGCAGTGTCGCTATATTCTTAAATAAAATCACCTCCTGACAAATTTGACTAGATAACATTGAAGTACATCACATCCAACTTAATAACAACAAATCCCCTTATCATTTTACAGCTAACTATAGAACCCCCTGTACGCCCCTCCCCAGCCCATACCACCAACCTAACTAGTATGAAATCCCTATGCATTCTCCTAGCTGACCTAAACTATCTCTTCATCAACCGAGAGACTTATATATCCCCAAACATGAGTAAAAACATTTCTGGACATCATCAATACAAACTCCCCAATGGGGGGGGGGGGATAAAAATCTATTTAACTTTTCCTTCATCAAATCAGACCAAAAATCAGTCACATTCACTGTAAGACTGAAGCCAGAAGCCTCTTCCAATACCTAAGCATTCAGAGATTATGCTAAGGCTAAACAGTTAAAACTGAGTGTTGACCTGGCTGACTTCAAAATCCCCTTCCAGCTTGATGACCCTACTGCTTATGCAGAATCCTTTACCTCCAAATTCTATGCACATGTAAATTGCTGCATAAACATATCCCCTTTTAAAGTAAATTAAACTTGGAATTGTAAAATAAAACCCCATGTGAAACCAAATGTAAACAGTCTACAATAAAAGAAAAAAAAATCATTGCATACAAAAATATGTTTAATTATCAAGATGTTGAAATACTCTTGCTAAACTTAAAAAGGAACTCTGAACCCTGATTAAATCAACCAAAGCCAGATGTAAGGTAAAAATAACCACTCAGGTGAAGGATAACCATAAAGTCTTATTCAATTATTTTAAAAACCTCAAAAACAATGCCCAGCACTGAATAGAGCTAATACACAGACCCAGGAGACATAGTCAATCTACTAGGGGACAATTGTAGCTCAAACGTTACCTTTGTCTCTACTTCTATATTCCCAGGCAAGGGAGCATGTTGTATGATCGAATGTAAATTTGGCAAATGCAAAAAAAGTTAATGCTGTTCACCAAACTTACATTCAATGATAGTGGAGTTTGCTTCTTTCTCCAATGCTGTGCGACCTTGGAGCTAGTACATATAATTCCAGGGGTGTCAGGGTGCATGGCAAAAACAATTGTTGACATTTTTGTCAAAGATGGTTTCAACAAACATTTTTTTCCTCTTCATCAAGATTACCTTTATTGAGTCAACATTAATCCCCCAGACAACATACCACTAGCTACACCCCCCCCCTCAAATCTCCAAAGAACAAGTCCTCAAGGCACTATCCAAGGCCAAAGGCACCACTTCTGTGGGACCAGATAACATACTGGGTGTTTTAAATCTGACAGCCTGAAACAAGACTTGCCAGACCCCCCCTATGGATGGCTTTTATTATTAACACCTAAGTAGATGTGATGCCAGATAATTGGAAGACAACAGTTATTCCTGACCCATAAGCCTAATCAGCCTCATCTGTAACTCTATGGAAAGGATCTTTGTGGAATCGATAAATAAGGACATAGGTAACCAACAGACTCCCAACTCAAGCCAGTTCAGATTTGAAAAAGCACAGATCAGGCCTACTTAACTTTGCTGACTTCTTTGAAAAGGTTACTGAAGTGATGGTTGATGGCAATCAGTACTCACACCATATATCTAGATCTTGCAAAGGTGTTCAACACCATCACTCAGGTATCATAGATAAACTCTCCCAAACTAATTGTAAATCCGTTTGTAAATCATCAGAGAGAAAACTGGGTCAGAAGTATAACCAAGGCAATTAGGCTGGATAGCTCATCCTTCTCCCAAAAAAACTGTCACCAGCAGTCTACCCCAGTAGTCAATCCCTGGGCAACTCCACTTTGGCATTTACTTATAGGAGGGCAAAGAAAATGTTAAAGATTTAAGGATAACCAAGTTTGCAGATGACTGTAGACCTGGTGCCATTATAAACTCAAAGATTCAAAAGTCAGAATGCAAACCTCCTGAGCATACAGGAGTTGGTCAGAGTGAACCCAATAAAAAACTAAATGCTTACCACCACTCCAATAGAAGCTTTTTCACTGTTTGCAAAGTAATTTTTGCTGCTTTTTGCTGTTTGCAAAGCATCTGTTCTGTTTTGTTCTGTTTTCCCACCAAGCAGTGTTTTAAATAACTGATTTATTTGCTGTTTAAAACATTCTTTAGTGTCTCCTTGCTGTTTTTCTGTTCTTTAAACATTTTTAGTGTTTCCTGCCTAAATTAGTGCAGCTAGTAGCTGTAGCATAGTCCAGATACATGTTTGTTGCATCTGGGTCTGTTTGTAGTGGCTGTTGTATTCTGAGCACATTTTCCAAGCCATCTTTGATTGGAAGAGGCTCTTCTGCACCCTTGTGAGAGAAGTGTGCTAATTGGAAACTGACTGGTGAAGAGTGATTGGTCCAGGGCTTGGAGTAAGCACCATCATTGGTTCTTTCGAGTTTTTAAAAATGTTTGTAAAGTTTTTAGCTTCTGGTATTTCTAGTATTTAAGCCCTGCATTTGAGTGGATTTATGTTTATTTTTGCATCATGCAGCACTGTGCACTGCTGCACACATGTGTGCCATAGCTGGACAGATAATTTAGACAGTTTTTCCCCTAGATGTAGCTGTAGTATATTAGTGTAGTCCTCATCTTTTGTACATCTCCAGTCTTAGAAGTATTGCTAGTGAGCTGTGACCTATTAAACCACCAGACAAAAATCCCGTCAAAAATACCCATCTACAAAGCACCTCCTAGATCAAGTCCTGAAAGTACCCCCTTTGTGATAACAGTTCTTCACACCTAGCATTATGGACATTTGGACTACCCTTGTTTCTCCTGCCAGCCTTGTTGACTTGGGCCTCCTGAGACAGTGTAGCAACTGCTTCATGTACACTGACAACCCTCTACTAAAAACTCACTCTAGTACAGAGTGAGAGAGATTTACCTACACCAAGAATCTTGAATCCCTCCTTTTTCACACTCAAAACAGTAACACTGAAGTTCTCAACTCACCCACCACTACTCATGCACATAGTACCACTACTCATACACATATTACATATCCAACAGATAAATCAACATAAGTGGAGGTTCTCTCAAAAAACTTCCTGAAAAACAGAGACCTCCAAAATAAAAGACTGCTACAACTAACACAGTTCCCACAGCACCTAAGACACACAGTAACACCAGTGACTCATCTACCAAGCCCTCAAGGCATCACACTCAAAAAAAAAATTCATTGTCATTGGAGTCTCCATAGTGAGACACTTGGATGTACCACTCACCAGGTTAGATAAGGAGAAAGTCACGGTCCAGGATTCGGCAGATCACACATGCACTCAGGTCTCTCGGCAACAAGTACCATTATGACTCTGTCATAGCTCATCTTAGAGTTAACGACCTGAGACATACCTCACTGGACTATATAAAGAGAGACATGATTGAGCTCTCTGAGTATGTGCCCCAGGCAGATACATCCCTAACCTTGAGCAGCGTATTACCCTCACCTAGAATGATGCCACAGTATAAACAAAAAAATATTGATTTCAATAATCAGCTTAGTTTTTGGTGTCATTCAAAGGGGATCCAATTTCTGTCAGCCTGGGATGGCATGGTCAACAAACCTCACTGCTTTGCCAGAGACAGTTTGCACCTGGTGCCACTAGGCTTTTGGCTGCTGGCAAAGGCTCTTGCCTCCCCCATAGTGCCTTTTTTTAGACAAGGTCTCAAAAAACAAAATTGCTGACATGAAAATTGCTAACCATAACAAAATAAGGGTTATGCTGCTAAACACAGGAGCTTAAACCAAAAACTGCACACCCTGGAAGCACCTTTATCACTGAAGGGTGTAGATGTTTGTGCAATCACAGAAACATGGTTCAAGGCCTCAGACAGTAACTGACCTTGCAAGACTACAATGTCTTCCACACCTTCAGACAGCAAAATGAACATGTGAGAACCAAAGGAGGTGGTGTTTCTATCTGAACTAAATTCACCTCCCAACTAGGTAGACTGGACAGCTCCATGGAGTTATTCCAAGTTCAGATAACTGTGGGTAAGACACCCATTCTAGTCATAGCTAGTTATAGATCCACCTCCATGGATCATGATGAACATGATACCTACTTGACCAAACTGGAGTCAATCCAAATATTCTCAAACACTCTGGTCATGGGGGATTTCAATTATCCCACTATCAACTGGGAAATCTACTCCAGTCCTAACTCACTACTTCAAAGGTTCCTTGACTTTGTTAACTCAAATGCCCTGGAACAAATTGTTCAAACCCCAACAAGAGGAACAAACATACTAGATCTGGTCCTCATTAATAAGACAAACAGATGCACCAGCACAACTGTCGGACCCTCATTAGTTAAATGTGACCACAAATCATCACCTTCGAACTGGCACTAATGCCAGAACTCATAAAGGGTGAAGTCATTCTAAAAAACTTCACTAAAGAAAACTATAGCCTCCTAGGGGAAGGTATAAATGCATTCTAAGCCCCCTCCCCCCAGCTGGAAGTGGTAACTACACCAAATCTTACACTAAAGCCCTATATGATCACTTGTATAAGTGTATAAACTCAGCTGTTCCAGAGAGAATCAAAGCCAGAGCAACAAGTAAAGAAAGCTGCCTTGGTGGACATCCAGCATCAACAAACTTTACAACAAATGCAGAAAGTTGCTGTCTAAGAAAAGTAAGGTGAGGCCCCGACAATGGAAAAGCACCCTCCTCAGCCTCAACAGGCAAATAAGACAACATGTCAAACCCTCTAAGGGTAACTTTGAGAATAACTTAGCAATTACAACCAAGGATAATCATAAGGCCTTTTACAGCTATGTACATAGCCTAAAAGGTAGGACCCAAGCATGTGCCGAACTAGTGACTAACAGTATCACACACACTGACCTCACAGAAATAGCAAACCTGCTAGTGGACAGATTTAGTGTAAACTTTACTCCCTTATCCCCTCCAGACTTATCACAGACCTTGTCCCCAGCTCCCCCCCACCTTACATATCCGAAGAGCAGGTCCTCAAAGCCTTGTCTAAGGCGAAAATCCCAGCCTCTATGGGACTAGACGGCATTCCAGCCTATCTTCTAAACAAGCTAAAACAGGAACTAACATCACCTTTAAGTACCCTATTCAGTCATAGCCTAAACACAGACTATGTTCCTGCAGAGTAGAGAACAACAGTTATTCCCCTCCTCAAAGGTGGCCTAGCAACAGAACCAGAAAATTATAGACCATAAGTCTGACCAGCCTCATGTCTAAAGCCATGGAACATATATCATCACAGACCTCGTAAATGAAGACATAGATGATCTCCAAATACTGGATCCAACCCAATTCAGCTGTGTCAAGGGCAGATCCTGCCTGTTAAACCTGGTGGATGTCTTCAATAATGTGACCAGGGCCATTGATAAGGGCACATCTCTGCACACAACATACCTTGACGTGGCACAGGCCTTTGACACAATCCCACACTCAGGCATTACCAGTAAAGTTTGCAAACTGAATGTAAACTCTTTTGCTGTAAGATGGGCTGCCAACTGGCTCACAAATTGGTCACACACTATCAAAGTGGGCGACTCCACATCAACCAGCAGACCTGTCACCAGTGGGGTGCCAGAAGAGTCAGTGCTGGGCTTTCTACTGTTTGGTATATACTTCTCAGAAGTTCAGACCAAAACTAAGGGGCTGTGACTGACCAAGTTTATGGATGACTGCAAACTGGGTACAGTTATTGAATCCCCAAATGATGACAGTATATTTCAGGAGGGTCTTGCTTGGTCTCAAACTGAATGCAAAGAAATGTATCATCATTCCCTTCAGTAAACACAATGTTCATTTACACTATCAAATTAATAACAGAGTGGTAAGAAATCTGGGATCACAAGTAGACTGCAATGTTAACTTTGACCACCAAGTGTCGATTGTAGTAAGGAAGTCTTTCTGCATAGCACACTTGATTAGCAAAGGCATTGCCTCTGGAGCAAAGGAGGTTATAATCCCTCTATACTCGTCACTAATTAGGCCCATAATTGAGTATAACACCCCTTTCGGCATGTACTATACAAAGCACCTGCAGCAACTGAAGAGTCCTCAGAGGTTTCTAACTAAGAAGATCAAGGGACCCCAGGACGTGCCTTACACAGATTGACTAAATTCCCTCTCACTATACTCAGCATAGTATAGACTCCTTAGGGAAGACTTATGCCTGGCTTATCAAACAATCTCCAACCCAAACCTAATGAATTTGCTGCACATTCATAAATCAAACAGGTCTAGAGCTACCTGTTCCAGGGACTTAAATATGGCCTGTGACTTAAATAGGACATGCTGGAGGAACAGATTTATCTCTCAGAGACTGCCACATTTTTGGAATAGGTTGACAATTCATGTGAAGCAGAGTACCTCTATGACACTGTTCAAAAGAAATCTGGATGAGTGGATGGGGCACTGTACGTTCTTACCAGGGATAGCACCCACAACCCTCCTGGACATGGGCAGTTATTACTAAATACAATCCTGGGTATTGCCTAGAGTATCATTACATTGGAATGAAATGGCTAGGCTTGAAATGACCTCCAGGCTAATAGCCTAGTAACCTCCAATGATCCAATGATCCTGTACATATCTCAGATTAGAAGGACAACCTAAAACAGCACTGCATACCTCATATAAGAGATATCATTCACATCTCAGCTTAGCAGGAAAATCCAAAACACCAGTGTGTGCCTGCTATATGAGAGAGATCATGCACATATCAGATTAGAAGGCAATATAAAAATCTGCCAGAAGAGTGATGTTACATGTCTCATATTAGAAGGAAGAACAAAGCAGATCCCTGTTTTTCATGGTGTTTGCGTAAGACTCATCGCATCAGTCTGTGTTTATCCATGAGGTGTCAGTCATAGCTTTTATTAGGCATTGTCTTGACATACTATCACTGCTGCAATGGTTCTCATAGTGCAGCCTGACCCCTCTCAGACACACACACACACACACACACACACACACACACACACACACACACTCAGACATGCACATTTGTGAGCGTACACACATACGCACACACACACACACACACACACACACACACACACACACATACACACACACACACACACACACATATCCCCACCAGAAACACCACCACCACTTGGGTGCTGAGAATTGTTTCAGAACATTATGTGAGTTAGAAGAACAGAACATCAGCCATCTCCCTCCTGCAATGACATCAGTGGCTTAACCAGTGCAGTGAAAGATGATCTTGCAAGGGAGCAGTTAAGATAGCAACACTTCATCCCTGTGAGCCAAGCAGCATGTTTGTACAGCAGATATAAGGCAGATACTACTAACACTGAGTAGTGCCATGGAGCAGAGAAGACCACTCATCAATCCATGTTGGAAACCTATGTATCTAACTGAGTGGATGCGGTATCCATACACATTCCTTAATCTGCAACAATGAAGCATCACTGAATTCTTATTGATGCTATAACTACTTCATCTTTGCTGTAAAAACTCTGATTATGATGTTAATTTCGCTGTGCATTTTTAATAAACGTCTTGAGTCCTTTTTCAACAATCTTGCAGTTTTCTGTGATCATTAGTATGTTACTTTCGTACATGTCATGTCATGTCATGTGATTGCTGGTTTACAATTTGATATCTGTGGTAATTCAGCCAATCTGTATATTGGCCAAAGTATTATTACACAAATGTAGTGACAATAAGCTCTCTGCAGTGCACCACTATCAACAGCTTACTCACTGTATATCTGTTGTGGCAGAATTTCTGACTGCAAATATCCCTGAAGCATGCTGTAGGAATTGTAGTTATTCCCTAAATGTCTGAACTACATACCAAAGGATTATCTATGCACACAAATGTGTTGCACAGACCCACACACATGCACACTGGAACACAAATCTCTGCATCTTCTGAACTTTACTGAGGACTACAAAGTTGAAAATGAACCAGAAATTTATCTGAAAAACATGACTGAAATGAGTGTTTGAACTATGTCATATCAACAGGATCTTTTTTTAAGATTTATATGATTTTTGACGGTGGACAATCCTGTTTTACCAAACTTTTTTGTAATACCAAAAATTAATAAATGCATCCACATCCCTCCTTTTAGACCAACAGTAAGTCCCAAAGGTAATAAAACAAAAGCTATAGTGACATTTACAGATCGGTAACTGATACAATTCACAAGGCTAGGTCATTTCTATCTAAGGGAGTCACGACACTTAAATCCTTAAAGATGTGGAGTTTGAGGAAAATTTCTGGTTATTTTCTTTAGACATCACAGACTCACATACAATAATTCCACAGAGTGAAAGCATGGAAGTAGCATTCAGTGATTTGTAAATGCATTGTGAAACCAGAAGTCATTTGTGAATTAACAGATATCACACAAGAACAATTTCTTTAAATTTAACTAGAAATGTTATCATTAGATCTGTAGAGTGGCAAGTGGCCATGTGGGCAGCAGTTGTCCCCACTTCTGCCAGCTTATTACTGAATACTTGGGAGAGGCCTTTTACAGCAGTGCTTACTGGGATTTTATCAGACTGAATCTAAGATACATTGATGACCTGATTTTCATCTGACAAGGGGATACAGGTACCATTATAAGTTCATAGCTCATTTAAATAATTCTAGCAACTGTCCAAGGTTTTCAGGGAACTGGTCAAACAAGAGTATCAACTTTCTGGATAGAACAGTTTCTTTCAACAGAGTTACATGGGTACCTGGCACCCAAAATTTACAGAAAACCAACACCTATTTATATGAAGAGTTGCCATCCCACACATTTAAAAGGAAACATTAAACCTGATGTTTTTAGATAGAGAATAGATTGATGGATAGACAGACAGATATGTCATATTATCGTAGCACCACTTTCTGAACTGCAACCTAGCACAAACACATTGGTTGAATCATTACCCATCAAAATGCAGAGACCGCCTTTACTATCGGTCCTGCAGAGGGAATATTAAAAACTCATTTTTAGGGAATTAGGGAAACCATCATAAAAAAACTTCTCCAAAGCCAACTTCAGACTTCTTAAGACAGAAGTGGCAAACTTCATGACACCCATGCAGACGGACAATAGAGGTATGACTGCCGAATCCTACACAAATGCACTTTATAAGCACTTACACGAGTGCATGGATCATGCTATCCCTAATAGAACCAAGATGTTATCCTCCAAAAAAAGGAAGCCAATCTGGTGGTCCTCTGCCATAAACAAACTCTACAACAGAAGAAAGAAACTGTTGCAAAAGAGTAAAATCCCATGACTGGAGGAACTCCTTGGTCAGCCTCAGTAAACAGCTGAGATCCTTCATAAAATCCTCCAAAGCTAGTTATGAAAAAAAATTGCCACTGACTCTAAAAACAACTACAAAGCATTCTATAGCTATGTCAAGAATCTAAATGGGAACACTCAGATCTGCTCTGAGTTACAGCACAATGGCACTAAATATACAGAACCAACTGATATTGCCAACATCCTAGCAGATAGGTTCAGTGCTAACTTTACCCCCCCTCTCACCCCATAGAGGGCCCATCTCTATACCAGAAGAATGCAAAGTTCCTATAATCATGGCTGCACAGGTAAAAAACACACTTTCCAAAGCCAAGAACACAGCATCCATGGGACCTGACAATATCCCAGGCTGCGTTCTACACGAACTACAGAATGAACTGGCACCCTACCTAAGTACCATGTTTAGTCATAGCCTCACCTCAGGCTTTGTACCCACTGAATGGTGCACCACAACAGTTATCCCACTCCACAAAGGGGGAGCCACGATGGACCCCAGGAACTACCGCCCCATTCGCCTGATGAGCCTGGTCTGCAAGGCCATGGAACGTATCATCGTGGAACTCATAAACAAAGACATTGGTAATCTCCAAACTCTGAACCCTACCCAGTTTGGATTTGTAAAAGGCAGATCATATCTCCTAAACCTGATTGACTTCTTTGAAACAGTCACCAAAGCCATAGTTGAGGGTAAAATGGTTCACACAGCTTATCTAGATCTCGCCAAGGCTTTCGACACCATCCCCCACTCTGGAATTATAGATAAGCTCACTAAACTAGGTATAAATCCCTATGTCACAAGATGGGTTGCCAACTGGCTCATGGACAGAACCCAAACTGTGAAAGTAGCGGATTCCAAATCCGACATCAGACCAGTGACAAGTGGAGTACCACAGGGTTCAGTCCTGGGTCCTCTCCTATTTGGTATCTACTTCTCTGAAGTGCAGGCCAACACAGAAGGTCTTTGGCTAACAAAGTCTGCAGATGACTGCAAACTAGGAGCCATAATCGAAACTTCTAACAATGTGGACAAACTACAAAAGGGCCTCACTGAGACAGATATCTGGTGTCAAAGCCATGGCCTGAAGCTCAATGCCAAAAAGTGTATTGTCATCCCCTTTGGTAAAAACTCTGTACCCATGACCTACCACATAGCTGGTAGTCTACTTAATGCCAAAAATGTGATAAGAGAACTTGGGACACAGGTGGACAGTAGTCTCTCCTTTGATAATCACATCGCCACAATGGTCAGGAAATCCTTCTACGTGGCTCATCTCATCACAAAAGGATTCTCATCCAGAAAAAAAGAGGTCATTGCTCCCCTCTACTCATCACTCATTAGACCCATTATAGAGTACAACGCCCCTTTTGGTATGTACCTCACAAGACATCTACAACAACTGGAAAGACCACAGAAATATCTCACAAAGAGGATTACTGGCCTCAAACAGATGCCCTATGCAGACCATCTCAAAAAACTACAGCTTTACTCCATCGCATATCGCCTACTCAGGGGCGATCTCTGCCTAACATACAAAGCTATGTCAAACCCAGAGCTGTTGGACATGCTCCACTTAAATAAATCCCAATTCCTCTGAGCTACACGCTCTAGGGACCTAAACCTTGTCACCACAATAAACAGAACATGCTGGAGGGATAGATTCCTGTCCCAGAGACTTCCCATACTCTGGAACAGACTACCTATCTAGGTCAAACAGAGTTCCTCATTAGCACTCTTGAAGAAAAATCTTGATGATTGGATGGGAAATGGGAAATTCACCCCGGTGATCACTTCTGTGGCTCTGCTCGACAGGGGCACAGGAAAATAATTTTCTTGGGTGGTGAAAGCCAGGGTACATTTTTTGGCTAGGCTTGTATGGGCCTTAGGGCCGATAGCCTAGTACCTACCTATGAACCTATGAACCTCAGTGTATGCAAAACTCCAACAGGGGAGGGGACACATCTGCTACATTGTATTCAGTCAGCCGATTTCAACAACTTGTTATGGAATCAATCGTGCTTCAACAGCTAACTGGTCAACAATACTTTCACATGGCAATTTATACATAGAACATACTTAACACCACACAAATTATAATATAAAATAAAGAAAATAGATGTTGGCAGTGTAAACCACAATTGATAGCCAATTGGCAACACATGTTCTAGGAATGTCATTTACTTAAACAATATAACACCAACCAGAGCAAGGAGATGGCTGAAGGCACTAATGTTATCATTGAACTGTATTATACTCGCAGAAATAATGAAGTGGAAGTGGAACACACCACAGTAAGATTTTTTACTATGCTTGAGGGTCAGTCAAACCCTCTATTTTGTGTTAGTGATACTGACTGTGCCTCTTCTAAAGTCCCTGTGGATATTGCTGCTTTAAAGACTAAAATTCAATTAATTGAAAGCAGCATGTTTAAATTAAGAAGACTGCAGTACCAAAACTTTCATTTAGAGGTTTGTATACAAGAGAAAATAGCTCCAAGAGGAGAGGACTGAGGGTTTTGTTAATGCCTGCACAAGGCAACACCATACCACAATTGCTTACTGAGTGGCAGATGGTTAATTTAGAGTGTAGCTGCAAGTATATGCAGCTGCTTATTAAGCATGCACAAACCGAGATTAATGAACTTTTTGGTCAGATAAAGGACTTGTACAATATTCTGTTGCATGACTTTGATAATGACTTAGTAGACAAGTATATTACGGAGGTCAGTGATTCTGTCACAGCATATGAGCGTAGATTGTGTCGTATCAAGCAGAAGAAATTATGCAGAGATAGAGCAGATTTTGCGCAAGGCAATGTCTTTATGTGGCCGCGAACTGTGCAAGATGATGTTAATACTGTTCCTGTTACTAAGAATCAATCTACACCACTGAGCAGAAATGCTGCTCCTCATGTGAGTGAGGTTTGTGATCCAGGTTGTGAAGTATTGCTGCAGCCGACAAGCACTGAATCAGCTGACATGCCGACTGTATCTGCAGGAGTGACGAGGCGTACTTTCCAGGTCACAGTGCAGGTGCACCAGTCTAATGCTCCAGGTAATGTTTCTGGGAGTATGGTGAAAACCATTACAGGCTCAGCGTCAGCTTCCATGAATCCAGCTCACACTACAGGCCCTTTTTTACAGGGGCAATGGAAGTTTCCCTTACCCATCAAGACGGTGGTGAGGGACACAGGCAGGTCTCATTCTCGGGGGAGAGAGAGAATGAAGAGGAAACCAGAAGACGAGGCTGTGGGTACACCAACTATCAAGAAGTTCCTAAACAAGGTATGAATAAACTTATTTGGAACTTGTCCAGCCATGTATTAACTGCTGCCGAAATCAGAGTATTATCTAAAGGATTAACGTTTATCCCCACTCAGAAGCAAGTCTTCGCAGAAGCTATTATTGACTTTAAATTGTCTATTAGAAACATTTTACTGAAATTGTGTTTTAAAAATAGTGAAAATAGTGAAAGTTACAATGGTAGGAGCAAGCCCAACACGTTTATACCTAACCCACATCCTAGCAAGCCCAGCACGTTTATACCTAATCCTCATCCTAGCAAGCCCAGCACGTTTATACCTAACCCTCATCCTAGCAAGCCCAACACGTTTATACCTAAACCCTATCCTAGCAAGCCCAGCACGTTTATACCAAACCCTCATCCTAGCAAGCCCAGCACGTTTATACCTAACCCTCATACTAGCAAGCCCAGCACGTTTATACCTAATCCTCATCCTAGCAAGCCCAGCACGTTTATACCTAACCCTCATACTAGCAAGCCCAGCACATTTATACCTAATCCTCATCCTAGCAAGCCCAGCACGTTTATACCTAATCCTCATCCTAGCAAGCCCAGCACGTTTATATCAAACCCTCATCCTAGCAAGCCCAGCACGTTTATACCTAACCCTCATCCTAGCAAGCCCAGCACGTTTATACCTAACCCTCATCCTAGCAAGCCCAGCACGTTTATACCTAACCCTCATCCTAGCAAGCCCAGCACGTTTATACCTAATCCTCATCCTAGCAAGCCCAGCACGTTTATACCTAACCCTCATCCTAGCAAGCCCAGCACGTTTATACCTAACCCTCATCCTAGCAAGCCCAGCACGTATATACCTAACCCTCATCCTAGCAAGCCCAGCACGTTTATACCTAACCCTCATCCTAGCAAGCCAAGCACGTTTATACCAAACCCTCATCCTAGCAAACCCAACACGTTTATACCTAACCCTCATCCTAGCAAGCCCAGCATGTTTATACCTAATCCTCATCCTAGCAAGCCAAGCACGTTTATACCTAATCCTCATCCTAGCAAGCCCAGCACGTTTATACCTAACCCTCATCCTAGCAAGCCCAGCACGTTTATATCTAACCCTCATACTAGCAAGCCCAGAACATTTATACCTAACCCACATCCTAGCAAGCCCAGCACGTTTATACCTAACCCTCATCCTAGCAAGCCCAGCAGGTTTATACCAAATCCTCATCCTAGCAAGCCCAGCACGTTTATACCAAACCCTCATCCTAGCAAGCCCAGCACATTTATACCAAACCCTCATCCTAGCAAGCCCAGCTCGTTTATACCTAACCCTCATCCTAGCAAGCCCAGCACCTTTATACCTAACCCTCATCCTAGCAAGCCCAGCACATTTATACCTAATCCTCATCCTAGCAAGCCCAGCACGTTTATACCTAATCCTCATCCTAGCAAGCCCAGCACGTTTATACCTAACCCTCATCCTAGCAAGCCCAGCACGTTTATACCTAACCCTCATCCTAGCAAGCCCAGCATGTTTATACCTAACACTCATACTAGCAAGCCCAGCACATTTATACCTAACCCTCATCCTAGCAAGCCCAGCATGTTTATACCTAACCCTCATCCTAGCAAGCCCAGCACGTTTATACCAAATCCTCATCCTAGCAAGCCCAGCATGTTTATACCAAACCCTCATCCTAGCAAGCCCAGCACGTTTATACCAAACCCTCATCCTAGCAAGCCCAGCATGTTTATACCTAACCCTCATCCTAGCAAGCCCAGCACCTTTATACCTAACCCTCATCCTAGCAAGCCCAGCACGTTTATACCTAATCCTCATCCTAGCAAGCCCAGCACGTTTATACCTAACCCTCATCCTAGCAAGCCCAGCACGTTTATACCTAACCCTCCTCCTAGCAAGCCCAGCATGTTTATACCTAACCCTCATCCTAGCAAGCCCAGCACGTTTATACCTAACCCTCATCCTAGCAAGCCCAGCACGTTTATACCTAACCCTCATCCTAGCAACCCCAGCATGTTTATACCAAACCCTCATCTTAGCAAGCCCAGTACGTTTATACCTAACTCTCATCCTAGCAAGCCCAGCACGTTTATACCTAATCCTCATCCTAGCAAGCCCAGCACGTTTATACCTAATCCTCATCCTAGCAAGCCCTGCACGTTTATACCTAATCCTCATCCTAGCAAGTCCAGCACATTTATACCTAACCCTCATCCTAGCAAGCCCAGCACGTTTATACCTAACCCTCATCCTAGCAAGCCCAGCGCGTTTATACCAAATCCTCATCCTAGCAAGCCCAGCACGTTTATACCTAGCCCTCATCCTAGCAAGCCCAACAAGTTTATACCTAACCCCCATCCTAGCAAGCCCAGCACGTTTATACCTAACCCTCATACTAGCAAGCCCAATACGTTTATACCTAACCCTCATCCTAGCAAGCCCAGCACGTTTATACCTAACCCCCATCCTAGCAAGCCCAACACGTCTATACCTAACCCCCATCCTAGCAAGCCCAGCACGTTTATACCTAACCCTCATCCTAGCAAGCCCAGCACGTTTATACCTAACCCTCATCCTAGCAAGCCCAGCACGTTTATACCTAACCCTCATCCTAGCAAGCCCAGCACGTTTATACCTAATCCTCATCCTAGCAAGCCCAGCACGTTTATACCTAATCCTCATTCTAGCAAGCCCAGCACGTTTATACCTAACCCTCATCCTAGCAAGCCCAGCACGTTTATACCTAACCCTCATCCTAGCAAGCCCAGCACGTTTATACCTAACCCTCAACCTAGCAAGCCCAGCACGTTTATACCTAATCCTCATCCTAGCAAGCCCAGCACGTTTATACCTAACCCTCATCCTAGCAAGCCCAGCACGTTTATACCTAACCCTCATCCTAGCAAGCCCAACACGTTTATACCTAACCCCCATCCTAGCAAGCCCAGCACGTTTATACCTAACTCTCATACTAGCAAGCCCAGCACGTTTATACCTAACCCTCATCCTAGCAAGCCCAGCACGTTTATACCTAACTCTCATCCTAGCAAGCCCAACACGTTTATACCTAACCCCCATCCCAGCAAGCCCAACACGTTTATACCTAACCCCCATCCTAGCAAGCCCAGCACATTTATACCTAACCCTCATCCTAGCAAGCCCAGCGCGTTTATACCTAACCCTCATCCTAGCAAGCCCAGCACGTTTATACCTAACCCTCATCCTAGCAAGCCCAACAAGTTTATACCTAACCCCCATCCTAGCAAGCCCAGCACGTTTATACCTAACCCTCATACTAGCAAGCCCAGCACGTTTATACCTAACCCTCATTCTAGCAAGCCCAGCACATTTATACCTAACCCTCATCCTAGCAAGCCCAGCAAGTTTATACCTAATCCTCATCCTAGCAAGCCCAGCACGTTTATACCAAACCCTCATCCTAGCAAGCCCAGCACGTTTATACCTAACCCTCATACTAGCAAGCCCAGCACATTTATACCTAACCCTCATCCTAGCAAGCCCAGCACGTTTATACCTAACCCTCATCCTAGCAAGCCCAGCACGTTTATACCTAATCCTCATCCTAGCAAGCCCAGCACGTTCATACCAAACCCTCATCCTAGCAAGCCCAGCACATTTATACCTAACCCTCATCCTAGCAAGCCCAGCGCGTTTATACCTACCCTCATCCTAGCAGGCCCAGCACGTTTAAACCTAATCCTCATCTTAGCAAGCTTAGCACGTTTATACCTAATCCTCATCCTAGCAAGCCCAGCACGTTTATACCTAACCCTCATCCTAGCAAACCCAGCACATTTATACCTAACCCTCATCCTAGCAAGCTCAGCATGTTTATACCTAACCCTCATCCTAGCAAGCCCAGCACGTTTATACCTAATCCTCATACTAGCAAGCCCAGCTTGTTTATACCTAACCCTCATCCTAGCAAGCCCAGCACGTTTATACCTAACCCTCATCCTAGCAAGCCCAGCACGTTTATACCTAATCCTCATCCTAGCAAGCCCAGCACGTTTATACCTAACCCTCATCCTAGCAAGCCCAGCACATTTATACCTAATCCTCATCCTAGCAAGCCCAGCACGTTTATACCTAATCCTCATCCTAGCAAGGCCAGCACGTTTATACCTAACTGCCATCCTAGCAAGCCCAGCACGCTTATACCTAACTGCCATCCTTGCAAGACCAGCACGTTTATACCTAACCGACATCCTAGCAAGCCCAGCACGTTTATACTTAACTGCCATCCTAGCAAGCCCAGCACGTTTATACCTAATCCTCATCCTAGCAAGCCCAGCACGTTTATACCTAACCCTCATCCTAGCAAGCCCAGCACGTTTATACCTAACCCTCATCCTAGCAAGCCCAGCACGTTTATACCTAACCCTCATCCTAGCAAGCCTAGCACGTTTATACCTAACCCTCATCCTAGCAAGCCCAGCACGTTTATACCTAACCCTCATCCTAGCAAGCCCAGCACGTTTATACCAAACCCTCATCCTAGCAAGCCCAGCACGTTTATACCTAACCCTCATCCTAGCAAGCCCAGCACGTTTATACCTAATCCTCATCTTAGCAAGCCCAGCACGTTAATACCTAATCCTCAACCTAGAAAGCCCAGCATGTTTCTACCTAATCCTCATCCTAGCAAGCCCAGCACGTTTATACCTAACCATCATACTAGCAAGCCCAGCACATTTATACCTAACCCTCATCCTAGCAAGCCCAGCACGTTTATACCTAACCCTCATCCTAGCAAGCCCAGCACGTTTATACCAAATCCTCATCCTAGCAAGCCCAGCACGTTTATACCAAACCCTCATCCTAGCAAGCCCAGCACGTTTTACCTAATCCTCATCATAGCAAGCCCAGCACGTTTATACCAAACCCTCATCCTAGCAAGCCCAGCACGTTTATTCCAAACCCTCATCCTATCAAGCCCAGCAAGTTTATACCTAACCCTCATCCTAGCAAGCCCAGCACATTTATACCTAACCCTCATCCTAGCAAGCCCAGCACATTCATACCTAACCCTCATACTAGCAAGCCCAGCATGTTTATATCTAACCCTCATACTAGCAAGCCCAGCACGTTTATACCTAACTCTCATCCTAGCAAGCCCAACACGTTTATACCTAACCCCCATCCTAGCAAGCCCAACATGTTTATACCTAACCCCCATCCTAGCAAGCCCAGCATGTTTATACCTAACCCTCATCCTAGCAAGCCCAGCACGTTTATACCTAACCCTCATCCTAGCAAGCCCAGCACGTTTATACCTAACCCTCATCCTAGCAAGCCCAGCACGTTTATACCTAACCCTCATCCTAGCAAGCCCAGCACATTTATACCTAACCCTCATCCTAGCAAGCCCAGCATGTTTATACCTAATCCTCTTCCTAGCAAGCCCAGCACGTTTCTACCAAACCCTCACCCTAGCAAGCCCATCACGTTTATACCTAACCCTCATACTAGCAAGCCCAGCACATTTATACCTAACCCTCATCCTAGCAAGCCCAGCACGTTTATACCTAACCCTCATCCAAGCAAGCCCAGCACGTTTATACCTAATCCTCATCCTAGCAAGCCCAGCACGTTTATACCTAACCCTCATCCTAGCAAGCCCAGCACGTTTATACCTAACCCTCATCCTAGCAAGCCCAGCACATTTATACCTAACCCTCATCCTAGCAAGCCCAGCACGTTTATACCTAACCCTCATCCTAGCAAGCCCAGCACGTTTATACCTAACCCTCATCCTAGCAAGCCCAGCACGTTTATACCTAATCCTCATCCTAGCAAGCCCAGCACGTTTATACCTAACCCTCATCCTAGCAAGCCCAGCACGTTTATACCTAACCCTCATCCTAGCAAGCCCAGCACGTTTATACCTAACCCTCATCCTAGCAAGTCCAGCACGTTTATACCTAACCCTCATCCTAGCAAGCCCAGCACGTTTATACCTAATCCTCATCCTAGCAAGCCCAGCACATTTAAACCAAACCCTCATACTAGCAAGCCCAGCACATTTATACCTAATCCTCATCCTAGCAATCCCAGCACGTTTATACCTAATCCTCATCCTAGCAAGCCCAGCATATTTATACCTAACCGTCATCCTAGCAAGCACAGCACGTTTATACCTAATCCTCATCCTAGCAAGCCCAGCACATTTATACCTAATCCTCATCCTAGCAAGCCCAGCACATTTATACCTAATCCTCATCCTAGCAAGCCCAGCACGTTTATACCTAACCCTCATCCTAGCAAGCCTAGCACGTTTATACCTAATCCTCATCCTAGCAAGCCCAGCACGTTTAAACCTAATCCTCATCCTAGCAAGCCCAGCACGTTTATACCTAATCCTCGTCCTAGCAAGCCCAGCACGTTTATACCAAACCGTCATCCTATCAAGCCCAGCACATTTATTCCTAATCCTCATCCTAGCAAGCCGAGCACGTTTATACCTAAACCTCATCCTAGCAAGCCCAGCACGTTTATACCTAATACTCATCCTAGCAAGCCCAGCACGTTTATACCTAATCCTCATCCTAGCAAGCCCAGCACGTTTATACCTAACCCTCATCCTATCAAGTCCAGCACATTTATACCTAACCCTCATCCTAGCAAGCCCAGCACGTTTATACCTAACCCTCATCCTAGCAAGCCCAGCGCATTTATACCTAATCCTCATTCTAGCAAGCCCAGCACGTTTATACCTAACCCTCATCCTAGCAAGCCCAGCACGTTTATACCTAACCCTCATCCTAGCAAGTCCAGCACGTTTATACCTAACCCTCATCCTAGCAAGCCCAGCACGTTTGTACCTAACCCTCATCCTAGCAAGCCCAGCACGTTTATACCTAACCGTCATCCTAGCAAGCCCAGCATGTTTATACCTAATCCTCATCCTAGCAAGCCCAGCACGTTTATACCTAATCCTCATCCTAGCAAGCCCAGTACGTTTATACCTAACCATCATCCTAGCAAGCCCAGCACGTTTATACCTAACCCTCATCCTAGCAAGCCCAGCACGTTTATATCCAACCCTCATCCTAGCAAGCCCAGCACGTTTATACCCAACCCTCATCCTAGCAAGCCCAGCACGTTTATAACTAACCCTCATCCTAGCAAGCCCAACACGTTTATACCTAATCCTCATCCTAGCAAGCCCAGCACGTTTATACCTAATCCTCATACTAGCAAGCCCAGCACATTTATACCTAACCCTCATCCTAGCAAGCCCAGCACGTTTATACCTAACCCTCATCCTAGCAAGCCCAGCACGTTTATACCTAACCCTCATCCTAGCAAGCCCAGCACGTTTATACCTAACCCTCATCGTAGCAAGCCCAGCACGTTTATACCTAACCCTCATCCTAGCAAGCCCAGCACGTTTATACCTAACCCTCATCCTAGCAAGCCCAGCGAGTTTATACCTAACCCTCATCCTAGCAAGCCCAGCACGTTTATACCTAACCCTCATCCTAGAAGGTCCAGAACGTTTATACCTAATCCTCATCCTAGCAAGCCCAGCACGTTTATACCTAACACTCATCCTAGCAAGCCCAGCACGTTTATACATAATCCTCATCCTAGTAAGCCCAGCACATTTATACTAAACACTCATCTTAGCAAGCCCAGCACGTTTATACCTAATCCTCATCCTAGCAAGCCGAGCACGTTTATACCTAATCCTCATCCTAGCAAGCCCAGCACGTTTATACCTAACCCTCATCCTAGCAAGCCCAGCACGTTTATACCTAACCCTCATCCTAGCAGCCCAGCACGTTTATACCTAATCCTCATCCTAGCAAGACCAGCATGTTTATACCAAACCCTCATCCTAGCAAGCCCAGCACGTTTATACCTAACCCTCATCCTAGCAAGCCCAGCACGTTTATACCTAATCCTCATCCTAGCAAGCCCAGCACGTTTATACCTAATCCTCATCGTAGCAAGCCCAGCACGTTTATACCTAATCCTCATCCTAGCAAGCCCAGCACTTTTATACCTAACCCTCAACCTAGCAAGCCCAGCACGTTTATACCTAACCCTCATCCTAGCAAGCCCAACAAGTTTATACCTAACCCCCATCCTAGCAAGCCCAACAAGTTTATACCTAACCCCCATCCTAGCAAGCCCAGCACATTTATACCTAACCCTCTTGCTAGCAAGCCCAGCACGTTTATACCTAACCCTCATCCTATCAAGCCCAGCACATTTATACCTAACCCTCATACTAGCAAGCCCAGCACGTTTATACCTAACCCTCATCCTAGCAAGCCCAGCACGTTTTTACCTAACTCTCATCTTAGCAAGCCCAACACGTTTATACCTATCCCCCATCCTAGCAAGCCCAACATGTTTATACCTAACCCCCATCCTAGCAAGCCCAGCACGTTTATACCTAACCCTCATCCTAGCAAGCCGAGCACGTTTATACCTAACCCTCATCCTAGCAAGCCCAGCACGTTTATACCTAATCCTCATCCTAGCAAGCCCAGCACGTTTATACCTAATCCTCATCCTAGCAAGCCCAGCACGTTTATACCTAACCCTCATCCTAGCAAGCCCAGCACGTTTATACCTAACCCTCATCCTAGCAAGCCCAGCACGTTTATACCTAACCCTCATCCTAGCAAGCCCAGCACGTTTATACCTAACCCTCATCCTAGCAAGCCCAGCATGTTTATACCTAACCCTCATCCTAGCAAGCCCAGCACGTTTATACCTAACCCTCATCCTAGCAAGCCCAGCACGTTTTCCTAACCCTCATCCTAGCAAGCCCAGCACGTTTATACCTAACCCTCATACTAGCAAGCCCAGAACGTTTATACCTAATCCTCATCCTAGCAAGCCCAGCACGTTTATACCTAACCCTCATCCTAGCAAGCCCAGCACATTTATACGTAATCCTCATCCTAGCAAGCCCAGCACGTTTATACCAAACCCTCATCCTAGCAAGCCCAGCACGTTTATACCTAATCCTCATCCTAGCAAGCCCAGCACGTTTATACCTAATCCTCATCCTAGCAAGCCCAGCACATTTATACCTAACCCTCATCCTAGCAAGCCCAGCATGTTTATACCTAACCCTCATCCTAGCAAGCCCAGCACGTTTATACCTAATCCTCATCCTAGCAAGCCCAGCATGTTTATACCAAACCCTTATCCTAGCAAGCCCAGCACGTTTATACCTAACCCTCATCCTAGCAAGCCCAGCATGTTTATACCTAATCCTCATCCTATCAAGCCCAGCACGTTTATACCTAATCCTCATCCTAGCAAGCCCAGCACGTTTATACCTAATTCTCATCCTAGCAAGCCCAGCACATTTATACCTAACCCTCATCCTAGCAAGCCCAGCACGTTTATACCTAACCCTCATCCTAGCAAGCCCAGCACGTTTATACCTAATCCTCATCCTAGCAAGCCCAGCATGTTTATACCTAACCCTCATCCTAGCAAGCCCAACACGTTTATACCTAACCCTCATCCTAGCAAGCCTAGCACGTTTATACCTAACCCTCATCCTAGCAAGCCCAGCACGTTTATACCTAGCCCTCATCCTAGCAAGCCCAACACGTTTATACCTAACTCTCATCCTAGCAAGCCCAACACATTTATACCTAACCCCCATCCTAGCAAGCCCAACACGTTTATACCTAACCCCCATCCTAGCAAGCCCAGGACGTTTATACCTAACCCTCATCCTAGCAAGCCCAGCACGTTTATACCTAACCCTCATCCTAGCAAGCCCAGCACGTTTATACCTAACCCTCATCCTAGCAAGCCCAGCACATTTATACCTAATCCTCATCCTAGCAAGCCCAGCACGTTTATACCTAACCCTCATCCTAGCAAGCCCAGCACGTTTATACCTAACCCTCATCCTAGCAAGCCCAGCACGTTTATATCAAACCCTCATCCTAGCAAGCCCAGCACGTTTATACCTAACCCTCATCCTAGCAAGCCCAGCACATTTATACCTAACCCTCATCCTAGCAAGCCCAGCATGTTTATACCTAACCCTCATCCTAGCAAGCCCAGCACGTTTATACCTTATCCTCATCCTAGCAAGCCCAGCACGTTTATACCTAACCCTCATCCTAGCAAGCCCAGCACGTTTATACCTAACCCTCATCCTAGCAAGCCCAGAACGTTTATACCTAATCCTCATCCTAGCAAGCCCAGCACGTTTATACCTAACCCTCATCCTAGCAAGCCCAGCACGTTTATACGTAATTCTCATCCTAGCAAGCCCAGCACGTTTATACCAAACCCTCATCCTAGCAAGCCCAGCTCGTTTATACGTAATCCTCATCCTAGCAAGCCCAGCACGTTTATACCTAATCCTCATCCTAGCAAGCCCTGCACATTTATACCTAACCCTCATCCTAGCAAGCCCAGCACGTTTATACCTAACCCTCATCCTAGCAAGCCCAGCACGTTTATACCTAATCCTCATCCTAACAAGCCCAGCATGTTTATACCAAACCCTCATCCTAGCAATCCCAGCACGTTTATACCTAACCCTCATCCTAGCAAGCCCAGCACGTTTATACCTAATCCTCATCCTAGCAAGCCCAGCACGTTTATACCTAATCCTCATCCTAGCAAGCCCAGCATGTTTATACCTAATCCTCATCCTAGCAAACCCAGCATGTTTATACCTAACCCTCATCCTAGCAAGCCCAGCACGTTTATACCTAACCCTCATCCTAGCAAGCCCAGCATGTTTATACCTAACCCTCATCCTAGCAAGCCCCGCGCGTTTATACCTAATCCTCATCCTAGCAAGCCCAGCACGTTTATACCTAACCCTCATCCTAGCAAGCCCAACACGTTTATACCTAACCCACATCCTAGCAAGCCCAGCACGTTTATACATAATCCTCATCCTAGCAAGCCCAGCACGTTTATACCTAATCCTCATCCTAGCAAGCCCAGCACGTTTATACCTAACCCTCATCCTAGCAAGCCCAGCACGTTTATACCTAACCCTCATCCTAGCAAGCCCAGCACGTTTATACCTAACCCTCATCCTAGCAAGCCCAGCACGTTTATACCTAGCCCTCATCCTAGCAAGCCCAGCACGATTATACCTAACCCTCATCCTAGCAAGCCCAGCACGTTTATACCTAACCCTCATCCTAGCAAGCCCAGAACGTTTATACCTAATCCTCATCCTAGCAAGCCCAGCACGTTTATACCTAACCCTCATCCTAGCAAGCCCAGCACGTTTATACGTAATCCTCATCCTAGCAAGCCCAGCACGTTTATACCTAACCCTCATCCTAGCAAGCCCAGCAAGTTTATACCTAACCCTCATCCTAGCAAGCCCAGCATATTTATACCTAACCCTCATCCTAGCAAGCCCAGCATGTTTATACCTAACCCATCTTTCTAGCAAGCCCAGCACGTTTATACCTGATCCTCATCCTAGCAAGCCCAGCACGTTTATACCTAATCCTCATCCTAGTAAGCCCAGCACGTTTATACCTAACCCTCATCCTTTAGTTACAGCATTTGAGAAACTGTGTTTTGATGATTTTTACAGGATGCATATTTCTGGTAATAATAGAACATATGGTAAGTCTAATATGTCTAAAGATGAATTTCAAGCTTTAAATGGCTTACAAAATAACGATCTTTTAACTATTAGACCAGCTGATAAGGGTGGGCCCATAGTATTTTTTGACACTGAGGTATATAACAAAGTGATGGAAGATATGTTGGGTGACAAAAGTTTTTATATAAGAATTGCAGTTGCACAAGTTGATGCCATGATTAAAGATGTCAATAGCACTTTTTGTAATGCTCTTAGATTGTTGTATTATTGACAAAGAGCTGTATAATTATTTGATAATGAGGGAAGCATTAATACCTGTCATTCAGGGCCTGCCCAAAATACATAATGATCCCTCGAACCCACCATTTCGACCCATAGTAGCAGGGAGGAACTGGTTTACAGAGCCAGCCTCCATTTATGTTGAGAAGCAGTTAAGGACAGTATTGAATACATGTCCTAATATTTTAAATGATACGCAACATTTTTAAATGATCTGTACTCCTTTCTGATGTTGTATGGAAAAAGGCCAATGTTGCATTTAGTGACACTTGAGTAGAGTAATTTGTGATACAGATGGGCATATTTATACAGAATTACATAAGAAGCCCTGTCACTGTAATCATCTTTTGTATAAAGAAAGTATGTATCCACCACATGTCTTTAGAAGTGTTATTAGGAGTCAAACTTTCAGGACTTCTAGACTGAGTGTGAGAGAATCTGACTTTAACATACAGACTGGGATACTGAAAGATGCTCTAGTATCAAGGGGATACAAACATCATGAGATCAATGAAAACATTGAACAAGTAGTTAGGCTAAGAGATACTAGAGCCAGGCCCAGGCCTTACTTTGGAGAGAAGTATGTGAAGAAAACTGGAAAAGAACTGGGTAGGAACAATGGACTGAAAGTCTGTCTATCCTACTCCAGAGATGTTAGACTTTATAAGAAAGTTATAGAGAAACATTGGAGAGTTTTGAAAACAGATGGTGATATCAATGATATAGTTGATGTAAGACCATCATTTGTTTACAAAAATATGTGTTCACTTAAGAGACGGTTATGCTACCCCAAACAGAGACAGTTAAGTGTACATGAGGGGTGTACCTCAGCATGTGGAGATTGCCAGGCCTGTAAATATATAGATAGTAGTGGGGTGTTTAGTCACCCTGATCAGGGTAGAATTTATAGGTTCAGTGTTCAAGCCTCATGCAATACTTTCTACGTTGTCTATCTGGCACACTGTATCACATGCAAAACATTCTATATTGGTAAGACGGATAGAGCATTAAAGGACAGGATTAGGGAACATTACTACCATATAGGTAACAATGACACAATGAGTGCTCTCTCTAAGCATGTCTCTGAAACTGATAGGACACATTATTTTAAATTTTTAGTAATTGGACAAGTTATAGAAAGTAATAGAAAGGGAGACATTAGGAATCAAACAGAGCAATTTGAGTCGAAATGGATAATCAGGATGAGAGGGGATTTTGAGCATGGCCTGAATGACAGAGTTCCACTGAGACCTAAACTCAAGGCTAGAGCCCTTAAGAGGAAATGAATTGCTTTGGGTAGTATGTTATGTATTAGTGCTTCAAAATGCTTTTTGCACATGTTTTTATGTGTGCTTCTGTTTATGTGTGCTTCTGTGAATGTTACTGTCTTAATGAATTATTTTATATATTGATGTATTAATTGTGGTATGAAATAATGTTTTTAATAGTTTTTAATAATTTTTCATGTTTTTATAAGTGCTGTTGCTGAGGGTGCTTATTTCTTTAATTTACAAATGATGTGCTACATGTGACTTATTCTAACGTTATTTAAGGAGGGGGTTTGTTAATGTGATTTACATCCGATGAAGTAGTGATACTACGAAAGTGCTTATGTCCTTATTTTTTGTGAATTAAAGACAGGTTCATCCACAAGCCTTGCTGCCATTTCTGGGTCCACCTGCTGTTTTTTGTAAATATTGGGAAAGTATTAACTCTCTAGTTTTGTTGAATGCACCTGTGCTGTCTTGTGTTCCAAGGCAAAAATAGTTAATTTTGTGGACTCTCCTTGCTATTGCAAGGAAAAATATTACACAGAACTCGAAAGCTGTAACTCCTCCCAGTTTTAAACATTTCAAGAACATGGTTTTATCAGTTTCGCAGTAGGAATTGAAAACAATCAAGGAAAGAACAAAACAACCTACTTCCTTAAGCATTGCCTGGCAGAAAGTAAATCAAGTGCTGGAAGCAGAAGACAGTAATAAATTATAATCTTATTCAAAGATACATTCAAGAAAAAGTTTTTCAAGTATAGACATCCTATAAAAATAGTTGGTTTGGTAATGTTTGTTTCTGTAATTGTTTCTCCACTTTAAGCTTTGACTATGTAAATATTTCTTTGATATACATACTGCATATATGTTTATGTTTATGAAAAAAAATATTCAGTAAAAAAAACAAGCTGAAAATAAACTGTATAAATTAATATTCTTCCATATGTGCCCATGTATGAACAACTCATTATCCCACTATTGTTCCTTAATCACCTGCTTTCTCCCACACTGCAAAGTCAGTCTGACAGGTTTATTGGTAATATTAAATTATCTTTATATATATATATATATATATATATATATATATATATATATATTTTTTTTTTTTTTTTTTCTTTGTGGTGTGTTACCATCGTTCTCCAGGCTTTTTCTTCTGCATGCCTGTATTAACTCTTCCTCTCATGATCCTGAATTGGAGGAACTGAGTATAGAAAATGGATGGCTAGAAGATATTTAACTGTTATTACATACATAATTCATTCTGAAATCGCTTCTTAAGTCATTTTATTTTACTCTTCCTTAAACACACACACACACACATATAGATATATATATATATATATATATATATATACATACATAATATAAATACATTTTCCATATCTACAACTTCAAATTCAGCAGGTAGTAGAACATAAGTTTGCTTCTTTGCAAAACATTTAGAGTATTACAGTATCACAGGCTCTGAGGTGTAAAGAGATGGAGCTCTGTGACCAAGATGTTAGCAACCATGAATCCATGTGGAGTTGGCCAGAGGAGATACTGATCGAAAGGCATTTTTGCTAGTTCACCTCTACCTGGACAGGGGTAGTGGTCCCAACCAGAGGACGGTCTATATCAAAATTCCGAAGAGGTACAACACCGAATGTGAAAACATCGAACCCAAAATATCGAATGATGAAAATAATGAAGCCCCGGAACATCGAAATCTTACCTAGGGCAAGATTTCGGTGGGCCGTTCCGTGGCTTCACTATTTCCTCCACTGTGGTGCAAGAGTTACGGACCTTAGGATTAGGGTGCGGGTTAAGGTAAGTGGATAGTAATGTATGTTTGGTTAGTGTGGGGTTGGGTTTTGTTAAATGTATGTGTGTGTGGTTTATTTATTTTGGTGTGCTTGTGTTGGGTGTATGTTTCTCGGAACAGCAAATTTTTTCCCTGGGAAAAAAAAAATTGCTATTCTGAGCATTCGATGTTTTCAATATTAGAAATTCCAAGTTTGAACATATGGTGTTCGACATTTTGGAATTTCGAATATATGATATAGACCCCCAGAGGACTATTAAGTCTTGGTGGAGGCAGAGAACTGTAGTCCACTGATACATAGAGTATTGGGTGGGACAATAAGTAGGACATAATATTTGGGTATTTGGTATAGCAATAAGTATGGCATAACAAAAAGTCCTCCGGAGCTGTCAGGATTGCACTGTACTTTGACACCCTAATCTTCACTCATTCTGTTGACATAGATTTCCCTGCTTGCAGGGCCCTAGTCCATGGGTGAAGCCGCAGAGTTACAAGTGACTTAAAAGTGGGGGATTGAGTAGAAACTCTGGGTCACAGCTGATGGCAAACAGTAATAGCAGAAACAAAAAAAAATGAAACAAATGGGTACATTCTCATTCAAATCTAGGAATAGGAATTGCCTGTTTGTTACATCTTTGCTGATAAAAATATCAAAAAATAAAAAGAATACTAGGCAGTTAATGCATAGTACTGAATGAGTAAAATATTGTGGGTGGTAGAAACACATAGGGAGGAGATTCAAAGAAACATGTAACATGACTATACTTGGGTAAAAAATAGTGCAGCATGCTGTATATGCAAATTGCCACATAATGATATGGAAATGAAGTACTTGATGCAAATGAGTCACAATTATTATGCAAATTATGATATCAAACATGACAGAGCAATTTGAAGGTATATAAAACAGTTCCAAAGCCCCATGATGTAGAGCTGTTCTGAATACCAAGGATTGATGGTGTACAGAACTCTACAAAGTTTGTGGTAGAGCAGCTATAGCCAAGCAACATGTGTTAGTGTCCACTCTCAAAGGCAGTGCCTGATGACATGGCATGCAGTGGCTCTCCACACCATTCAAGATGGTACCATCAGTTCTGCACCTACCATCACCTGACTGACCATCAGATCATGGATCACTTAAATGTCAACAGGGAAACCATATGAGGGCTTTTTGAATTGCATCACCTACATGCTGAATCAAGGAGGGTGCATGGGTTGCCCATTCCAGTGGACACTAAGGTATGTGCAACTTAAACCATCCTAGAACCTTTCATTGATGTACAGGGGGAGAGGCTAGGCATATCACAGGTGCCAGCTTCATGTAGGAACATGTATAATTCCCAAAGACTAGAAAGGAGAGCAGAGAGCACCACCACAATGCTGGCATTTTACAACGTAGCCCATTTCCCTGAGGTCTTGGGAGCCATTAGCTGTACACACACTCTGCAATCAAGCATAGGGAGTACCAGTCTCATACAACTACGATTAAACAGCACACACACCCTGGCACTTGGCAGTCCAATAGCAAGCAAAAGAAAAAGTGAAGTAAACTTCAAATTCTCCAAAACTCTTTTAATATAAAACAAATAAACATGGTTTAAAACTTTTGTCACTACATTGACATCTTCAGAACCACAAAAACAAAGTAAAAACTGGTTTAAATACTTTTTAAGTAAATTAACCCCACCGCCAATAATAAACCAATCAATGTATAATAGACCAACCTCTAATAAAAGTAACATGCACAACTAAATGTTGGTTAAGAACAACAATATAAGAAAAAAAAAACATTTAAAGCACTAAATGCCAATGAAAATAACCATATAAAAGTTTGTAAAAAATCTCAAACCATGTTGTGCCTTCTTTTAAGTTTATTGGTGATGGAAACACTTTCATTTAAGCCTGGGGAATTGGTGGCATTTAATCTTAGTTGCCACACCATTTCCCTATGCATCAGTGAATGTTTCCAATCACCACAAAAAGGGCCATTGTGAACCTGCTCCAGTACTAGAAATGTAAACTTGTCAAAACCATCACAAACCGAAGAATGGCGTGTCAGTGCACTTTTATTGTCAAGTTTCTGAATGCTGTATATGTGTTGATAAATTCTACGATTTAACCCATTAATCGTCTTGCCAGTGTAAAAAGCCTGGCAGGACTGATAGGTATCAAAGTGCACCACCCTCTCAGAGAAACAATTAATTTTACCTCCAGAAAGCCAATTTTTGGCCACACTATGCAACCATCCAACATAGTTGTCTTCAATAAATCTGCACTGTTTACATCTTCCACATTTTACAGTGACCAGCCAAGTACCCCTGTTCTCCTGAGGTTTCCGCTCCAACAAATATTTAATGTTGTTTTTTTCTTTTAAATGTAAAATTTGGCATGGACTCTCCAATAGATCTAGTATTTTCATCACAATTAAACAAAACAAATTTTTGTGATAATATTTTCAATACCCTTTACATCAAGAGTGTAGTGCAAAATCATATTGTTACAAAAATTGGTTGTTTTTGCAATATTGTTATCATTGCACAACCCTTGTTTAATAATAGGGCTGTACTTGCCGAACCTTTCAGTTTAACCCCTTCAAGGGTACTTTCCAAAAGATGGTTAGGAAAGCCCCTCTCAAGAAACATGTTCCTTATTGTTTCAAATTCCCTCATGCACCAGCCATCATTAGATGTAAGCCTAGAGGCTCATATAAATTGGCTTTTTACGATGCCTCTCTTTTGATGGCTGGGGTGACAACTGGATTAAAATTACCAACAAAAGAGGGTTTACCCTCCACCATTGACACAACAGGAAAGTCCACTTTTTCAAGACCCCCCTGTTCATGTCGACAGCATTAATGAACCTCATGCAGATGATTACATCAACCAGGTGACCCCTTTAGGGGGGAACACCACCACAGAGATCAGAGAGGCTCGACAACAAATGGAACAACAAAGGATCCAAAGTGAATTACTACCACAACCAATGGGGAATGAGCAGATTCAGGAATCAAGGGCGGCGGCACCAACAAGGGAACTGGAGATGGTAACAATGTGCCCCCTACAGGATTTTTGCAATAACCCAGGTACTGTTACTTCTTTTTGTGGCTTTAAAATTTACAATTTTACAGAGTTATTGATTGAGCCTATACATCATTCTGTGTTCTTAAAGGTTTTAACTTTGTCCCTTCCAACAGGGTGAAAATTGATCATTCTCTGTTGAATTTTAAAATTTTTACCCATAAAATTTGCAACTACTATACGGACAAAGTACCTGTGATGAGAGTATTACAAACTGCAAGAGAAAAAGCCTTGCAACCCCTCCCCCCTTGCACCCTATCGTTCACCTCTATGAAAAAATATGTGAAAAAAAGATTTGTGCCTTATTGGCCAGCAAATGTAACTATCAGTTTTACAACTTGAACATTGAAGAAAGACACATTCTGAATTTAATAATGAATGACAGGGAAATTAGGTGCATGAAACCAGATTGGGGGGGGTCTTGTCATTATGCAAAACACGGACTATAATGGGACGCATGTTGAACCTTTTATGTGACATGGAAACATACTGCCCTGTGTCCCCTAACAAGATTAACATAGCTTACAGGGGCATCAAGGTGGCACTGGAGGATTTTTTCTCTTTGAACAGCTTAATTCTGACTTGTTTGAATTTTTAAAAGTGCAGGATCCCATTATTCCACCTATTTTTGGGATTCTGAAAATACACTCAAACATACAGGATCTTCCATTAAGGCCAATCATGGCCACAGCAGGATCCGTGATAGAACCCATGACAAAATTTATTAACAACAAGTTAAATAACTTATTTTCCAGGTTCAGGCACATACTTAAAGATTCCTTGGACTTGTTGGACAAACTTAGGGATGTTTTCTTTGACTCTTACCTGTGATGTTAAAAACCTTTTTTCTTGTATACCCCATGAAGAGGGGTTGGTTTGGTTTGTTGATGTGGTTAAATCTTATAGCAACCTTCCTGAAAATTATTGTATTCTTATCAGTGAGTTTATGGGGATAATTTTGAGCAACAACTTTATCAGACTTGATAGTGAATATTACAAGCAAGTCAGAGGTGCTGTTATGGGTGCAACTAGTACCCCCATTTTTGCCAGTGGGGCTCTATTGAAATGGGAACTGTCTATCTTGTTTAACATTCCCTTGTTTAAGTTCTGCAAGGGATATTTTAGATATGTAGATGATTTGCTGTTGGTCTGGCAAGGGGACACTGTGCAGTCAGAAGAATTTTTACCCTGCTGGGCGTTAGCACTGACTTTCTAAAATTTACACACCACATAGGGTTCCATGAGATCAATTATTTTAGATACAAAACAGGACTGGAGACTTACCTGTATCGAAACCTACTTACTGCAATTCTTTTTTGTTTTATTCCAGTTGTCACCCCAGCATTCAAAAGAGAGGCATCGCAAAAAGTCAATTTATATGAGCCTCTAGGCTTACATCTAACTGTGGCTGGTGCATGAGGGAATTTGAAACAATAAGCAACATGTTTCTGGAGAGGGGCTTTCCCAACCAACTTTTGGAAAGTACCCTCCAAGGGGTTAAAGCTGAAAGGTTAGGCAAGTACAGCCCTATTATTAAACAAGGGTTGTGCAATAACAATATTGCAAAAACAACAAGTTTTTGTAATAATCTGATTTTGCACTGCACTCTTGATGTTAAGGGCATTGAAAATATTATCACAAAAAATGTATTTTGTTTAATTGTGATGAAAATACTAGATCTATTGGAGAGTCCATGCCAAATTTTACATTTAAAAGAAAAAAACAACATTAAAGATTTGTTGGAGAGGAAACCTCAGGAGAATAGGGGTACTTGGCCAGTCACTGTAAAATGTGGAAGATGTAAACAGTGCAGATTTATTGAAGACAACTAAGTCGGATGGTTGCATAGTGTGATCAAAAAATGTCTATCTGGAGGTAAATTTAATTGCTATTGGACTGCCAAGTGCCAGGGTGTGCGTGCTGTTTATTTTACTGACTTTTACACTCTCCAGTGATTTCCTTTTTTGATACAACTATGACTGTGAGAGCATGTGACCTAGTGAACTTTCTCAGGTGTAGAGCCTGAGCAGTACTAGTAGCCATGAACAAGACACTGGCCATGTCCAGGACTGGTGGCTTCTTAAGTCAGAGCTGACAATAATGCAGTCTGAGGAATGGTCTGTGTCATCTGGGTATGCTTAGCCTTTGGCTAACCTCTCCCTTCTGGACCCCTTGGACATGGACTGCATGGCTTGCAGAAGCAGACTAGAGGGTGGTTACCATGTACCTCACTGAAACACCAGTGGATGGAATGTTACTCACCAGTGACCTGAGCAGCACTGTCTGTTCCCTGTCATTATGTTCCCTGCCATAGTGCAATTGCTGCACAGCATCACTCAGGCCATGCAGGCATTGTATAGTATCACTATCTCCACAATGCTGTGGGAAGCAGCTGTCTCTGCTTTGATCACCGACCATGCACATCAGCTGATTAATGCCAAGTGCTAATGCCTAGGTCAGGGACCAAAACTCTCCCATATGGGTTTATGCCCATGTCAGAAGCATTGTGGTTTATATCTGCCATGTGGGTCAGGGATTCCTGTGTAGCCTGGGTGGAGCCCACAGTTGCAGGACAGCTTCCAAACACTGGTGATTCTTGGAGTTTGCTCTGTCCCTCCATTGGGGTCTCATATGTGAGGGATGTGTGCAAGCTCTTTCATGTTAGTGCTGCTGACAATGCCATTGTGTCATCAGAATTTACCATGTGTACACTGCCATTATTGTCAGCCACTGGTGACTTGCTAACACCAGGCATACACTGTCTCATTGTGCTGGGCCCTTTAACAGTAGAACCTATGAAAGTACAAAGACAAGATGCACAAACCTATACCCCACCCCATGGCAGGCACACTGACAGATGACACAATGTATAAATAGTACATGATCATATACGTACATGGTTGTGCAGGGTGTTACTGTGGCAGTCTGTTGCTGCCTGGAGTACAAATAAGTAGAAGCCTCTTGCTGAACAGGTTTTGCCACACATGCAGTCAGCTGTATTATATGGACATATAATGGGGATTACTAAATTGCTGCATCCCTTATATATGTTCCTTTGTTAGTCCCCAGCCTATCTCCAACATTCAAGCCACCACTGAGTATGAGGGTTTACTCTCTCATCCTAGGCAGGAACACCAGGAACTCTTCTGCCTTGATGAGCTACTTCTGTGTTGGTGGTCTACCTCCTGTGGTGGATATACCCTTGGCAATGTCCCATGTTGTGTTCTTGGCATGCAATATCATATTAGTCACCCTTAGTCACACCAGTGACAGGGACCTCTTATAGTTGCCAACAATACCAGTGCTCATTACTACACCCTGATGCAGCTGGTCCCAATAATCCTTCTCTGTGTTATCTTTGCCCAGGATGTGCATGGACATGTGTGTTACCCGCAGTAACAGATCATTGTCCTGGCAGTCATGCTTTTAGCTGTTGACTCTCCTTTGGACCCAAGACAAGACCTGAATGGTCTGAAGGGCTCTTCCATGGATGCTCTGTACATATGTGTGCTGCCCCTTCTGAATTGGAAGTGAATTAGCTGCCCTCCTAAGTGTTGTGACCTTTCAGTCATGTAATCGCAACACCTCTTTCTGCATCAGTGTATTGACCACTTGTAGTAGTCTATACACCTGCTCCCGCCTTAAAATCCATTGCCATATCTTAGTCTGCATACAGGAGCCATTGTGTTATATGTGGCATGCTTTTCCCTAAATGTGCATAGCCTTTCAGTGTGCACCCTGCCCCCCACAGATGGATGGACATGACAGTGTCATGCTACTGTGTCACATTGCCATACCCATGTACATCACTTGTCGTATGCCCCCATTGGTGACACTCTCCATGGGTGCCATGTCTTCCTTCAATATATTATCTCAAAGTCGAAAGTCTTAGTCTATAAATTCCTACTACCATAGTTGCTCATCTTAAGGCATTCTTTCCCAAAATTACACCAAAGCTTTATATCATGCTAAAATATGGCCTTGTGGTGTTGTATTTATGCTAATGAAGAAATTTATCATGGCTGTCTCTGAGTTATTATCATAAAGCAACATGCTACCACCATGATTTAATGCTATGATGCTTGCTCTGGTGCTAGAGACGCATATACTCACAATACTCATGCACTGAGCCTGTGTTGCTACTACCACCTCAACTTTGCACTATGAAAACTTTTAGTATTGCCCATTATTGCACTGCAATACCCATTGAATGATATTCAAATGTGCATCCATGCACACTGGGTTACCATTTTACTTCCTGGGTTAACCTGTGTGAGTGGACATGGCTTCCTCGTGTGCTAGAAAGAGCAGGGCTCCTGCCTGTTATCTGAGGCATAGCAAGATTTTCTTCTTCTTCCTTTAGCGGGACTTTGATGGGCACCTGCTGGGACATTATAATGGCCAATTGTACAAGGCAGATATCTGGCATTCATTTGTCAAGATAGAGAATAATTCCACTGGCATCACTCACTCTGGTGAGCAGTGAAGCAGCAATACAGCAACTCAAGGGGCAGATCTATCCTGACCTGCTTGAAGACTGGGAATGAAGGATTAAGGAGAGAGAGAGACAGAGAGACAGAGAAGATGTTTTATTCTAAAAATATGTATTCCCTGTTCTGTTAATAGGTCTACCAGTGTACTGAGTTCTTCTTACTTTCTTTTAGAATAGCCAAGGAGCAGTGCGTCAACATGGATGGATGTTATCTGTCATATGATACAAGACCACATCTCATGACAGCCTGGTGCACATGCTGTGTGCACTACTGCCCTGCCCAGATGTGATTTTCTGTGTAATAGTGTCTTCCTTCTGTGGTTCCAGTTGAGATGGTAGAAGATGGGAAGTAGTAGTCATCTCATCCTATATCAGCTGATGCATCTAGTTTTGGATCACTAGTGGTTACCATGACCACCTCTCAGCAACAAAACAGAGGTTACCATGCAGAAAGTAACCAGGAGGGGCTGATTGCTAACCTCTTTGGCCACTTATAAGGAAGACAGTGGAGGGGGTGGGTCTGAGGTCTCTTAGTGGCAGTTGCAGATGCTGTTGTCATTTGAAATATACCAACAGCTGGACACTTACATTATCACAATGGAGTACTTCCTGGTGTGGCTGGTTGAGTCATACAACAGCAGGCCTCTATCATTGGGCTACTACAGGAGCAGCCTACACATGATTTCAGCCAGAGAGGTCACTGATGCCTGTGTGACTTGGCTACTTACATACCTTTCTTTGTTGTCCAACCCTCCCTATCACCAGGTGTCCACTGTGTCTCACTGTCTGTCTGCATCCATGGACTGTTGCTCTCACCTTTTGTGTAAATACAACCTCTATTTGTGTCTGCATTTTATATTTGTTTGCCTGCCTCTGCTATCTTCCCTTCTCCCTCTATCCCTCCCACAACCATTCCTCACTACCTTTATGATCCAGCCTTCATCTTCTTATATTACAGATGAAGCCCTTCCTACAAAAATAGATGCCTTTTCCCCAAAACCTGTAATTCCTTTTACCCTTTTGCTCATCTGCTTGAAATTTCCTTTTTCTAAATGTCCCCCTTTGTACCTACTTATATATTGACAAGGCTAGGCTGGCACCTTGCTGTGTTGGCACTCCTTGGACAGTCTGCCACAGAATATGTGGCATTGGCATGTGCTTGTGAGTGCACATAGCTCTAGGCATGTTTAGACCTGCCTCCCTAACTTTCCTGTGACATTAGACAGTCTGATGATGTACATTTTGCTAGTACAACACATCCAATGAACTTGCCTAATGCTACCCCTCCCTGGGATGTGGCTCACCTACTTTACAATATAGTACTTTTCTCAGGCTACCAGTGGTATGCAAGCACTGCTATGTATCTGAGCAGCTATGGACCATGTCACAGTTTGGGTTGATTGCCACTTAGTTGATGTTAGATGCTGTGCACCTGCAAAGCACTTATCTATCCCAGCTTAATTGTTAGCTAAAATATGCAGAGTCATCAGACTAGAGTGGCCATGTGTCCATAATCTTCTGTCATACTATGCTTTTGTAAAATAGAATATGCATCCCTATAGTGTCTATGTATTACTGAATAAAATGATTTTTCTGATGTCAGGCAGGTCAGTGCACACTTGCCTTCTGAGAAGAGTTGATTCTGAAACAGGAAACAGCATAAGCACTGCATTTATTGAAACAGGACATTGGCAACATAAACTCACAATTTTCATGGCCTGAAAGATGAATTAGTTTTATGTATGCGTCACATTTCTGATTTTAATTTAAGCTGTTGTATAACAGATTTGACACCTTCAATGCCTTTATGAATTATTGCTATTTAAATCAAGACTAATCAGAAAAGGAGAGGACTTTGACTTAGATCGTTATACAGCTAAAGATAACACCTTCTGGTGTCCTGCTAACTCTAACCAAGTTTTAATAAACCATAACTTTGTGTTAACAAATTACCTTGAGTACTAACTAACCTTGCTGTACCCCTGCATATCAACAGCTAATCAGGTAAGATATTATACTGGAAACATGAACCGCTGCTACTGTCAGTGCACTAATATATGGAAGCGTTTTTTTTTTATTCCCATTGCCCCCCACTTAAAACACTTTGTCTACATAAACCACTCCTGCTAGTAATAACAATACTGCATTAATATGTAAAACAACATTGCCATGGAGACATAGCGGTTTTCATGCAATAACCCTGCAATCATTGGCAGCCAGCTGCTTATGACAAGCCTCTAAACAGAGCAGTTTACTTGAATTTCTTGGCTATTATTAGTTTTAGATTTTTTCTCCCTTCTTAAAATACCAGAAAAGGGCTACGTGATGCATTTTTGGAAAGTAAAAATGTCATGCAGTGTTTCACAGTTTCGGAACAGATGATAACTAGTTGTCCCATAATGCTACCTGAGCAATGTCAAGCTGTTTTACTGGCATTGATCTGCATACAGTCTTACCTCTGTAACCTGCATGCAGCCTTACCTCATCGATCTGCATACAGTCTAACCTCAGTAACCTGCATGCAGTCTTACCTCATCGATCTGCATACAGTCTTACCTCCATAACCTGCATGCAGCCTTACCTCATCGATCTGCATACAGTCTTACCTCCATAACCTGCATGCAGCCTTACCTCATCGATCTGCATAAGTCTTACCTCTGTAACCTGCATGCAGCCTTACCTCATCGATCTGCATACAGTCTTACCTCTGTAACTTGCATGCAGCCTTACCTCATTGATCTTGCAATCTTACCTCCGTAACCTACATGCAGCCTTATTTCATTGATCTGCATACAGTCTTACCTCTGTAACCTGCATGCAGCCTTATCTCATCGATCTGCATACAGTCTTACCTCCGTAACCTGCATGCAGCCTTATCTCATCGATTTGCATACAGTCTTACATCTGTAACCTGCATGCAATCTTACCTCATCGATCTGCATACAGTCTTGCCTCTGTAACCTGCATGCAGCCTTACCTCATCAATCTGTATATAGTCTTACCTCTGTAACCTGCATGTAGCCTTACATGTTCACAGCGTTACCTCACTGACCTCTGTAAAATCTTAATTCATCAACCTGTATACAGCCTTACTTGCAGCATTTGTCATGCTCAAGAAAAAACTTATTTATGCACACTGGTGATGGCAGAAGTGAAATATCTTTGCCGTAGGCCAAAGTGGAGATGGGGTGCACAGCATGTTTTCATTAACCCATTTAGAGAACACACATATACCCTTCAACAATTTCTACATCTGTCTGCTAAAAACACATGCATACCTACACACACACACACACACACACACACACACACACACACACACACACACACACACACACACACACACACACACACACTTTTATTGCTCAACTGACTTAGTATATGCAGTAATAACGTATTTTAAAGCTCACCTACACTAACAGGACTTAGTCCTGTCCTGAAATAATAATTATTTTTCCTGGTACTAAAATGTCTAATTGGAGACAAATTCTAAAGCACACTGAATGTGTAAATCTCATGTTCGTGCAATCTCTTGCTTACACATTGACCTGTGTGATCATTTTTGTTAGACACTCATGTCCCTGACACCAAGAGGTTGACATGGGGTCTGGGTATTATCACTGCAAGTTGGATAATGTCTTTAATTGATGACATGCACTGCTGTCAGTGTTATTAAGAATTATAATTCACCATACAAATTATTTTATCTCCCCAATCTCATAAAGCTGACATAAGGCAAATTTACAAACTTGCAGTGCCTCTCACATCTCCGTCCCTACACGATGGGGATTTTGTTTATAACTTTGGCAAGCAGCAGCCTCAGATTAAAATGTGGCATACCTTACATATATATAAGTACCAACAAAATACTTATGAAAGCATTTCTACAACCACAGAAAACATCTGGTTAAGCTTTTTATAATCATACAATTATTGCAAGAGGTTAATAAAATCTTGCCAGCCTCATTAATGAAGATTAATGCAGCCTATGGACAGTATGTTCATTGTATTAAATTAATTTCCCACAGTTTTGAGTTGTTAAATTGATACACTTAAACAATATGATATCTCAATAATTCAAGTATTCACTGTCATTCTTTCAGCTTTACTTAGCTAAGCTCATTCCCAAAACACATTTCTTTCCACCATAAAGAACATACAGATATGTTATGTAATTATGTCATTAGAGTTGGTGTAATGGTTAAAGTGCTTACCTCACAGATACAAGATACAAGGTTGGATTCTCACCTTTGAAATGGAAATTGGCTAAGCTTGCAAAGGTCCACAAGGGCAGCAAGCCTCGTACTTAGCTATAAACGTATAGTAAATGCATACATTTGAAAATATTTTCATTCTCTTAGTTTATTGTTTCTTTATAGCCTCTGCTCCTTCATTTAATAATGCACAGTTTCAATGCAATAAATTTTTGTTTTATGGAGTCAGTAGCTAACATTTCCATGTCATCAGCTTGAAACAAAATGAATTTTCTTGCACAGTTTGAGACAAGTATTCAGATTTTGCATACTTTTCTCCAGCTGTGCCCAGAAATAACAGTAGGGTACAGGTAATGACCAAAGACGTAGAGCAGGCTTACCTCAAAAAAATTCTATAGGCTGCTTCAGCTTATAAAACTAGCAACCAAGATGCAAAAGACAGTAAATGACAGTCATTCAGGTGCTGAGTAATACCAAAACATCTGAGTTAGAATTCTACCTACCCTAATTTGCATACCATATTAACCTGTGCATGTGGTTTAATATTCTTTCATTCTTGGCCACCTTGAAAGTCCTACTTTGTCTACTTTTAAAGCTAATATTGATGACTAGATGGGTAGACACAAATTTAAACCAGGGTTATCATGTACAGCCCTGCTCAATTTGAGAGGTGCATACTATTTAGATCTTGTAAAGGGTGGCAAGAACTGTTATGCATACCTCTCAACTGCACAGATTTTTGCAAAATGTCCATATTTTGGCCTCATATTTTTGATCTGTTTTTCATAAAATTGTGGTTTTCTGGCTGGCAAATTAATGGTAAATCATAAAGGACTGAGGTTTGAAAATAATGACAGACATTTGAGTTTCAGACTTCATATCCTTCAGTAAATTCATGCTAATGCAAAACATGTTATTCTATAGACTTTCTAAGTTTGTAAGAGCGATATTTAAAAATTGTCCCTACATTTGGGCCTTTGTCCCACTTTTATTTATGGCTTTGTCCAGATTTCTTGCTCTATGAGGTTGAGAGGTATGCTTTTATGTACTTCTTCTTAAAGGTGTATATGATTAAGCATCTTGCAGTCCTTTGATTGCTTGCCTAGTACACTTCCTGTGTTCTTATCTTCCTGTGAAATGGGTTGAACCAGTTACAAATATTCAAAAATGTTAAAATATAGTACTCAGAAATGAAGGAAAGCAGACACACCCACACACACACTCTGTCGAAAGCATCATGGTGACAGTGGACCCTTTTAAAGCATAAACTGACAGTATTCCTCACAATAATAACTAACCTGCAAATGATGTCACAATACTATGTCAAGAAATAAGTGGCATAGCCAGATGGTCATGGGAAAAGAAATAACTGAGAGGGAATAGCTAACATGACCACCCTCAAAGTTTGTAACAGCTAAATGTCTCATCTTTATACCAAATCCAAGCAAGAAGTAGCATGACTCTCTTTAAAATGACATGCGTGCAATATGAGTGTCTCGCTTTCTCCTGTGGAAGCAATATGAGGGAATACCAGTGAATTCTCAACACAAAGAACCATAACAGCTACCTCTACACACAAACTCATACAGACAAGCACACACTCACATGCATGCATGCACACGCGCGTGCGCAGACACACATGCATGCACGCACACACACACATACACCATCAGTATCTAGACTGGCAAAATGTATAATCTGAAAACTGGTAACATTCATGTGAATGTATGAAAAGTAATCACAATTTTATTATTTTCTTTAGGTGTGTTACTACAATATTTGTACACTCTCCAAAAACTGTAGCTTGTCTCACATATATTAGGTTTTCCTGATGTTACCAGAAAAAGAAAGCTTTACATATTATGATGTTCTTATGCTATTCAAAATAACCTTCTTTATTGTTATTTATTTATATAATTTTATTTTATTTTATTTTATTTTTTGGAACTGATCAAAACCCATTAGGAACATCTACATATTTTCAGGGGCTATCCGAAAGCTATGTGTTTTGTTCAGAAGCACAGTGTGATTTAAAAAATAAATGATCTGTAAACTGTAGCCAGTTTGCATGCAACATTTATTAAGGGACTTGGAATGCTTAAATAATCAGTAATTTATAAAATAATTTTTAGTAGAAGTTCTATGCCTATCCAGCAGAGTATAACAGAAAGAGAGAGAGAGAGAGGGAAGGATGCATTCTGAAATGTCACAGCAGCCAGCTACACTGAAGAGACATGCGGACGTGTTTTCATTCCACTGCATTCTCTAACCTTCATAGTATAAAGACATATTTTCTGAAAGGTTCAGTTAAAATACATGGAGAAAAGCAAAGAGCAAAAGAATGTGTCACAGCATAATTTTCCTACCAGTTGGTTGACCTCCGCATTGTTAGTTTTCAGTGAGTTCATCATAACATCAGGTAATGCAAATGGATTTGCATTGTGTGAGCTCTATTATAAGAGAAGCCTGTTGCCATGGAAACTAATGTGCAGTCTACTGAAACCCAAACACTCCATGTTGTTTTCTAATATATAAAATCAAAATACAGCTCCCTTCCTTTTTTGTATTCTGTGATGCAGATGAACTAATACAGGGACCTTTGTGTGAATATTTAGACCTGTACCCCTTTGATTGCTGTGACACCTTCCTTGTCTTTTCGGCCCCATTACTTCCTCCGCTTAATATAAAGGTATTTCCATTTCTGCACAGTGTCTGTAACATTCAAGGTCTTCCATTATTCTGCTATAATTTTAAGAATGTATATCATTCTTAATGCAAAATGCAAGTGCATAGTTTATGGCAGGAGACTCCTTTTTAAATTATGGGTAATGGAAGAGCAAGAAAATCTGCAAGTACCCTGGCAAGAATACTTCTCTTATGGCACAATTACTCTATGAACAACTGCGACATTTAATCAGAAAAATCATCTCTTAAAATATCAAGCCATTTGCTATTTTCATGTTTTTCTGAAAACAATCGTAATCTTAGTTTATTACTCTGACAATTTCCACCTCCACAAGGAAGTTAAATATTTTTTTCCTCACATATTGATGATATCTGACTTACCTGCCTCTTCTTTCGGTCTTCCTTCATGTTTTATGCAGTAAATCGCTCAGTGTGTGTTCACAGAAGACCTGCTTATTGTGTAGATGTTACCACTAAGGCCATGCATTACCCCTCTGGGGTGTGTGTGTGTGTTGGGCCAAAGTAATACTTTCTTATTTATTTATTTATTTATTTGTTTGTTTGTTTGTTTGCTTGCTTGTTTTACTTATGTATTTATTTCCATTTGTTTACTGAGATGCTGCATCTGTACCTCAGCTACTTTTCAGTGGAGGCCTGGGAATAAAAGCTCCACAATGCAAAATGAAAGATTACAAAGTGTAACATTTTCAAAAACAGTTGATTTATACAATATGATGTAATAGTGCATGTCAGAGAGAGAGAGATGGATATGATTAGAAAGGACGACAGAGATGATTATATATCTAGGGAGAGTAAGGGAAATGTGACAGGGATAATATTAAAAAGAGTGCAAAGCAGGTATTGGATGGAAGCTTGAAAGGATGAGGGTAGGTACATTGGTAAATAAGATTTAAAGGATGGAGGGTCTACTGCGAGTGTATGGAAGAAGGGATACATTTAGTACAAGAAAAAAATCACTGTGAGGTTAGATAAGTTTTTAGCATTTTCTGGAAATGTACGAAGTTTTCAGTTCTGAGATCTGTGAGGATTATTGTTCCATAAATTAGCTACACTGATGAAGTATGAATCCCCATAGTGATTGTTAGATTTGGATACTTGTACTAGATTGTGTGTTTGCTGTCTTAGGTTTATTGGTGGTAGGCATTTCTGGATAATGTTTTGCTATAGTTCAGCATTTGGCTTAAAGAAGTATGTTACAGGTAGTTTTTAAGTGGGTATAAACAGAAAGATTGTTTAATTCTAAACAATGGATTAACTGTAAAATGATACAGTGATGGGAGGCTGGTGACATAATTGACAATAGGTTTGTTCTAATTTGTGCTTGTGAGAGTATGGCATGTTGACTAGGATTGATGAAGAATACATAATGTCAGAAGAAGCGCTGTCTGACCTGTATTAAACTATCAGCAGCAGTAAGAAATTGCCTTGTTTTGTAAAACATTTTGAGTTTTTTATAGATTTTTTGAGGTGACACAATCAATTTGTTTATCAAAGTGTAATTTGTGATTCATGAAAACACCAAGTAGTTTACCTTATGTAACTTGTTCAATGTCTATATTGTTTAAAGAGTGGATGGAGATGACACCTGGACTAAATAGTATTATTTCCATTTTTTTGACACGTAAATGGAGGTAGGAATTTTTCAGCCGGTGCTCAAATACATAAAAGTGCTTTTGTAGGCTCTGTTGACGTTGGTAGGGACTGTTAATACTGCAGATAAGTGTAGATTCATCTGCTTCTCATAAACTTGAGTGGGGAAGAATGGTTTGTATTGGGTTTTAGATTTATAGGTTTGAACTAGGCTAATGACCACAAGGACCTTTTTAAGCCTAGCCATGCATCCCAAATCTCCGAAAAGTTTTGTTACCCTAGATAAGTGTAAGCAGGAGCATGAGAGATGAAGCAATTACAAGTAGGGGCCTAGGAGATGAACCATTTACAGGCTGCCTGTGCCTGTTAGAGACATAGGTACCAAAGCAGGGATGAATTTCTTATTCTCTGTCCAATTGTTCAAGTTACACTTGAATTAGTTTAGGGAGAAACTTTGCCTCACATGGATGGGGAGCTGGTTCCAAAGAAGAGAGAGTCTCTAGGATACATACCTGTTTCTCCAGCAGGTCCTATTTATATCATAGGCAAGGTTAAGTCTTTAGAATAGGCAATTCTGGTGCTGTTTGTTTTGTAGATATGCAGGAGGTCAATCAGGTTTGGGTCTGACAATCCCTTGTATGCCAGGCATAGATCTTCCCTCAAGAGCCTGTAGGAGACAGAACACAGGGATAGGAACTTGAGGCCATCTGCATAGGGCATGTTACTTACACCCTGTATTCTTTTAGTGAGGAACCTCTGTGGATTTTCAGATTGTTGGATGTGCCTGGTTCAGTACATACCAAAGGAGGCATTGTACACAATGACAGGTCTGATGAATGCCAAATACAGTGGAACAATGACCTCCTTGGTCCTAGATACCATACCTTTGTTTATGTTATGTTTATGTTAAGTTGTACAACATAGAGTGATTTGCTCACTACTGTAGACACATGATGGTCAAAGTCTAGATTACTGTCTATGTGTGTCCCAAAGTCCCTGACTACTTTGTCATCTCTTAGATGTGTGTTGTTAATATGATAGTTACCAGGGGTGGATGACTTCCCCATGGAAACTATTATGCATTTCTTGGCATGTAGTTTTAGTCCATGGCTCTGACACTGGTTACTTGTCTGTGTCACCCCTTCCAGGAGAACATTTGTGTTGGTGGTGGATTGATTCTATGACTGCTCTTAGTTTGCAATCATCTTCAAATGTAGTCAGCCAGAAACCAATGACATTAATTAGCCTTGACTTCAGACAAGTAAATGCCAAAAAGGAATGATCCCAGGACTGATCCCTGAGGGACTCCACTTGTGACTGGCCTCTTTGTAGAGGTGGACTCCCCAATTCTAACCTCCTGGGTCCTGTCTGTGAGCCAGCTGGCTATCTGCTAGGTGACATAAGAGTTTATACCTAAATTCTTGAGTTTGTCAATAATGCCTGAGTGGTGTATTATGTCAAATGCCTTGGGCAGGTCAAGTTAGGCAGCATGAATAGTTTTGCCCTCATCCATTAATTTGGTGACCTTCTTAAAGAAGTCTACCAGGTTGAGTAGGCATGACCTGCCCTTGACGGAACTAAATTGAGTTGGGTCCAGTGTCTGGAGGTTTCCTATGTCATTATTCATCATTTCCATGGTAATTCTTTCCATGGCTTTGCATATGAGACTAGTGAGACTTATGGGTCTGTAGTTTTCAGAATCTGTAGAAGGCCAACCTTTCTGCAGAGAGATGACTGTTGCTGTTCTCCATTCATGAGGCATGAAGCCTCTTTGAAGGCTGCAGTTGAATAGCAGTTCCAGAGGGTCTGATAGGTCACTCTTCATGCTATTAAGAAGGCATCCTGGGATATTGTCTGGACACACTGATGCAGTCTTTTTGGCCTTAGAAAGACAGCATTAAAGACCTGACCACTAGTGATAGTAGGGGAGTTGTATTTGATGCTACTTCCTGAGAGGAGGTTGAGGGGAGAAATGGGTAAAGTTAGAGCTGAATTTGTCAGCCAATAGGCTTGCTATATGTTCTGGCTCAGTACAGGTAGTTCTATTAGCAATGAGCTCTGCACACAACTGTGTATTGCCTTTTACATTGCTGACATAGCTAAAGAATGTCTTGTGGTTGTTGTTAGCCTGGAAGGCCAAATCTATCTCACATTTTGGTTTGGTAGACTTTCTTTGTTCTCTGAGTTGGTTGTTCAGTTTGATGAGAGTGCTTTTATCCTGCTGGGTGACGCAGCTCCTTATTTTTTCCATGGTTTTCTTCCATCTGTTATACAGCCTACTGATGTGGTGATTCCACCAGTGTGGCTTGTTTCTTGAGTTAGTTCTGTTCTTCTTCCTGATGGGTATAGCTTCCTCTATGCAGCTATTAATGTGCTTGCATAGCGTTTCTGTGAACATTTCATGTCATTAACAAATATATTAAACAGGAAAGGAGCAAGTATGCAGCCCTGAAGAATGCTGTTGTTTGTTTGTTCAAAGTTAGAGTATGAATTATGCCATTGTACTGGTTGTAATTAGAAAGGTGATACTGATTACAATTTAGGGTAGAGAGGCTTAGGCCCTTCATGGCTAGTAAGATGAAATAAGATTCTATACAAAAGGCTTTAGAAAGACTGAGAAAGATGCAGTGAAGAAGTCTTTACTTTTGTTTTGATTGATGGCATTAAGGAAGGATAGTTGGGCGATTTCAGTACTGTGGCCTGTATGAAAGCTACTGTGGTCTTCATGAAAGCTATATTGTGTACAGGACAGTAGATGTTTGAAATAGAGGTGGTATAATTGTTGCTTCTGCTTACATTTCTTTGTTAGTTTGGAAAGAGGGGATAGAAGAGCAGTGAATCTAAAATTAGAGAGAGCATTATGCAAACCACTTTTATGTAAGAGTATTATTCATGGTTGCTTCCATGCAGTTGGAACATATTCTGCAGCTATCACTCTATTGATAAGTATAGCTACAGGGCAGACAATAGAATCTGAAGCACGCTTTAGGTATTCTTCTGTTAATGCAATTCAGGTGTTGAATGAAACATCTTAAAAAGTGCATTTGTTGTCAGTGTAACATTTATAATAATTAAAATTAAATCTAAGAGGTGATGCTACAGTGTCCATCACCATCTTCTGCCCTGAATTGTTCATCTCAGAGATGTGTCCCTGAAGCATTTTCCTGCTAAAACAGTTCCTGCAGTGTCTTATTCCCAGATGGGCCCTTACCTACTGAGTGCCCCATCCCTTAAGCATACAGCTTACTTAATGTGGTATATTCTGTACAAATGATCCATTCAGCAGGTAGGAATCCATTGTAAAAGACAGCAGTGTAAATACCTTTGAAACAATAGGTATTGAAGAGAACCATTGCAATTAATTAACTGCAGATAGTACAAATGGCTTTTTTAAATGTCACCGTGTACTACTCTTTGTGCATAACTTCTCACACCAATGCACAAATAAAAATGCCAAGGGTAGCCTTTCTTAAATATAATTAATACATTTTAGATACCCAGACTGGGATGTTTATTAATTAAAATCATCATTCTGTAGAATAAACATACATTCAACCAATAACAATGACTATTTTCACTTATGTTATAGAATTTTAGTTATTTGTGATTTTTTTTATAACATGTTAAGGCATCTGATATATGTTTGTATCATAGCTTAATGTGATAAGTTATTGTCTCAGAAAATATCGTTCACCCTTTTTCACAGAACATAACTGACAAAATCATGACTGGTCTATGCAAAAAAAGGGGCAGGTTGTATCTTTACTCCTAAAATGATCATCTGATGCAGACTAACTGAAGGATAAGATCAATGTCTCCAAAAGTCATGTGAGTGTTTACTATTTCTATATGTGTCCCTGCTCCTTACATGCTGTGTCCAAGGCTTATACTGTTTTGGGTTCTGATATTTCATGTGTCTTTGTGATCTGACACAGTGATTGATTATATTTGATTATGAAATGCAAACTCAAACTAGAGATTTCTTTTTCCTGTCTTATTCTCTCATTTTATTTTCCTAGGTCTTCCGTAAAGAAGTTTACATGCTACTCGTCACTCATTAGACCCATTACAGAATACAGAGCCCCTTTTGGTATGTACCTCACAAGACATTTACAACAACTGGAAAGGCCACAGAAATACCTCACAAAGAGGATTACTGGCCTCAAACAGATGCCCTACGTAGACCATCTCAAAAAACTCCAGCTTTACTCCATCGCATATTGCCTATTCAGGGGCGATCTCTGCCTAACATACAAAGCTATGTCAAACCCAGAGCTGTTGGACATGCTCCACTTAAAGAAATCCCAATCCCTCCAAGCTACACACTCTAGAGACCTAAACCCTGTCACCACAATAAACAAAACATGCTGGAGGGATAGATTCCTGTCCCAGAGACTTCCCATACTCTGGAACAAACTACCTATCTATATCAAACAAAGCTCCTCATTAGCACTCTTCAAGAAAAATCTTGATGATTGGATGGGAGATGGGAAATTCACTCTGGGGATCACTTCTGTGGCTCTGCTCGACAGGGGCACAGAAAAATAAATTTCTTGGGTGGTGAAAGCCAAGGTACCTTTTTGGCTAGGCTTATATAGGCCCTAGGGCCAATAACGTAGTACCTACCTATGAACCTATAAGAGGGATCTACCCAATCAATAAAATAAAAACAAAATAAATCATAAAATTAAGTTTTATTATGTTAAGATAATTAAAATAAAAGCATAAATTTGATTTTTCCACTGTGAACTAGTTGGCTGCATTGTTTAGAAAAATGGTTAGCTGTCAAGAGAACTGATTAGAATGAACATTTCTTAGGTACATCTTACATTTTAGCACAATATAATATTACACATATATTTAGATAATATACAGGGTCAGAGGTACCCTGCTTGTGTTTTTTTTAAATACTGCAGCTAGAACAGAGTAGCTCTTGCACTATGGAATGTAAGTGCTGGTGATGAAATGGATGCAACATTTGAAGTAGTCTATCTATTTAATACTATATATTTCATATACATAGTCCTTTGCACATATGCTGTTCAGATAATATAGCAGAATACAGTAGAGTAACATTTTGTCCTGCATTCTTGATCAAACATTTTCATTCGGAGAGCTGGTTTTCCTAGTAAAATAAAAGCTAAAAATGTCTTCAAAAGTTATCCAGAGGTCTCTTATTATAACAGTACTTTCTTGAGTTGAGATCCAATAGGTGGTCAACCAAATGCAGTTGGAAAACAAAAGAATGCCTATTTTAGCTCTGGGATATGCTTCTCTCATTAAAAAATGCTTGTGGTTTGTGACTGCACCAGAGTACTAGCCATTGGACTATGGTTATACATTCACACCTTGAATCTGTTGAATGCCACACTAACATTAGATTTTTCAACATTTTCTGAAAAAAAAATCAAGTTAAAGCAATTAAGTCAAACAAGGGCAGATATGTAATGAACTGTAAGTGCTATTACATGGAGCAAACAGCAATCTACTCACTAAAAAGTTGGCTTTTCAACAATAGAAGTCAATAAATTCACAGATAACACAGAGAATCAACATCATCATCAGCCCCCTTTTTCCCAGTTTTTTCTACATGGGGTTGGGGTATCGTGTTAACTTTTTCCAACTCTCTCGATTCAGTGCCACACTCCTGCCTTCTTCAACACTCATGCCTGACTATCACAGATCTTCTTTCACACAATCCATCCACCTCTTTGCTGGACATCCTCGTTTCCTCTTACATTCTTCCTGTCTGTCCCAAATCTTATTCACCAGCTTGTCGTCTGCTTTTCTGCACATGTCCAAACCACTGTAATCTGTTCTCTTTGGTCTTGTCTGCAATTGAAGCTACTTTGGCTTCTGCTCTTATATCCTTATTTTTTTATCTGTCCCACAGCTCCTACCACCCTTCTCAGGCACTTCATTTCCATCACCTCTTCCCTTCTTCATCTGCTCTTCCTTTACTGCCCAGGTTTCTGTACCACACAGTAGTACTAGTCGCACCACTGTCTTGTACACTTTACTTTTCAGCTTCTTTGGCATTCTTCTGTGATGGACTATACCTGACACTCTATGCCAGTTGGCCGCAGCCCCTCTGATTCTAGCTTTGACCTCTTTATCCTGAGTTCTTTTCCTCAGCAGCCCCTCCCAGGTACTTGAAGCTGTTTACTTGTTCCACTATCTTCCCTTCTGTCTCAGTTCTCACCTTCTTCTGATTTCCCCAGTTTGCTGCCATTACCACTATCTTATCTGTGCTTACTTTCATCCCATGTGCCTTCAGATATGCATTCCATTGCTCCATAATTTGTTGGACTTCTTGCTCAAAGTCTACTTGTAATGCCACATCATCTACATACAGCAAATTTGTTGATCTGTCCCCTCCAACCTGTTTGCTAATGTAGTGTATGTGTATAATGTAGTGTAATGTATCATAATGCAGACAAATCCAGTTATATAGTTTCCATGAAGTTTTCTAAAACATCATTTGATATCCTGGAATCTGTAGAACCTTGACATACAGTGTCAGCAGTTCCCTTTCATTATACCTGAACTTTTATGCATTTATACAAAAAATCCTTTCATAGTACTTACTTATTGAAATAGTTATAGAACTATGAAAAATATGCCTATTTCCATATTTAACAATATAAATAACACTCAGTATCTCAAGCTGTACAACTTATGGTAAAAGCACCATTGACAGTTTTCTCCAGCATCATTAAAGCTTTCACCTGCTATGTTACAGTTTGCAAATCAATTGATTTTACAAATATTATGCATATGGAAATATTCTGTATCTGCATAATTAATAGAAAACAACAAGCAATATTCCCATAACAGTGCATAACACATGGAAAGTGGCTATATATTTTTCAGTTGCTCACCGTGGCATTCCACACTATACCCATCAGTAATGCGTATCTCACATATTTACAAAAAATATAAATGTAAACATGAAAATCTGAGCAAGTGCCAGACATTTCCTAATATTTCCACTGCAGTCTATCTTAGATTAACAAACTTAGTCTGCTTTTGTTTATTATAGCCTGCACTTTCACATGCTGTATGTTATTAATAAGTGAATCATTTAATTAAGGAATGCATCCTTAAAAAGAGTTATAATGCCAGAAGATGTAAACGTTAAAAGATGTATAAAAAGGTTATATAAGGGTGAATGAGTTGAAGAAAATCCAGGAAATGGAACTTCCTGCATGATGCATGAATTGGATTATACAGCTATTCCCAGTTAATCTTCTGTACAAGAACCTAAGCTGACTTTGAATGTAATGATTCAGAAGGTAGAAGTTGGGGAGTTTATTTTACAACGGAGCCACAAATATTTTTTTCTGAAAAGTTGCTCATCTGTTAACATTGACTTTTTTCTGCTGACTCAGTCCTGAAAAGTTGCACATCTGTTAACATAGACTCTCTTCTGTTGACTTGATCCTGGCTTGTCATTGTTTTATTCCTATACCTGTAAAATCTATAGCCATTTATGCAATACACTCAACACATAAACCATACAGATATACTTCATTTGCTGTTTGTGTTTACGGATCTCATCTGGTAAAGTGAATATAGTAAACTAGGAAATAATTGACAGAATACACTCAAGCTGGTAAAACAAAATTGAAAAAAAATTGCACATCCCTGAATGGCAACACTGAATTAACCCAAAAACAAGTTGTATTCATAGTGCTAGTGATAATGGTAGGGTTGGTGCTAGGGTCTGGATTAGTATATATAAGAAAAGGGTCTATATTGTAAGTGCTAACGCTTAGGTTGTCGAATACGGCATGATCGACACCTATTAAGCAAATGTTCAATTGACTGAAACCTCAAAATGCGGAAATACAGATAACCGAATTGTTTACTTTGGCCAACACCATTCCACCCAGTGATGAAAATAAAACATACTTCGCACTAGACTGCTCACCACATACTACCCACCCAAATAAAATAAATAAACCACATACATACACTAACCGAAACCCTACTTCTAACCCTACACTAAACCTTACATACATTACTATCGATGCACTTACCTTAACCCGCACCCTAGCCCTAAGGTCCATAACTATCGCATACTTACCTTACGGAGCTATACCGCAGAAGGGCCAACTATGCAGATTCGAGATTTCGAATTTTGTGGTTTTGGGCATTCGATGTACTCGTGGTTCATCCAATAGGTGTTGATCATGCCGTATTCAACAACCTAAGCATTCACGCTTACAATATAGACCCATAAGAAAAGGTGGTAGTGGTGGAAAATCCTAACCCTGGCTCTCTACCCTGATTCTAACTCCTGCTGTAACCATGACTCTAAAGGTAACTATCCCTAACATATCACTGGCTGTAACTCCAAACCCAGCCCTAACCCTAATGCTTGTGTACTGAGACACACACACACACACACACACACACACACACACACACACACACACACACACACACATACATACACTGTCATATGCACACACACACACACACACACACACACACACACACACACACACACACCCACACACACACACATACACATTTTCATATGCACAGACACACACACACACACACACACACACACACACACACACACACACACACAAACATTCGCGCACACATACACACAAACATGTACACACACACATTCTTGGAATACCACAATTCATTATATCCCCAGGCCGCTTGACATTCTGGCATGCTCATAATTTGTAATTTGAATTTTCCAGACTTAACATTCTGAAATCAAATAATTTGACTTCAACTTCAGTTTGCTGACAATAGCCCACCATGGATACTTGATAGTATAATTGTTACTTAGTAAATGAAACCTTCATATGCCAAGTATAATTGACATCAAACTAAATAATTTTATACATGAGAAAAATGTCTAAGGTAATAACCATACTTCATTTTACTATTTATATAATTGCCGGTATGATTTTTTGCACAAAAGAGAAAGAACTGGAACTGAAAAGTGCATTCAAATGAAAACTTTAAAGTTAAGTGGCACTTTACAAAATATGTAAAAAGATGGCCATAAAATAGGATGTACACAAGAAGAAAGGCATATTTTATAGCCATAGAAATTAGCACAAGTTTAAAGTTTAAACACATTGAAAATATATTCCAGTTTCCTAGCCAGCCAATGTTTAAAACAGACTGTGACATACAAAATATAATCTTTGAAGTTATTGGGTGGCCAAATTTTAGAAATATGAAAAGGCATTAAGCCATAAAAATGAAGACAGAGTAACTGATTTATTATTATACATGGCAGAAAAACATCTTAGAAGCCATAGCAAGACCAAAAGACAGATTCTATTATATTAGATAAACTAGACAGGAGTCCAAGAAAAATAAAGAATATGAGATATATAAGTTCAGAAGTGCAGGACGCTAAGAGTAGGCCACATATATCTGCCATACTAAGAGCCCTTGTTAAAGCTATAAATTCATTGAGGTTGTTAGAGAAATAATGAAGCAGTTCATACAGACATGCAGCTATGGCAGAGTTAGTAGAACACAGACTAACTAAATATGATCCTGGACAAATTGTTAGATTATACCAGATTCTCTGACATTTCAGAAATATAAGCAAAGCATATTGAGGGATACAAAGTTAAGGACGTTAATAATGTATAGTCAAAGACAGATGAATTGAAAGAGGCAGATAGAATAGAACTATTAGTAAATGCCACAGTAAAGAAACAGTGCAGATGTTGTGGTACGAAGTATCAGCATAAGGCTGAATGCAAGGCCTATACAATGTTTTTGTGAAGTGTAAGAGAAAAAGATTAATTTTCTTAGACTACACAGAAGCCACAGTGTAAGAAATGAGAAAGAATACAGAGAAATTACATTTCATAGACAGAGAGAGAACACAGAACAGTAGAACATAAGTGAGAACTATGACACAAAGTAACAAAATAGAAATTAAGATACAGATTAAGAAAGCAATATATATATATATATATATATATATATATATATATATATATATATATAAAATATGCCAATTACAATATAGAAAGTCCAGAAGTACCACTGTGCATAGAAAACAAAAAGGTATGTACAGTGACAAACACAAGATCTTCTGTGAAAATAATGTCAATTAAGATTTATACAAAGTTATGACCAAAGTCAGAAGTGCAGAAAACCAAGAAATGAATTTGTATATACACTTCAGAAAGAGTATTACCAGTTAAACACTATTGTTAAACAACAGGTCAGGGTGATAAAAGCATTTTTTATTTATTACAGAGAAAGAAATCCAGTCTTTCTGAGTTATGGCCTAGCAAAGAAAATTGGCCTGGTGAAGGCAAATGTATTTTCTATTAAAACAAAAAGGAAAGATGAACCAGACCAGACAAAAAAAAAAAGAGTGTGAACATGATAAAGGAGTGCAAGGGAAACCAGGTATGTTTTTTGAATATATGAGTGATATAGACTGTTTACCACATCAAGCCAAAGCAATGTAGCATAACTCTGTTCAAACAAAACTACTTGAGTGCTTACGTGAACCATGAACTGCTTTATGGTTGGCCCTAACTGCTCATGATTTCCAGGGACAAAGCCAGTACATTCCAAATCTTCCCAGGCAATATCTCTAGCTTATGATAAGGTAAGTACTACATCTGGGGGTACTTGAAATTATAGAGAGACAGTAATTCTCCACCTGTTAAAAATCATCAGTTCAAACAAAAGATTTTGTGAGAACCAAAGGATTACTTAGTAAAAGATAGTTCTAAACAATAGATTAGTGGCATGCGCTTGATACAGAACATAAGCAAAGAAACAAAACTGCAAAGGTTTATTGGAAATAAATAGCATGTTGAGATCTTACAGGGAATCCTTTCTACTTTTTGAGTTTAAACCAGCCATTTTGCTATTTCAACATAACATAAAGAAAGAACAGACCCAACATAACCGGATCCTTGAAAAGAAATGGTGAATATATCACCAGTACAAACCAGTGATGGATGACCAACACAGAAAAATGTGCTGATGTAAGAGGAAAAGTCAAGAGGCACTTTTTCATGAAAGTTGACTATTGATAAGAAATCAGTGCTCAGAGAAGCATGATTCTTTCTTCATTTTGGAACCCTATCAAATAAGTAATATGAAAAACAGACCAGTAGCTAGGTTAGTTGGTGCTTTAACAAACAAACCAAAAACAGGTCTGCAGGAAAATCTGATCAAACAATTGAGAAAATCAAATAAAAAGAATGATCCAGGAAGGAAGGAATTTGTGGCTGCATCCTGGTACTGCACTTGCACCCAATCTGCACTTATTATCCACAGACGATCATGGCCCCAATAGCTTGTGCAAGGGCATCCCTCCCTTCATCCATACCCTCATCCATACCCTCATTATGGAGAGGTGCCAGAGAATGCTGTGACAAATGGAGAACAAGCTATCACCAGGCACAGCTCTTTTCTGAAAGTCTGGCATGCCATCATTGAGTACGACAAGAACAATAATTATGAAAATGACTCCAGATCTAAAACTTAATCAAAAACTTCTATTTTCTATGAAATACCCTTGAGGCAAACTTTTTTTACCCAGATGGCTCCTAAATGCCATGAATAGATCTTATTTAAATATGTATCTTGTCATTCATTTTCTGACATTAAATGTTAATAATGTTAATAATGTATAGCTTGTGGCAAGGCCACAAATTTCCAAAAGATCTGCTATTGCTAGCAAAGCTAAAGTTAAAGAAATATTGGAAAGTCTACCAGGATCCTTTTCTTGCAACCAGGGCTTTATTGAAATGAGACCTGCTGACCAAGCAACTATAAGCAGATGCAGAATAAGGAACAACTTGCTATAGCTCTAGAAGATGGTTATCCTTTTAGAAAGCACTAGCAGTTCAGAATGCACATAGTAGATGACTATGGCTTCTGGTCCAGGAATTGATGTAGCAAAAGTCCAGGAAAAAAATCTTCATACATTATATGTGAATCAAAGTAGACTGTTTCACTGTGCAATTCTGTTATTCTCAATATGAACATGAGCTATACATAAATGTAAACATTTGTTTAGTAGCAGTCGAATGGTTGATTTTAAGAAGACTGTTTGATTATATGTGTCTCTATGAGATGGAAAGTAGGTAGTCTTTGCTGTGTTTAATCATGTTGTACTTGTCATTTTTTGTTCATGTGCCTGTATCCATCTGCATAATGCCTCTAGTATGTGCATCACAGACTCCTACTTCATTTGATGATTATGTTTACAGATTTAGTCTGGTAAACTAGACATTGTAAAAGGCAGGGATTTGTGTCACCTCCACATATCACATATATAGTATCTGGAGTTGGCCTGTTTTATAGATTCTTAATAATGAGTGTTGCTAAAACAGTTAATATGTGCACACATAGCTTAACAGGTGCATGAAAATCATAAATTAACAGAATATATACAGGCTATTTCACTGATTCCATAACAGTATTTAAGCATTGATATCAAGTTATTTAAAGCCGAAAACACCGAACACCATTTAATCGAACCTAAATAATCTAAAGCACACAATATCAAATATTCAGAACAGTGAATTTTTTCCCAGGGAAAAAAAATCGCTATTCCAAAACACATTCACACAACACAGGCACACCAAAAAAAACAGCAATCCATACACTTACACTTAAAATCATACAGCTAACCCTACACTAAACTATACAAACACTACTATCTATCCACTTACCTTAACCCAACCCTAACCCTAAGGTCCGTCACTATCGCACTATCGCACACTCACCTTACCCGCGCCCTAACCCTAACTCACTTAACCTGCCCCTAACCCTAAACTCTGCCACTATCACACACTCACCTCACCAGTGCCCTAACACTAACTCATGTAACCCGCGCCCTAAGCCTAACATCCACACAATCACACACTTACCTGAACCCCCGTAACTTTCCACCACAGTGCTAAAAATAGCGAAGCCACAGAAACAGACAACTGAATTCTTTCCCTAGGAAAGAATTCAATGTTCTGCAGCTTCGCTATTTTTAGCGTTCGATGCATAGTGTTCGACATTGTGGCATTCGACGTTATTGGCTTTCGATAATGTGACATGAACCCGTATTTAACAGCAGTAAACTAGCTCTTCCCAAATCAAAGAGCATCTTGAAAGTTTGTTCAGCATATTTAATATCCCCCATGTAAATATATAGCTTAGTTCCAGACATTAAAGAAAATAAACATATCAAAAGGGCTATGACACTAACGGTTCAGATTCCTGTAGGGAGTCCCCTTTCCTGCACTAAAGTCAGGAAAGGCAGCCTCAGTCACTGACATAACACAGCTCTAGAGGTTTGTTAGCTCCTAACTTGCCTACATACCAAAGAGAACACTGTCAGAAAGTACACATGAATCTATACACTTAACTCCCTCATTCTTGTATTTTTACATAACATTGTTCAGGACATCTTTCCACACCTTTATTATATTTGCAATCTGTCTAATTTATAGCAGTTAATCCTCCTTCCTAGCAGTTTCATCTGCTTTCCTTACTCTGAACAGCCCAGTTCATATCCCTCCTTTCCATCTTTTGGCAATTCTTCATCTTCATCTTCACTGCAGATAATAATATGATAGTGGTATATTAGGGTCATCTATCTCATGCCTTACCCATTCTCTTCCATTCCAATCACCAACCCACAACAGTCACACATGAACTATGTCCATTAAAGAAAGATTATCTCACTGTCTTCACATGCTTGCCTCCATTGTTTCTGTGCCTGTTTGCATGTCCAAAATATATGTAGCATGGTTGTATTCATTGCGTTACAGCTTTACTTATTTATTTTCATGTTTTCTTTTCTTAGTCCTTAATTTGTCATGGGTTAGGAATGCCATGTTAATATTCTCCTCTATTGATCCTTTAGAAGATGCAATGCTTTCTCTGTCTCCTCTATTGATCCTGTAGAAGATGCAATGCTTTCTCTATTGCTCCTACCTATTGTCTACATCCTCCCTCATTCTTCCTCCTCTTCATCAGTGCTCTCTGTCAGTGCTGCTCTATGTTCCATTAATTCATCCTGAGTCATGAATCTCAAGAAGTATAACTCAAAAAATCTAAAAAGAAAAAAAATGTTTTTTTGCAGGGTGGCAAGCACCCCTCACACACACACATCCACCTTATAAGTGGGCTTGGTCAAACACACACACACACACTCATACATACATACATACATACTGCAGTGCACTACCAGCATGTACAATATAAGTGCATGCAGTTTTGATAAACCACAATTAAAAGAAATCACAGAAAACCACTAAACAAACCTACCCTTGTCAGAATGCAGATATGCCCTCATCCAGTCTTCTATTATTTGATAGTTTCTTTGGGGTCTTTACTTTTTATCTCTAATTGGTCTGCATGAATGATACCAGTTCTTCCCTTCTTTGTCCCTTCTCACTTCCATGTATTCCCCCTTTCTGTGCCATACATCTTTATCATCTCAACAAGTCCGGTGCTAAGTCTTTAATAATTTGATATTCTCTGTGAGAGATACTGAAATCCAACCTCAGTTCCTCAAAGCAGTTGCTATCTTTGTCTCTGTGCAACAATTTGAGGCCATAAATACTCATATTCATGCAGTTCTCCTTTTCTGTTGCCACCCAGTCTCCTCAGGGCTTCCTAACCCCATAAGGTTTTCACCTGAGATTCTGTTCCTATGGCTGCTGCTGATTTCACAGTGCCCCACTTCATACCTCCCACTGCCCTCTTCCATTTTTCATTCCAAATCTATTGGGTTTCATTTATTTTCTTCTAGTCATTGACAGTTTGCACCATTTCTAACATCATGTATGCCAATCGCCTTCCCTTACCAGCCTCCTCTGATCCACTGGTTCATGTTGAACCTAATGATCTAAATCTCCATGTGGGCACCTGCTAATCCCCAAAGTTCCTATGTGCTCACAGTTTCTTCCTACGTATTTTCAGCCCTTGCCTGCACTACATACTTCTCTCCAAACAGTTGTACTAGTTTTATAATTTTGTCTTCTCACATCAGTGGGATAAGCCTCACTACACAGAACATTTGTGAGACCATCATCAGTTTAACAGCATTTACCTCTCTCATCCCAGAGCATACCTTTGTTCATCCCTGTTTTGCTTTAAACTTTTGATCTTTCTTTTGAGATTTGTCAAATTTCTATAATTTGTATCCACCAAAGTATTGTCCAGTTCTGGTGCTAAGTACTTAGAGCCACCCCGATTTCTTATTCTTCCCATCCTTCCTTTTCCTGTCCAAGCAGAGTAAGTACTGTTTTCATGTTATTGCAAACAAGTGTTGTCACCCTGCCACCGTACTCAGACATCTCAAAGATATCAACATTTGTGAATAGGAGAAACTGGGCTGTCTTCCCTAATGTATTTTGTGGTTCTTAACAGTTCTCAAAATGTTACAAGCAAGCTAATTCATCACCAGTAAAACAGTTCCAGAGACATTGGAGAAGCTTATCTAGTACCTTTCCCAGGTCTATATTTCTAGAACGTACGCTTAAATGTTCTAATCTGTAAAGGTCGACCTTTACAGACTGAACACTTAAAACATTTGAAATAGTAAAAAAATATATAAAAAAAAAACAAACATGTAGAACGGGTTTAGGCAGGGGGGCAAGCAAGTATAAAAATCCTGTATCCATTCTCCTTATAGACAGCAAGGCAGTTTCAATCAGTACAAAAACAGCAAAGTGTCTGTCTATTCTAATAGACAGTGAGAGTGCTGGAAGCATAGCATATGCCCTACTTTACCTGGAAAGCAGAAGCCTTATTTACTGATTGTTTTATGTGCTAATCCCAGCCAGGGTATGGGGCCCCACTCAGTTTAGCCCTCACTACATTCGGGCTTTACTCCACTCCCCTGCTCTACCCCTCAATTCCCACCCACCCACTGCATCTGTATTTATACTCCGCAAACCCCATCCATTTTCTCCTTCTAACCAATCAATATAACCAACACTCCACCCAACAATTAACATACCTTCATCCATACCCAACTATCTCACCATCTGTCTCGAGCTGTACCAGCACCAAGTAGTAAACTTATATGAATATAAATATGCAAAAACAAATAACTCAACACATTCTCACCCTAAGACTGCTACTTAAAAATAAATACTACTACCCTTGCCAAAACTCTACCTTAATACTTGGACTTAGTGGTGATATGCAACTTAACCCAGATCCCATCTCAAATCCACAACATATTCCAAGCAATGCCACATCCATCCCACCATCTCTCCCTAACCCACTAAAAAAGGATCCAATATACATTTGCTAAATATTAACTTCCATAGCATCCATAACAAAGTTCAATATTTTCATGCATGCACTGCACACTACTCTCCAAACATAGTAGTGGCAACAGAAACCTGGTTAAAACAAGAAACAAAAGATAATGAAATACTTCCATCTGGTTTTAATATCTACAGGTTAGACAGAAATCAAAAATGGGGAGGCAGAATAGCAGTTATTTTCAAAGCTCCCTTAACATAACCCTACATCCCCACCCTCTCCCAAAATTTCAAAAAACAGAAATCCTAATAACAAGGCTAAAGATTAACAACATAACAGCAATATGCATCACTAGTCTATATATCCCCCCAGGCAATAATACATCCACTGTTGAAGAAATTCTGCAATGGCTAAACAGTAACTTCAGCCAAGAGACAATAATTATGGTAGATGTAAGCCTACACTGGAAGGAGAAAAACTTAAATCTATCTGGTTTCACACAGCTAGTAAATGTCACCATAGGACTCTATAATAAAACAAATAAGGAATCCACATTAGACTGGATACTTACAAATAGACCACCCAATCTTTTGAATGATATTAGTCAGGTAATCATGCATTATTGGGGGGCTATATATGTACTCCTGTTAGGACAAGATATTAACACAACTTCCTCATCAAATGAGGAGAAAAATACTTGTGATAGTACACCAAAATTAAAAATTTTACATTCCTTAGTTATTACATTTGGTGGTTTTGTCAATAAAATAAAGATATTATTTTGAACAATTGCATTTCTAAGATTGCAAAGCAATGTATGTCTTTAGGTACAGCCCCCAACTTTGTATACAAGACTGGCAACATTTTTAAATATGTTTTTCAACATCAACACAATACTGTCACAAGGGAGACACAAAAAGGCAGAAGAAAATGTCACTCATCTAACCTGTGCAGTTACATTCTGCATGTGTGGGACATTGTAATAGAGAATCCACCAATAAGATACAACTGAATGACAGAAATTGTGCTACAAAGGGAATTGTCTATATAGCTATATGCCAGCAGTGTTCATGCTACTATGTAGGGAAAATGGAGAGACAGTTCCGGAAAAGAATTTATGAACATCTGTATGCTGACACTAAGAGTAACATAAACAATTCATTATGTAGGCATGCACAAACATGACACACCTTTCAAAAGTTCTTTTTTGGTATTTTAGAAGTTGTACCACCTGACAACTTGAGGGATTCTTGGGAGACAAAACTGGAAATGAGATAACTAATATGGCAATTAAAATTAAATGCCTCAAACGACTTTGGTTTCAATGAACACACATCAATTGTTCCTGCTCTCAAACTCAAGGCTGCTTAGCTATGACTGATATATTACATATTATTTTTTTGTATGTTACAATACACTTAAATAAATAAAGAATTGGAAGCGGGCAGACTGGCAGGCCCATTTCCATGCCCACCAAGAAGAGCATTTAAGGTTTCTCCTATTGGCGTAGTACCCAAAAAGAAGCCAGGTGAGTTTCGGCTCATTCACCACTTATCCTATCCGCAGGGGAATTCAGTAAATGATTACATAAATGGGATAGGGACATCAGTGCATTATGCTTCCTTTGATGAAGCGGTTAAGAAAGTGAGGGTGAAGGGAAGAAGGGCCCTTATGGCAAAAGCTGACAGAGTCTGCTTTCAGACGTTTACCCGTTGCTTCTAAAGACCAGGGGTGGTTAGGTTTGGCATTCGAAGGCCAGTATTACATGGATAAATGCATGCCCATGGGTTGTTCAATAGCATGTGCTACTTTTGAGAAATTCAGTTCCTTCTTACATTGGTTGGTGGCTCAGTGGGTAGGGAAAGACAGAGTGGTTCATTATTTGGATGACTTTCTATTCATTGGGAAGGACGACATAGGGGAATGTCAACAAGCATTGGATACATTTCAACAGATTTGCAAAGTGTTAGGGGTGCCGCTAGCAATGGATAAAACAGAGGGCCCAATGAAGAGATTGGCCTTCCTGGGTATAGAGATTGATAGCTTGAATGGTCAGTGCAGGCTTCCTATTGACAAGGTGCAGAAATTATGGCTACTCTTAGGTCAAGTGCTAATACAGAATAAGATAACCCTTAAACAGTTAAAAGAATTAGTAGGGTTAATGAATTTTGCATGCAAAGTGATTCCTGTAGGGTGCTCATTTATGAGGTGCTTAGCAGCTAAGGGGTCAGGGTGCACAATGCCACACCACCAGATTAGGATCACACAAGGTATGAAGGAGGATCTAGGTGTGTGGTGGAGTTTATCAGACTACAATGGGATAGCAATTTGGCAGGAGAGAGACCATCTACCTCCTGCTCAGTTCTTTACAGATGCAGTGGGGGAATTGGCTTTGGGGGTTATTTTCAAGATCACTGGTTCAGCATAGCCTGGCCAACTCGAGTGAAAAACAGGGTAGACATTTCAATCGCAGATATGGAATTCTTCCCAGTAGTGGTGGCACTGGAAATTTGGGGAGCACAAATGAAAAACAGAGTGGTTTGGTTGCGTTCTGACAACAATAGCGTAGTGCATATAGTCAGTAATCAGCTGGGAGGAAAAGGGGCAATTAGGTAGGATGATGAGATATTTTACACTTAAGTGCTTGACATTTAATGTGACAGTTAAGGCACAATACATTCCCGGCATCGATAACTCATTGGCAGATTCCCTTTCTCGTTTGCAGTGGCCCCATTTCCGGTCACTGGCCCCAAGGGCAGCTCCTTCTCCTACACTAGTGCCAGTTCATTTATGGGCCTTATGGACAGATGAGAATGGTTGCTAATGTGTAATTCTCTCAGTGGAAGAACAAGGATAAGATACAATAAATGTATACAGCAGTTCTTACAAACCAGAATAGCCAGAGGCTGGGAATCCATTTGGCCTATTCCACCTCACCAAATCAGGTCTTACATCATAGTGATGAAAGAAAAAGGTTGGAGTCTGGGCAGAGCGAGAAGTGCATTGTCAGCCTTGAATTGGTTTCATCAGGTTTTGGGTTTGTAGGATCTAGCTAACACTTTCCAAGTACATGCGATGTTTAAAGGTTGGGGGAGACAAACACCCAAGAGGCTTGATAAGAGGTACCCCATAGGTCCAGCTGTATTAAGCAAGCTATGGATTACTGTTTCAGTGGTTTGTTTCTCTTCTTATGAGGTATCATAATTTAAAGCTGCCTTTTTGCTGGCTTTTTGTGGGGCATTCAGATGGTCGGAAATTGTCCAACCAAGCAAGAAGAGCCAGGGGACAGTAATGCCTTTAGAACATGTACATGTACTGGGTGATGACACCTGAATTTATGTGGTGAAATCCAAAACTGATCAAGAAGGCAAAGGTCAATGGGTAAGAGTAATTACCCCAGAGGGATTAGAATGGAATGTAACTAAAGTGATACTGGAGTACCGGAGTTATAGGGGTGTATTAGGTGGTCCATTTTTCTGCCATCAGCAAGGTGAACCACTTACACATTATCAGGTGAGAGCAGTTTTAAAGCAGGCAGTTAAGTTGATGGGCTTAGACACAAGTAGGTATACATTGCATTCTTTTTGGATAGGTGCAGCCTCATATGCACATGCAATGGGGGCGTCACAGGCTGACATTATGAGGATGGGTAGATGGAAATCCAAGGCTTATAAAAGTAATGTAAGGTGTAAACAACTCTAACTCTTGTTCATTGCATTTCAGCAGACACATCCGCAGAACAGATATACATCTGGATAGTTGGCCATTCCTTTGTTCGGAGACTCCACCTCTGGGTGCAGAGCAGGCCGGGCTTATCCTTCCAAAGAGAACGAGCTTCAGGCAAACCAGTTTGGTATGGGGTGTCAGGAATGCGGTGGCACCAACTTAGTACAGTAATGCAACAAGCAGCGAGAAGTGGTAAACCTCCAGCAGCCATTGTGTTACACCTAGGGGGCAATGATATTGGTCAACAGCCAATAAAAGATTTAATTAGTTCAATGGTACGGGAACTTAATTGCATACATAAATGCTGGCCACAAGCCATTATTTGTTGGTCAGAAGTGGTACAGAGAAAAAGGTGGAAATGGGTTAGGTCCATAAAAGCTGTGGAAAGAATAAGACGGAGAATTAATAAGTCTATGGATAAGATTTTAAAGGCCATTAAGGGGCTGTACATTCCACACCCTGGCATTTGGGTCTGGTGGCCGGATAGGTATGAAAAAGATGGGGTTCATTTATCGGAAGAAGGTTCACAGGTATTTTACAAGGAATTACAGGCAGGTTTAGCTCTGAAGGGCATTCACTTAGAGTAGATTGAGATGTGCTGGCGGAAGGGAGGAACTTTCCTCCCTTCTGTGGCGGAAGGCAGGAAAGGTAAGGGAGGCCAAGGTAAGTGGGGGGGTCACAGGACTCTTCAGCTGGACCTTCTGCAGGCCAGACAGCCCCGAGGGATTGTTGCCAGGGGACTTATCAGCCCGGCAATGGCCCCCTTGGCAGATTGTAAGGCGGCCCAGAAGAATTGTAATGAACTGTGAAAAATTGTTATGAAATGGGTATGATACATAAAAAGGGCCGGATATCGACAGTGCTGTCTGCTGTCCTGTAGGTTTAGGGGAATGCTAAGAAAGAAATAAATGGCCTCCCTGATATTCCTGCCTTTGCGCACATCTCATAATAATTGGCTTCTATTAGAGATAAGTCATTGACAATGATTGGCAATAAACACATGGCTGCGGCCATTTAATCCATCTGAAGTCTCTGTGTTATTATTATTTACCTGCTTGGTTACCTTGGTTTGTTAGACATGGAATTTGAGGCATATGTTCACAAAGTTACAATGGAATTACAATGTGCTGAGCTGGTTCTGTATATGTATAGCTCAATACTTGATTTGAATCAGTAATGGAAATATGAACAATGTGTTGGAATTGCAGAGCTGAACAATGTGACGTATGCTTAAATAACATGTATGATTATTCCGCAAGCATCTATGGTAAGAGATCTGTGAGTAGGTATGAATTTAGTTTTGTAAAAAGACAGGTAGAGCTGTACCAATCTCAGACAACAACAGCTTGCAAGCCAAATAGCAGCAAGCTGCCATTTGTCTGAGGCAGGTCAGCTCGGACTCAGGTTTCAGTAGAAGGGAGGGGGGGGCAGGTAGGGCCAGGAGAGGTAGGAGGGTAAGGTGGGATGGGCTGGCTAGAGGAAGGATTGAAAAGGCTGGGAACAAACCAAATCAGTCTTCTTGATCCCTACCTGGACAGCTTGTCCCACCCAACCCACCCCCTCGTAAAAGCAGGGGGTTGTTACCAGGCAGTTTTAGGGTCAGATAAGGTACTCAAGGAACCGGTGACTGACTAGGCGATCGCATTAGGGGTCGAGAAGGAATTTCCAGTTTTTCCCAATGGGTTTTTTCAGGTTTTCGCCTTCTCCTCCGGGTAAGATAGATAGGTCAGGCTAGTCTGTCGCAGTCATGTAAGCGGAAGGCAGGAAAGGTAAGGGAGGCCAAGGTAAGTGGGGGGGAGGTCACAGGACTCTTCAGCTGGACCTTCCGCAGGCCAGACAGCCCCAAGGGATTGTTGCCAGGGGACTTATCAGCCCGGCAATGGCCCCCTTGGCAGATTGTAAGGCGGCCCAGAAGAATTGTGATGAACTGTGAAAAATTGTTATGAAATGGGTATGATACATAAAAAGGGCCGGATATTGACAGTGCTGTCTGTTGTCCTGTAGGTTTAGGGGAATGCTATGAAAGAAATAAATGGCCTCCCTGATATTCCTGCCTTTGCGCACATCTCATAATAATTGGCTTTTATTAGAGATAAGTCATTGACAATAATTTGCAATAAACACATGGCTGCGGCCAGCACCAAGTAGTAAACTTATATGAATATAAATATGCAAAAACAAATAACTCAACACATTCTCACCCTAAGACTGATACTTAAAAATAAATACTACTACCCTTGCCAAAACTTATACTTGGACTTAGTGGTGATATGCAACTTAACCCAGATCCCATCTCAAATCCACAACATATTCCAAGCAATGCCACATCCATCCCACCATCTCTCCCTAACCCACTAAAAAAGGATCCAACATACATTTGCTAAATATTAACTTCCATAGCATCCATAACAAAGTTCAATATTTTCATGCATGCATTGCACACTACTCTCCAAACATAGTAGTGGCAACAGAAACCTGGTTAAAACAAGAAATAAAAGATAATGAAATACTTCCATCTGGTTTTAATATCTACAGGTTAGACAGAAATCAAAAATGGGGAGGCAGAATAGCAGTTATTTTCAAAAGCTCCCTTAACATAACCCTACATCCCCATCCTCTCCCAAAATTTCAAAAAACAGAAATCCTAATAACAAGGCTAAAGATTAACAACATAACAGCAATATGCATCACTAGTCTATATATCCCCCCAGGCAATAATACATCCACTGTTGAAGAAATTCTGCAATGGCTAAACAGTAACTTCAGCCAAGAGACAATAATTATGGTAGATGTAAGCCTACACTGGAAGGAGAAAAACTTAACTCTATCTGGTTTCACACAGCTAGTAAATGTCACCATAAGACTCTATAATAAAACAAATAAGGAATCCACATTAGACTGAATACTTACAAATAGACCACCCAATAATTTGAATGATATTAGTCAGGTAATCATGCATTGTTGGGGGGCTAAATATGTACTCCTGTTAGGACAAGATATTAACACAACTTCCTCATCAAATGAGGAGAAAAATACATGCAATAGTACACCAAAATTAAATTTTTTACATTCCTTAGTTATTACATTTGGTGGTTTTGTCAATAAAATAAAGATATTATTTTGAAGAATTGCATTTTTAAGATTGCAAAGCAATGTATGTCTTTAGGTACAGCCCCCAACTTTGTATACAAGACTGGCAAAATTTTTAAATATGTTTTTCAACATCAACACAATACTGTCACAAGGGAGACACAAAAAGGCAGAAGAAAATGTCACTCATGTAACCCTGTGCAGTTACATTCTGGATGTGTGGGACATTGTAATAGAGAATCCACCAGTAAGATACAACTGAATGACAGAAATTGTGCTACAAAGGGAATTGTCTATATAGCTATATGCCAACAGTGTTCATGCTACTATGTAGGGAAAATGGAGAGACAGTTTCTGGAAAAGAATTTATGAACATCTGTATGCTGACACTAAGAGTAACATAAACAATTCATTATGTAGGCATGCACAAACATGACACAACTTTCAAAAGTTCTTTTTTGGTATTTTAGAAGTTGAACCACCTGACAACTTGAGGGATTCTTGGGAGACAAAACTGGAAATGAGATAACTAACATGGCAATTAAAATTAAATTCCTCAAACGACTTTGGTTTCAATGAACACACATCAATTGTTCCTGCTCTCAAACTCAAGGCTGCTTAGCTATGACTGATATATTACATATTAATTTTTTGTATGTTACAATACACTTAAATAAATCTGTTATGTTTCATATAATTGATTAGTTTTAACTGTATTTTTGTGTTACTTACATACTTTCAACACACTTTTTAGTAAGTCTGTTGTTTTGGATTTATAGAAGGAATTGATGCAATGTGGTTTTCACTGATACCTCCGTGTTTAAGATACCCTTGCTCTTTAAATGTTTCATTGTGATTTTAACATGTGACCTTAGCTAAGGTATTTAAATAACTTTACTGGTATTTAAAAACGATTCTGATGAAGTCTTACTATTTCAGGGACTAAAATGCTTAACCGTTTTATTTTATTTTATTCTCACTTGAAAATAGATTCATAAAACAGATCTACTGGATTTGTCATTGTTTGGTCATTAAACTTACTATAAGTTTAATTGAACTGCACCCCTGGTGTAGCTGTTGTTGGCACTACATGAGCCTTTTGTTGTTTATTTGAAGTTTTTGTACCAGGCTGCACGCTCACACACTGTCTGTTTTCTCTATACCATATGACTCTGACAAAGTCAGTTCATCAGACAGTGCTCTTGGGCTTCCATTGAAAACGGATACTTGCATTCAGTAGTCTGTCCCAAACTATTATTAAATGCATTACACATTTGTCTTTTGAATTCTTGCACCCATCACATGAATCCCAGCATGTCTTTTGTACTTTAATGGGCTGTCAGATGTATTTTCAATAAATGTGAGTTTCAAGGGGCGAGAAGATTACTGCTGCTCATGCTGAGTCTGTTTGCCATGTCAGACTGTTTTGTTTTGTTCAGCAAATGTCTGTCATTGTTTATGCTGTAAAATCAGAAGTTTTAAATGAAATGAAATCCTCCCTGATCATTGTAAAAGTGAAAAAGAAAATAGCATGTACACTGACAAGTCTGAACAATGTTTTACACTAACCAGGGAGAAACAGCCAAGTACTTGGATATTGTTATGGCTGTGGGTGTGGAGATCCCTGTCCATTCTCCTGCTCAGGCCACCATTTAACCATAAACTAACTCTGCCAAGAACCAATCCTAGATCTGCTCCTTTTTAATAATTCTATTAATAAATTCCACACTGCCTCCAAAGAAGCTACCTTAGTCCAATATGCAATTGATGCTACACTGATGCTTAGCATCTACCCTGGAGGGCCTGCAGGACATCACACAGCAGGTTTTCCTTTCCATGAAATCCTGGCTGACAAACTCAGACTTACTTCTAACTGCTAAAAAGACCAAATTAATTATTTTTACTCCAAACGATACTCAGAACAAAAGCAAATATTCCATAAATTTTATCATCAGACAACAGAAAAACTGAAACCTTGTCTCAAAACAAACTCCTAGGAGTCTTACTCAATCACAGTCTCAAATATAAATCACATCAATTTCAAGCTATAAAGAAAAGCCATAGAAATCTGGGATTCCTCTACAGGTCCCAAAAATTCTGCACACATAATATTAGAAAATCAGTAGCTCAAACCTTTCTACTCCCCTCCTTCTTGTACGCACCACCTATTTTTACAAATCTAAACATCACCCTTATAACAAAACTGGATTCGTTATCACAAAGTAGCAACATTTGCAGTCAATACCACCAAATCAACATATGTAAATATGTAAACCCTAAAAGACCTAAACTGCCTGGAACATTCACAATATTTGTCCTACTCTTAACTGGTAATGGCCCACAACCTATTACACTATCCAAGACAAATGCCCATCCCTAGGATATTTACTGCAACTATATACAAGTACCAGAGTCTTACGGTCCAACAGTGCCAAATCTAACAATTCTGTTGGGTGACTATAGTCTCGCCATGACACCAAGCTCTGGAACGCCATGCCACTTCACATAAAACTCAGAAAAAAAAAAAAATTGTTAAAACTACATCAAAACAATGCCTAAACAATAAGTGGCTATGCTCTTGCAATACTCCTGGTTAATCTCAGACTCGGCAATTCATTCCCTTTCTAAACACTCCCTTTTTCCTTCACCATACTCAAACATCCAAACACACCTCATTTCTCTCTCTCTCGATACTCAAACACATCCTCTGTACTCACCTTCATATCCCTGCTTATAATTACTTTCATTCCCTTCCCAATATACCGCACAATGCTATACTAACACAAACATTTACTATCTCGATACCTGCTCATTAATGCCGCACCCTTTTCTCATCTCATCTCTTCACAGATGTTCTCCATCTTCTCTAAACTCCTCTGACTCTATTTCTCCCAATGACTTTCAACCAAATAATTCTTCGCTGATCTGTCACCAACTTAAACTTCACTAATCTTTACTTCTGTTGCCTCCTAACAACCAAATTATACTCACCTAAAACCATGTTTCACAGACTTGTCTTTATACTGTTTTTGTACGAGTGAATTACAACTTTAATTACTGTAAATCTGAATGTCCTACCTAACCCACTGCAAAACTAAAAATGATGTGCTTTCTCACTGTATATTCAAACTTTTTTTCTTTTATGTTAAATTTTGTATGCAAAAAAATCATTAACCTATGTAAAAATGTTTTTGACTTGATATGTTAAATGTTTTCTAAAAATACAATTGAGCTTTTCTCCCCAGGCCTCTCCCAGTAAATAATGTATCCCAGTTGAACTATCCCGGTAAATAAAGATAAATAAATAATGTTGGTATCCTCCCAGTACTTAAAGCATTCCCGGCCCTCATAGAAATGTCGGTGCTGGTTTGGCACTTTGGACATTTCTCCCTGGTGTCTGATGGATTCCCCCCACCTCCTGATCCCTGTTTTGAAGTTCATGCCATTATGACACTTTTCAAGAAAGCCCTACATCCCCCATCCCTTATCCCTATAGTAACATTGGTGCCAGTGTGTGTCCCCCACCCATAGCTGGCCTTAGGCATAGGCCAACTAGGCAGCCGCCTAGGGCGCCATTGTAGCAGGAGCACTTTTCCAGTATTTATTTGGTGTAGGTAGACCAGGATGGGGGCACCGGGTGGTGTGGGGGGTACCATGGAGCCCTTTTGCCTAGGGCACCAGTTGACTTAAGGCCACTCCTGCCCACCAACTGATCTCCATGGTAATGTCAGTTCTAGTACAGCACTTTAAACTATAATCCCTGAGGTGCAGTGACTCCACCACCCACCCATAACCCTTATGACTTATGTGTCATTATGATACTTCATGTTATCACTAGTGGTATAAAGGTTCCTCCCATCCCAAGTCCAAGTTGTAACATTGGTGCACCTATGGCAATTTCGTGATAATTCCATGGTGTCTTGTGTATCTTATCATCCCCATGTCCCTCTTTTGATGTTTGTGCTATTATGGCACTTTAAAATCACAACCTGGTGTCTAATGGCTCCCCCCACCATGTTCAGGTTAACTGGCTTAATACAGTGATGTGTTGGAGATGGATGTGCTGATCTACACAACTGAGTGTTTTCTTGAATTGGTCAGCCATGTAGATGCCTTCCTAGAGGTGGTTTCCATGTGGGAGAGACAGCGAGAGAGAAAGAGAGAGAGAGAGAGAGCTCATGGCTAATTAGCATATGCCTCTCCCCTGGAATGCCTTATTAGCATTCATTGTGTCTGCACATCTTCATACTGGAGGACCATGCAGCACTGTGTAATAGTGCTTGCTGAATACAAAAAAGGTACCACGAGTACACATATGTGTACAGGTCACCATACCTTTATGAATCCAGCCCCATTTTCTTTCTAATGGTGCAATGCCATATATTACAAACCATGTTATAGTTGCACACTCCCAGAATGTGACATTCATAGCAGTTTATGTTTATGAGCAATTTTAGGATATGACAAGATATGATCTTAGCTTGTGGTACTGGCATATAGTTTGTAAATTGTCGAAGATATATAAGCTGGAATATGGGCATCGACAGACAGTTTTTGACTACAATGGTAGAGCATTAGTTTATAACGTGGTTTCAAAATACTTTATCAAATGGTAGGGTACTATTAGGAATGCGGGATCAACACAGTTTCATAATGTGATTATGATATGTGCACTAAAATGTGACAATAGTGCAATATTTGAAAATGTGGGGACTGAATCAGAATGCATAAAAAAGTGTGCTGCAAAGTTCTGAAGGTGATGATATAAAGAATAAAGGTCAGCTAAATGATAGTTCTGCTGCATCACTCACATAATCTGTAGAGGACTTTAAAGTACAACAAAATGTAATGTATTAGTAGTGACTGGGAATGGAACCGAACAATCAATTTCTAATGATGACCTACAACACTTCTAAAATATGCTTTAGTAACAATAACTTCAAATGTATAACTTGGTAAAACACAGAATTGTATCAATATATTATTGTCACAGCATTGTACATAAAAGCATACTAAACTAAATCATTGCTTCTGTAAGAATAAAACAAATTCAATTATTCCTTAGGAATAAAACTAAACTAATAATATCCATTAATGGCCTACCACACTTACAAACTGTACCTTGATAATAACAGCACAAAACTGCATAAAGTAAGAAAACAGTATTTTATTGCCTTATTGCTGTAATAGCATTGTGCAGAAAAAATAATCCTAAACTAAACCAAGTAGGAGCAAAATAACTAAATAAATTCACCACAAATTCAGGTTTTTCCTTTTCTGGAGATGATCAGAGTGAAGACAGAAATAAATGGGCTTCATAATGTGAAGCATGTTGGGATGGCTTGCTGAAAATGATATACTGCAGCTTACTTTGGACTACAGGGTATATGTACTTCAAAGGCACATGCTGTAACTCAGTATTTCCCTCAGTGAAACTTCATACTCATGAACATTTATCTTATTTTTGCCTCTGGCTTCTGTTTCCTGCAGCAGAATGCATTTCGTGAGCGTTGCTTGAAGATATAATCTTGTTTTTTTTCATTCAGTGTCCCAGGATTTTGCTACTTCTTATCTAGTGTTCACAAAAAGCAGCGCAACAGTTTCAGGAGCAAGTTTGTGATATTGTCCCATAGCTGCTTGTTCTGATGCTCACAGAACAAGACCAGATAGGAAGTGAATTTCTGTGGCTCAGATTATAATGGGATTCTTGCATGCTTTGGTGATTTATAAATTCTTATCAATAAACTAGATGCATATCTCCTCATTTAAAGTAAGCATACTAAATAAGCTAAGGCAAATCATATTCATGTGTAAAAAGTGTCTTTCTCTGAACATACCAAAGCAATACTTTACTACTGGATTATTAGATTCTGACAGAGAAATGGGAAAATAAGATATTTGCAACTGATTTTGCCTATTATCCACATTTCAAAATTATAAACACAAGGCCCTTTAAGTTACATACTACCTATCCAGTCTATATATGAACATGCATCAACATCTGTCACAGGATTTCAAAGGTATTGAAGTAGAAAGTATCTAAGAAAGCTGTTAAAATGTATACTTTAAATTGCTTTGTTCAAAAGTTGTAATATCTGCATGGCATAAAGCAGAAGAATTCACCTCTCTCCCCAGTGCTGTTGACAGAATATGCCTCCCTACTGACATGCAGCAGAATTGCTCAGAAATTAACTAATGGCTGCATTCAGGGTCAACATCCATGTGACATAATGCTGGAGCATGGGCTATAATTTAGATGCCATGCTGACAGATGCATGCTGCAGAGACAGGGGCTCAATCTGCGATTCAGCAGTAAAACGAATGATGCACAACAGCACAGTATGCTATTCCTTTCCCCAGCACACTCAGCGCTATCTCATACAAAGGACAGCATTTGTGGGAAGTCATAGGATCTGGTAGGCTGCAAAATCAGCTGGCGCTTCTCTAGCTCCATGGACAAAACACTAACAAGGCAATCAAGATATGAACATTAATCTGCTTGTCATAGCAGCGTAACAGGGAGATGCATTTATGGTTGAAGTTCAGTTATTCAAGAACTGCTTTAGTCAGTTACTGATTTTGTGGCACAATTTACCAAATGATTATCTAATTGTCTAATGCTGTAGCCAACTCACATAACATACAGCATAAGAGTGTATGTTTTCCTCTGTTCAAGGTTTTGCAACCTTGGAGTTAGTCTATTTAGGTTAAGGAGTGCAGGGATAATGCCCTACACTTGGGGAATATGGGAGGAACCTCCCATATAAAATATTTACAATTGGGTTTTTCAGATTTCTTTGATTTAGCATTGTCTATGAGCATAGAATCAAAAAATGTTACATGTAATTTTCTAAAGCAGCTGGTGTGTTTTGTGTGTGTGTTTTTCATGTAGGTTTCCTTTAGCAATCTTTTGCGTTTCAACAGTTTGTGTTTTTAGCATTCTGTTTAACCTTTTTTTGTGGTTGGTAGTTTGGGTTTCCTGTCAGTGAAATGTCACTCTCATGGACATTTATTTTATTTTCTGTCTCTGGCTTCTGTTTCCTGCAGGCAGAATGAAGTTTTCAAGTGCTGACAGGAGATATAATCTGCCTTTTCTCTTTCACACAGTGTCCCAGGATTCTGCTACTCTTCAGCTACTCAAAAGTGGTATTTTTGATATTAAGAATAAAATTATATATAGGTAAAGAAGTAGATATATACCCATTCACACATCAGCACATACATACAATCTCACACACACACACACACACACACACACACACACACACACACACACACACACACACACACACACACACACACAAAAAACGCACACGTGTAGGTGGCCAAGTAGATATAATAGTACAGGATAAGGTAGAAAATTACTGGCCAAACAGTAATTTTAAAGCATGATTGGATAGTATGGATAAGGACAATTTATGGGGTGTGGTGCATGAACAAAGCCATGAGAACTTTAGGTGTCGATTCAATAGTAGCTTGAAGGATTTCACAGTGTTAGTTTTTCTGAGAAAGGGAGTAATGTAATTCCAAACTTTAGAGATGTGAGAGGAATACAGTGAGTCATCTGAACTATTGCTTGATTTAACTGGGTGCAATAAGAATTTGTAAGAAGGTTGAAGAATCTAGGGTGGCAGCTGAAGTGGGATAGTGATACAATGCCCTGTTACATGACAAACTCGGGCTGAATGATCATTATTCTATTACTGGTCAGAAATCACATGCAAGAAGGTAATATCCCATGAGATCTCATTGACATCCTGATGTTAACCAGCTAGTTTTTGTATATTGTATTCAGGCTGTGCAGTGCAGCCCATTATGTCAATAACTCACCATAAAGCCATTTCAGTCACAAAATGTGATGCAGCTGTTCAATAATTACCAATGAGGTTACTGAACTCGGGCTGGGAAAAAACCCTGACTGCCACCAGAGTACACTGTGGTACGCTCAGGCAGCAAAAGTGAGATTGGTATTGGACACAGCCTCAGCCTTTAGCGTCTTCTAAGGTTATGAGGGTGGCTTTAAACATGTGTCCTATATCTGATGGACTAAATCCAGACCTATCTGTGCTTACTCAAACCTCTGTGCTGAATCGTATCATTTTTCAAATGTTTTTATTTTTATATTCGTTGCCTAGGTAATTACAATGGCACAAGGGCCCTTTTCAGGTGTGACCCATGCTAAATAGGTGTACAATGATTTGTGGGCTATAATTAATATAAAATAGTAAAGATAAGCAATGAATGGTAACTGTGTACAAGTCGCATGGTACTCGTAAACAAAGAAAAGAAAATGCAGTACAATGTTATAAAGTAGAAATGTATAAAATCAAATTACATAAATGTACCAAGAAAACAGTAGGGACTGGTAAATGCTGTGCAGTGTGTTCAGCAAATTAACTGTTTATAGAACTTTTTACTTGTTAGCGAGGTTTAAATAGTGAAATATAATTCACAAAGTTAATCAGTCCTATAAAGGAAAGCCTTTCTACAAAAATTGAAAACCATCCTCTATTAAATCTATTGCACTCCACCTTACCTTCCTTATTAAAATAGCAGCAGATAAAATTTCCAAGCCTATAGCATATATAAATATATAAATATATATAAATATAAATATATATGTGTGTGTGTGTGTATGTGTGTGTGTGTGTGTGTGCACACACACAGCAGCACAGCTTGTTCCTACAAGAATAATCCTTCCAGCTTAAAGCATGCCATCAGTTTTCCACTTCACAATGTATCCTCACCGAAAAACTCATCTAGATTTTCATCTTCTCTCTAGTCTTTGTCCCTTTGCAAAAGCATCGGAAACAATTATTTTCAAATAATTGCTTAAACACATGAGTAGCTATGATCTTCTGTCTAGCAGACAGCAAAGTTTCAGAAATGCATTTAGCATTTAGCAGTGCTGCAGTACTGACTCAGTCTACCATAACATCAGTTATGGTCCCATTACAGCTGGAATATTGCATCATGACTAGTGCATTCAGAATCATAAACCAAAAACTGATTCTTAACAAATTACTAAAATATAACTTTGGTCACAACACCAGGAAATGGTTCCAAAATTATCTGACAACAGAACACTTCATGTTTGCAGTAACAACCAGCTTTCTTTTAATGGAAGCCTTAATAGAGGAAGCCCCCAAGGCTCTGTCTTAGGCCCACTTGTTTTCATTATTCATAAATAACCTAATGGAAGACATTCCTGGCTCTAATCTTATATATATTATTCCTTATGGGACAGATTAAACATATTTAGGTCTCACCCTTGATCAGTCTCTTTCCTTCTCCACTCACACTGACAAAATCATTAGTCAAGTCATTGTTCAACTAAAGTTTATCAGATTTCTTCTGTTGCCCACAAAACTCAAGCTAAAAATGTCCTTCTCCCGAAACTAGAATATGGAAATCCTAGCCTGGCCTTCTATTCTGGCTACAACACTGAAAGGCTGAAAACTGCTGGGAATAAAATAGCTAGATTTGCTCTACAGGCAGACTCTTGGGCGCACAAGTGCTACCTTCTAAAAACCCTAAAACTGCTCCCAGTAACACAGTGATCTACATATATATATATATATATATATATATATATATATATATATATATAATATTAAAAGAGGGATATATATATATATATATATATATATATATATATATATATATATATATATATATATATACACAATATTAAAAGAGGGCTATTGCTCACCACTAACAAAGGACATTCCTTTTCAGGAAACAAAACTACTCTCTGAAAAATGACAAGAATAGCACAATTTCCCTAAGTCCAGAGGTGGCTCGTGTTATCGGACTGCAGCCCCCCCCCAGCTGTAAAACAGAACTTTTAAAAATAAAATAATTAGCTTTATGAGTCCCGGGTTTCTGTAAATCTAGACTTCTGTTTAACGGATTACAAAAAAAAGTCATCTGTACACTGAGGTCCAGAAGTCTATGCAGCTTGTAACTGCATAGATTGGAAGGGGATCGGACTGCAAAGTCTGCAGTCACATACAATGGGATACAAGGCATCACATATGTGGATAGCTACTGATTGGCTCTGGAGAGGAGGGAAGTGTGTGTGTGTGTGTGTGTGTGTGTGTGTGTGTGTGTGTGTGTGTGTGTGTGTGTGTGTGTGTGTGTGTGTGTGTGTGTATAATACCCCAGTTAAACATACCTGGTGGCTAGAGTTACTCAGCCTTAAACCCTGTACCTTGGGTACAGGTAGCAAGAGCCTGACTTCCTACCCACCACCACTTGTAAAAACTGTCCAGATTTTTGCCTCATATTTTTGTTCTGTTCTGTTCCTCATAAAATCTGTAGTTTTCTTGATTTTTGTAATCAGTGAAGGATTAAATTCACTAAATAATGACAGGCATTTGAATTTCAGACTTCATATTCTTCAGAAAATACATGGTAACACAGAAGCTTTTATTTCAGCAATTTTATAAGTTTATAAAATCAATATTTTAAAAATGTTCCCTATTTTTGGGGAGCTGTATTCCCCCATTATTGGCTTTGTCTAGGCTTTTTGTGCTAAGAGGTTGAGAGCTATGATGAGAACTAAAGTCACCAAATGATAGCCATTTAAGTTTCAGTCTTCCTGTCTTTCAAGAAACAGCTAATTTGACTTAATGGTATGTTGCTCTGACTGTAGTACAGAGGGTCCTGGGTTTAAGACTTGACAAGTGAAATGCATGGTGGTAAAACAACATTTTATTCAAACAACTTTCCAAGATTATACAAGCAATGTTTAAAATGTGTCCCTGGTTTTTGGGCTTTTGTCATCCCCCCCATTAATTTTGGCTTTTTCCAGATTTCTTGTGCTGCAAGGTTGAGAGATACATTTAAGTGTCAAGTGGATTTTACAAGGAGCTGAGAGCTTTAAGGCAAGAGAAATGTAGTGCTGCTTATGCTGAGTCTGCTTGCATTGTTAATAGCATAACAGGTTGAATACTTGCTTTTGATGCAGAAGGCTGTGGGTTCTACTCCCACAGTATGCATATGTGTTGCTGATACTGTACTGTGTTGAACTTTTAAAGGGGGTAGATGCTGCAGTCCTGAGAATGTCCTCTTTGGCAGAGATACCTAGTAACTATGAACCTGTTATCAGTTTGCCACCCATTCCCTATTGCAGTATTACTAGCTTATCATTTTTAATTTAACATATTCAATTTATTCCTCAATGGCAACAGACACTTTACTTGTAGATGAAACAATAAAATATAAAGTTGTTTGCTAGCAGCAACCTCTTCATTAGTTGCAGATCTCTTTAATGTGGAATTATTTAGATGATTTTTACTTCTGCAGAGATTGTGCATATTTACTGATACTGGTGGAGTGTAGAAGTTTGAGTAGAATTTTATGATGGACATGTTCTGAATTGGGAAGTTTTGTCATTATTGGTGCTTGCATTTTGTTTCATTGTTTACTGTAAAAATGTTCAAAACAATAAATTTAAAATGCCCAATAACAACTGTACTGTACTGTACTATACAAAGAATATAATTTAATACTAATCAGGAAGGTGTTTATTGATTATCTGATCAGCTTAGGTATGTCCCCTTCCAGTTCTTGGTTGGATGTGTTTGATCAGGAACCAGTTAAATCAACTGTCTACAAGCACAAACTTTTTTTGTTACTGAATATTTTCACTGATTGTGACTGAAAGTGATGAAGCCAGATTGAAGCAATCAGTTCTCTTGGATGTTTTTTTGTTTTTTTTGGGGGGGGGGGGTACTTATTATCCATACCTAGGGAGCTAAGTCTGTCATGTAGGATTTCTGCTTCACAATTCTCTTGGCTGAACTATACTTCTCAACTGTCCAGATTTTTACAGAATGAATAGATGTTTGATTCTTATTTTTGGTTTGTTCCTCACAAAATGTGTGATTTTCTGGCAAATCATTTAGGAATGAAGTTACTAAATAATGACTGACATATACTGACAGCTACTTATAAAAATAAACAGGTATCAAAATAGTATCAACAACCATCATGTCGTAGCATATTGTCGATTTCATGAAAGCTCAAAATTATATTTAATGACCTAATAACCTTCTTGTGTGACTCATAGGGCTTATAACATCATAGTGACTCATGACAATATAAAAACTAAAAATTAATTAAAAGTTCTAAGAGGCTTTCCAGTAAACTGGTTTCCAAGAATAAATGGAGCCACCTAAAAAAAGAGCTTTCATGAAATCAAGAATATGCTTCAACATGATGGTTGTTGATACTGTTTTGATACCTGTTTATTTTTATAAGTAGCTAGATGCTCAGTTTAGATTGATGTAATAACCATGAAGCACCATGCACTTTATAATAGGGTGTTAGAAATGTATGTCACCAGATTCTGCATTTTAATATTTTTGTATTAACTTTTTTATAGGTTGTTGTCATTTATTTTTATTTTTATTTTTATTAGTAGTTAGATGCTTAGTTTAGATTGATGTAACAACCATGTAACAACCATGAAGCATCATGCACTTTATAATAGGGACGTTAGAAATGTATGTCATCAGATTCTGCATTTTAAAAATTTTTGTATTAACTTTTTTATAACTTTTTTATAGGTTGTCATTATTTATATTTACATTATGTTTCCAGCACTGTGATGTCATTTTAGATTATATATATTAAATACATTTTTTTCAATACAGACACAAACATTTTATACTTTGTATATATATAAAAAATAAATTAGACAAGACTAAGTAGTAATAAAGTTTTATAAACATAGAATTGCTTCTAAATAGGCATTTAAATTAGGGCTGATTTAAAGGAATAAGTACCACCATACGATCACATGATGTTATTTAAACACGTTACCTAAAACAACAATATATGATTGGTTGTATAATAATAGAGATAAGATATTTAAAAGGTGGCTAATTCAGTGTTCTGTTAACAGTCTGATGAAGCATTCATGTGGAATGTGAAAGCGCTTACTGGGAACGCGTTATTTTTGTTTTGTTGCATTTCATCTCAATAAATGGTCAACTTCTTATAGTTGTGGTGTGTCTCAACTAGTTTTGCTTTTGGAAATGTATGGATTCTCTTGAGATTCATGTAGATGTTTTCAGATCACATCTTTAATGAGACTGTATCTAAATGCTTTAAGGACAATGGTTAACATATTTTTTGCACTGGTGTGAACCTTCACTTTCACTACCAGCTGCTTCATATAATATAAAATCTGCCAAAATTCTACATATCTGTTGTTTATAATATACACATTTACTGTATATAATATACATATATGCCCAGGATAAATTTTTGGAGAGGATCCATGCTTAAACTATAAGTAGTAGTTAACTTATTTTCAGTTATACTAGTATAAACATGTACTAATTAGTGTATTGCCTATGTATTGTTACAGAAAGTGTTTCAAATCATGCTTCTCTACTCTAAATTTATGAATATACTTATTCTGATATTTTTAATAGCTGTATTTTTGATTCTGTGCATGTGACATGGCTGAAAAGGGTCTGTGAACAAGTCCATCTACCCAGTTACCAAATAGTAAATAAATAAATAGTTAGATGAAGCTTGAGAAGGATAACAATGTGTGAAAGGAAGTACAAAGAACAGCATGTTAGTAAGTGATCATATTTACAAGATGTAAATTGCATTTGTGGAATTACACTCAAGGCATTGAAAGCATTGCACTTGTTCTTAGGCAGGTAGATACTGTAGAAATATAAATGTTTTAAAAATTTGTGGTCAAGGCAGTCACATTGATAATTATCTAGTGTATGCTTTTTAAAGGATTTGCAAAAGCTTTCAAGAGTGGTAGAATTCCTGGTGTTTGGGGGGATCTTATTATATGCTGGTACATGTGCATTTCACAAATTTCTTTTTTGCTAGTACAGCTGTGTAGGTAGGTTGAATCAGGAGGTTGTCATCAGTGCTTCTAAGGAGGTATACATTGTTTCTAAAGGGAAAAAGATTTTTTCAGAGGAGAGGAGAGGTAGACGGTGAAAGGTCTATATCACATAGTCGAAGTTTTATAACTTCAAACACGGAATGTTCAAACCATTCCATTCAAAGTTACAAAACTTCGACTAGTGATAAAAAAAAGAAGTAAAAACAAAATAAACTGTTGTAAGCAGGGGGGCAAGCCCCCCTGCACCCACCATGTGGGGGGCTGTGCCCTACACACCCCCGCTACTTAAATATACCAACTCCAAGATCGCACCACATTGAAATGAACAGAAACCTCCCCTTACAGAGATTTCTGTTTAAACGCTCGAACTTGTACAAGTTCGAACTTTGGTCTCAACCATATGAGGTTCGAACTTGTACAGGTTCAACTATGTGATAGGAACCCGGCAGTGAATAGTCATTTATCAGCCTATATCGCAGAGTATTCTGAAGTAAAGGAGCTATTCCTTCAATAGGAAGCCAGTTAGATATATTAATTGATAAGCAGTGGTGTTCATAATATGGACTTGGATGAACCTAAGAATTATTTTCTTGTTTTCTGAAGTATATAAAAGTTCTGAGAGGATTGTAAAGCTACAATAGGGATGGAATGTTCTAGATGAGGTAAATGTACATTGATAGCAATGGATTGTTTAGTATCATTTGTGAGAAGATGAGTAATTCTGCAGGGTACTTTATGTTGTGATAGTACATTTAGTGATTGTTCTTATGCATAAGGCTGCAGATGTATGGCACTGAATAGACATGACTCCTGAGGAACTCTTGGTATCAACTCCCATGTGTTATCATGCAAGGCATGATATGTGGAACCAAAAACTTGCAGAAAGGCAAGCCATTCTTCATGGTGTCTTAATATGTACATATCTTAACCAGAGAGAAGACACAGTGGAGATACTGGGCATGTCTGAAATGGAACAGTGAGAGGTGTCACGGCTGTGAAGTTACAGTCTTATGTTCACTGTGGAAAGTGTTGCAGCATTCAGCCTGGCATCAATATTCCCCTGACCCTATACAGAAAAATAAGGGTCTATATTAGAACACCGAACGTTCAAAATTTCGAGTGTTCTAATATCGAACCATTTTCATCGAACACTGAAAATATTGAAGAAACAGAAAACTGAATATTTTCCTAGGGAAAGAATTTGGTTGTCCATTTCTGTTGCTTCGGTATTTTTAGCGCTGTGGTGGAAAGTTATGGGTTGGGTTCAGGTAAGTATGCGATTGTGTGGACGTGAGGGTTAGTGTGGGTTAGGTGAGTTAGGGTTAGGGTGCGGGTCAGTTAAGTGTGCGATTGTGTGGACGTGAGGGTTAGAGTGGGGTAGGTGAGTTAAGATTAGGGCGCGGGTGAGGTGACTGTGCGATAGTGACGGAACTTAGGGTTAGGGTTTGGGTTAAGGTAAGTGGATAGTTAGTGGTATATGTATAGTTTAGTGTAGGGTTAGGTGTAAGAGTCTAGGTGTATGTGTGTGGATTGCTGTTTGTTTGTTGTGCTTGTGTTGTGCATATGTGTTTTGGAACAGCAAATTTTTTCCCTAGGAAAAAAATTTGCTGTTCAGTATTTTCAATGTTTTAAATTTTCGATTCATAGGGTTCGATATTAGAACACTTGAAATTTTGAATGTTTGGTGTTCTAATATAGACCCGGAAAATAAGCATAATGTCCTAGAAGCCATTCAAGAGAAGGTGATGAAGGCCAGGGACTTCCCTTCAGACATAGCTGAGGATATATTGGTTTATATTCTGAGGATGCTGTACCACCCTTGTCTGCCTTCCATAGCCAAAGGTAAAAAGTTAACTTGATATGCTGTAAGATGTTGACAGACAGAATGCTTCAATGACATGCATCACAGACATCAGTTCGCCTGACTGGTCATTGTGGGATAGAGAATTCCTCTACTTGAACCAAGTGTCTACAGGCATATAGTTATTTGTTCTGACCACACAATAGAATCTTGTGGGTCTAACGCACATCACCCTATGGTTATGCAGTGGTACCAACCTCATTAACACAAGGTTATGCACTTGATGTTCATGATTCACTGTGCCATGCACCACCAGGGTGTGGTACGTAGCCATCCTTTTGCATATTGCCTTATATCACCCAAACCTTACACAGTATATAATATGGTGCAGAACTTAGAATTTGATTTGTTTGCTAACCCATGGTTCTTGTGCTGTGGTTCATCCTAATGGATTTTAAAACTGACACCATTGAGAGTATATACTATAATATTCCAGTGGCAGAGGTACATGGATATTTTTTCATTACTACCTGAATATCTGTTATAAACTACAGAACTGTAGTCTGACCAAGATGCATGACAGCAATACCAAGTTTAATGTCTCTTGGAGGAAGATGATGGCTCTGGCATTTTTAACTCTTTTTGTGACTGGACCCATATTGATCTCTATCTACCAACCTAGGAACTAGGGCAACAGTGTCAATGCTTTGGGTGTAATTCCAAAATTACTCTGGATGTATTATAAACCTGATCACTTATTAATAAGTCAGAGCGTGCCTTGTGACTAGTGTAGTACATAGAGTGATATTATGTTTGTAGACATCCACATAAATAAGTTCATAGAAAAAATAAGTTCATAGATTAGTAGTAAGCTAACTGCCCTTGGGAGCCATTTTAAGCGTAGTCAATTATCCCTTGTGAGATTCAAACCCTGCACTTTGTGCTTGCAAGGTAAACACCTTAACCATTAGGCCACCCTCCAAACATACTTTCACCACATAGATGGTTGACACAGCTCACTTAACACCTCTCTTTTCTCTTTCTTTATAGAATGTTGAAGTGTTGCAGATCTGTGCTCTGCCCCATATATTGATGATAGTAGAAGGATGGCACCATCATTTGCTGCTATGTCTTTTTGGAGGAGGAGGGGGAGCAGTCCACGTCTGGCTGATGTCATGCATGCCATTGTACAATGCCAGAGTACAGCGGAGGCCTTTAGGCTCAGTGTAAGATGCTTCATACACCCCTCCCTGAACATGTGACAGAAGGGGGAGGAGGAGGAGGAGCAGTTTCAATACATTATTGGAAAACAAGATCAGTATGCGGCATCAGACTTATTTTGCCTGATTGCTCTTTCACTGCACATGAAAAACCTGTTATATACTTTGCTAAGAGTTTCTATCTGTGCTTTCAATAAACTTTAATTAGCATGCACCAGTTGATCTGTCATGATATGCATCAAATTTCCTGTTTTACCATTCAGTGTGACTCTGACTCTAAGCATATGGTTGCCTGCCAGTCAATCACATCTGAACCCTTAATTAGTTTGGCCACCCATGTGAGTAGTTGTACTGAGTTGGTTGCTCTTTTGCCAGTTGGTCATATTTTTATTCCCTCCTGATATAATCAATTTCCCATATAACTTTAGCCAGTGCATCTTCAACAATAATCTTCTGCTGTTCTAGAGGCTAGTATTTTAGGGAGGGATGATATAATGTCATGTAGGGCGTTGTTGTCAGAGATAGGCTGCAAATCTAAATAAGTGGGACTGCAAATGATTCTCTGTCTAGTTTGAGGAGAAGTAGGTGTACAAGGTAGAGATTAGTGTTATGTTGGTCAAATATTTATCTAAGTTGGCCCTTATCTTGTTTGTGTCAAAGTAAAAATAAGGATAGTCCAGAAATATATGCAGGGGTTCATTATGAGTGGGAGGGGGGTGTAGACAAATGAGTTGAGATGGGGTTACTTTTGTTGTATTAGATTGCTTTTACATCATGTCTGTTGACAGTTTTTCTTTTTCTTCATTTCTTTCTTACCTATTTCCTTTCTTTCTTCTTCTGTTTTGAGTTCTTTTTGGGTTTGAACACTTTGTCATTTGCAAGGGTCTTTATTTCAGAATTGTTAAAGTTGACTTACTAGAGACGTCGGCATGTACTGAAATAGTCAAATTTCACCTTATTAATGCTAATCCTGGTGTTTTTTTTCTTTTTTTCCTTCTGAGGTTCATATATTGGTTATATTTGCCAGTATTGTTGATATAGTTTATCATGGATGGACCTTAAGATGTTAAGCCACAGGGTAAGAGCCTTCTCTGGACTGGTAGTGGCATATGGGGACTCCATTCTGCTAAGCTGAGTTCTGCCAGGGCATCTTCATAGATATTATTAATACTTCTTAGTTTTATGTATTTGAGGGGAGCTTCTGGCTATTGTTGGTTTCCATATGGAAAGTACTCAGTTGTAATCACTAATGGAATTGGTGTGTATTGGTACAGAGTGCCACTTCTGTAGAATACTGGTTCGTTTATCATCCAGCACTGTGAGATTACTAGAAGGGAGATGAAGTTAAGTTCCTGAGTTGACTAACTGACTTAACTTTCTGTTTAGAGCTAGTGTACTGAGTTTAGGTTTCAAAGGGATAAAAAGTCTAAATTTGTATCGCCTGTTGTAAATGGCTTGGTATGTGTGGCCTGAGTTATTATTTTGTCTTGCACAAGTTGGGTGTTTTAGTAAAAAACGTTGGAGGAATGTAAATTATGACAATAAAGATTTTAGTTTGCTTTTATATGGTAATTTTGATGGGAGTCCAGTTAAGGTCAGAACATATTGCTGTTTTACTTTGCTAATGAAGGCTGTGTCCAAAGTACTGTTGTTTTGAATCAGAGAGGTAACTACCCTGCCATTCATTGGCCCAGGTCTGTTATCACTGAATATAATGAAGTTATTGGTGGTCAAAGGAGGTATCTGTGATCCTCTTTTAGCCAAGATTCAGTTATAGCTAAACTGTTGGGTTTTCGTCATGCAGCTAGGGCTCCAATCATCTCTATTTATTAATATAGCAAGTGTTCATATTTGTTTGTGAAAGTCTGAAAAGGCCTAGGCTGAGATGTGTATCTCCAGCTAGCAATAATAAAATGGTATCAGATAGTTGAATTGTGGTGTGCTGGATGTAAATGTATTGAATAAGGGAGTGGGTGGGTGATGAACATGTAGTCACTAAAACTGATTTAGTGATGAGGATCATCTCATATTCTGTGTGGTTTATGCACAATAAGGCAGTGCTAGATAATCCAAAAGGTCTTCTCATGGGATAGAAAGAAATGTTAGATCTGGTAGTAGATATATGGCTAACATTGCCATCTTACTTTTTTAATATAAATTTAACCTTTAATTGTAATTATTACTACAGTGATATATTAAGGCAGGCTGAGTTAGGAATGTAAAAGATGTATGTTACAAGCTTAGCTAGAATAGCCAAACAGGGAGCAGACAAATGGATTGTGACTGTTGTTCAACTGTAAGCAGGTAGCTGGAAGTGATGTGATACAGTGTAGGTGCTTTCTTAGGTGCAAAAAGTAACAATACAAGGAGGTAGCTGGGATGGGGGCTGGAGGGGAGCAAAGCAGTTTTTGATTAAAGGGGATATATTGTTTCTGTTCATAAGGTTATCATTACACTCAACTTTAAGAAACTAGATATTCTCTTGTTCTAGACTGGGACTAGATCTGCAAAATCTGGCAAAAAGCCATCTCCAAACTTCCTTTAATTTATAAGATTATAAAGAAGTGATCTTTTACAGTTACATCCTTACTAAATTCCCATAGCCTTTATTATTTATGTCAACCAGGTGTCAGGAGTTTTCATGGTACAGAGACTTCCCTCATGAGATTGGGGGTGAGGGATAAATGACCTTACACAATCTTGATAGATGTCATGCTGTCTCAGTCCTTTGTTCCAAACTGTAGAAATCTCTCCCTTCTTTTCGTAATGATAAATCCTCTTACTCCATTTTCTGTTCACAAATAAAAGCATATTTCAAAACTCTAGGAAAATGCAACAGCTGTCTGTCTGGTCATATAACTTAACCTTTTCATTCCTTCCTTCCTTCTACATACCTTTTCTGACTCCATTTTTTATTGTGATCCTTTCAGCATGCCAACTTTGATTTCCACTTTGTATGTAATGCATGCATATATGTGTTTTATTTTCACTGACCCTGTACATAATGTCATTCATGTATTGTTTTTATTCCCTCAAGCCAACTATGATATTCACTTTGTATATAATATATATAAAGATCCACTCTGAATCATCGAATGTTCAGAACATGGACGTCCTGATCATCGAGACCAGAACATCGATGTTCGGAACATCGAAGGTTCAAAATGAACCACACAAAAACAAAAAAAAAAATACAGAAACTATTTTATGCAGGGGGGCTTCACCCCCCCTGCACCCCCCCCCACTTTAATATTCCAACTCCGAGATTGCCCTACAGTGGGGTAAGGGAAATCTCCCGTTTACCGCTATATGCGGTAGCACTAAATGGGTGGTTTCCTGTACCCTACCTTCAGTGCCAACACTCAGATGGCACACACACACACAACATGCAGGGCACCTTGCTGCCCTGCATACACACCCAAAATTCTACACTTTCACTTACCTGGCACTTCCACTTTAAACCTTCGATGTACTGAACATCGATGTTTTGGTCTCGATGATCAGAACATCGATGTTCTGAACATTCGATGATTCAAAGTGGAACCATATATATATATATATATATATATATATATATATATATATATATATATATTGCATTTTATCATTCTGTAAATGTTGTATTTTTCCTGGGCTGAAACTGAAATGGGTCCAATGGGATCAGATCCCTACCCTGGTTAACAAACTCAAAATAGATATAAAAGTGAAAATAAAATTGGTTCAGATTTCAGCTGTATTCAACATAGAAAACTGTGGAGTTCCACTTGAATGTCTTTGGACCTTTTTCAGCTTGTCTGCCAAAGTCTCCGTCTTGTTTATATCTTATTTCCTAGAGAGATTACCGAGAGTAATCTCAGAAATTACCTCTTCTTTGTGATACACCTTTGATGGTGTGATTGGCAGGGCTTTAAAGAAGCTCCATTGCTGTTTATAAAGCAAACATTAGGGGGCACCATTAGAGAAAACATTCTGAGTTGTATTCTTCTCTAGATGATTCTCACCACTCTACATCTCCTTTTCTCTTGATGATAGCATAAATGATATCCTGAAATGAATGACAAGCAAAAGACTAAAACATAATGCTGCCAAATTCAGGGGCAATAACTGCACATGCAGTCTCATACATGCAGTCTCATACAGACTGCTCAGAGATGACCTGTGTCTGGCATACAAGGCCACTTCAGACCCAGCCTTGATGGAGTTTCTGCGTATCCATAAGACAAACTCCACTCGCGCAACCCACACGCAAGGCCTTTACCTGGTCTGTGACATTAATAGAGCTTGCTGGTGGGATAGATTTGTGTCCCAAAGACTCCCTCTTCTGTGAAATAGACTCCCTCTCCATGTCGAGCAGAGTACCTCTCTAGTCCTCTTTAAGACGACTGGATGGGAAACAGAAAATACACCCCTGGGATCCCACCTGTGTCCCTGCTAGACAGGGGAAACAGGTGCTGACTTTAAGGGAACATGGTCGAAATTCTTGGCTAGGCTTATAAGGGCCTCTGGGCCAATAGACTAGTATCATCCTATGAACCTATGACTCTATGCAACGTCATGTCTTCTACAGCTCATTTTCCCAATATTTTTATAAGGGAAGCACTAATTGTGCCAGCAGCACATGCAAGCAAGATATATTTTTAGACAACTCACAGTTACTAGCTTATGGACCAGGATAGGCACCAGTCATGGTGGAATCTTCTTTTTTTCAGTTAAAGACTATAATCTGATTCTCTCGGATGATAACTGTGACACCACTGCACTGGCTCAGTAACCAAGGAGAGCCTCAATCCTCACCACTGGCAACAGCTAGGGGATGTGCACATTGGGAGGATGACAAGTACACACACAGTAGAGTACAGTTTCCCTTATGAGCACACAGAGACCACACTTAGTCTGGGGCTGGTTTCTCCCTCTTTCTCCAGATCCCCGATAAGAATCCCCACTGGCACAGCTATAGGATTGAGATTTCAGCTGAGTGGTCAAGCCAAAAGCTCCAGGACCCTCTCTTTCCAACCAGTGCTTCATGTCCCTGTCCAAGTAGCTGACACACACACACACTTTGAGATTTGATTTATATACAAACACACACACACACACACACACACACACACACACACACACACACACACACACACACCTGGGAAAGGCTGGCACAGGTTTACTCACTAGTCCCCCTTCTGCTCAGACTCTAAGGTAGTTATCACTGCCACCAACCACTCTTATCAGCTACTCTAGGCCCTTAACAAAGGGTGTCCAATCCTACTGTGTAATGTTACTAATAATCCAAAGGGTAGTTTTGACCAAGTGCCAGGATATTAGGAGTGGCATGTACAGTGTCACCAAATACATATGCAAGTATGCTAAGAACTTAAATATGTCTCACAAACATCAGCCACAAAGATAGGTTTAAATGTATTTAATAATAAATAATAAAAGAACAAGACAATACTCAGAAAACAAACAGTTACTTCAGAGTTCAAAATCACGGGAAAAGTTTAAAACAACATTGCCGGACAGTCTCAAATAAATGCAGAAAACATCTAAACTAATCCTTACTATATTCCTAACTATATATAAAAGAAATGACCGTACCTTAGTTACTTACTATTAGCAAGGCAAGTGCAGATGGTGATGATGAGTGGATGTTCTTGCTAGGTCCAAGACAAAATACAAAATGCACAGTCTCTCTCTCTCTGACAAAGTTCTTAAATTAATATCCAATATTACTGCTGGGTTAGCTTGGATGACATCACTTTTGTCACCTGACTTTCAGTTTCCAAGCTAAACCCCTCAATGTCCAACAATTAACATACCTCTGTGAAAATACATAGCCTTCAGATGTTTGCAAATGCTAGAAGACATAAAACAATAAAACACTTACAAAACATTGCAGAAGGCACCCTAGTTCTAGACATCCTGTCTCCTTGCTGCATTGAAACTAACTTTTATAACAAAAATGTAAAATCATTTAATTTCAACTTATTTTCTTGAAGTTTTGCAAATCAACTCTGTATGTCCCAGTTTCTGCTATTAAAATATACATTTGCACTGTTATATAGTTAAATACATTTCTGTTATTTTCCAGTAGGGTACACTGCGGACACATCCTTGAAACTCAGTACTGTACAAACTCTGTTCAACACACACTTCTGTACCAGTTGTTTAATATACGCATAGCATACAGTTCTGTATAAATCATATCAATATTCCCAAATGACGTAGTATTATTTACAAAATTCCATATAGCTGAGCTGGCATTGTGACACCCCCCCCCCAAAAAAAAGCTCAAGCTAGTTTTTCAAGTGACGAGTGAGAAACGTTGCTTGAGAGGGTTGAGCCTATCTGGGAATACTTTATCCCATTCCCTGTCTTGAGAGCCCATCTGCATTGACAATGCTAACCCCACTGTCATATCATATGCTTGCAACCCTAGGCTCCTCCTTAATAACTTGGCATTTTGCTGGCTGGCTCAATGTAACCATGTTAAGGGACTGTGGTCTGTAACTCCAGTGAATTTCCTTCCATGCAGATAAGGCTGAAGTTTCTGGAGTGCCCACACTATGACTAGGCATTCCTTTTTTACTGCTGCATAGCATTCCTCCCTGAGTTGGAGCCTACGACTGGGATACAACACTGGGTACTCTTCTCCCTCTGAGGAAACCTGGCTGAGTACAGCCTCCATCTCATGGTTTGAAGCATCCACCTGCACAACAAATTATTTGCTGTAATCTGGACTGACTAACACAGGGGGTTCTCCCAAAGTTCCTTTAAGCTTCTGGAATACCTTCTCACATGCTGGGGTCCACACTACCTTATCTGGCTTGTTTTTCCTTGTCAGGTCTGTGAGGGGAGCAGCTATGGTACTATAATTGGGGACAAACGTTCTGTAGTGCATTGCTGTACCTAAGAATGCCCTCACCTGCTTTTTAGTAACAGGAGCAAGCATTGGCTGAATGGCTTCCACTTTGGCAGGTTCTGGCCAGATCTTACCACTGCCCACTCTATGTCCCAGGTAGGAGATCTTTGCCTTACTCATCTGACATTTTCTGGGCTTAATGGTCAACCCTGCTCTCTGTAGTGTGCTCAGCACCTCCCTGACATCCTGAAGGTGCTGTTGCCAGGAATGGCTGTAGATGGCTATATCATCTAGGTAAGCAAGGGCAAAATCTCATGCTCCTGCTAGGATATGATCTACCAGCTCTGAAAATTTGCTGGGGCATTTATCATCCCAAAGGGCATCTTTGTGAGCTCATACAAGCCAAAACGAGTCACAAAGGCTGACCTCTCTCTAGCACTGGGAGTCAAGGGCATCTGCCAGTAACCTTTGGTAAGATCAATATTGGTAAGATACTTATTCCCACCCAGCTGCTCTAGGGCTTCACCTGTCCTAGGCACGGGGTAAGCATCTGACTCTGTGTGACTATTTCATTTCCTGTAGTCCACACAGAACCTGGTGCTGCCATCATTCTTTGGTACCAGCACCACTGGGGAGGCCCAGGGACTGCTGGACTCCTGAATTACCCCTAGTTACAACATTCCAGTATCTCCTCCCTCAGAGTCTGTTTGACTCTCTCGGGTACCTTATAAGGGGCCTGCTTAATAGGCCTTTGGGGGTCCTGTATCCACATGGTGCTGCACCAGGTGAGTGAACCCTGGTTCCCCAGTGAACATGTCCCCAAACTCCTGCAACACTGCTTGGATTTCTCAAACCTGGGTAAGGGATAGCTGCTGGGACATCGCTACCCCTTCCACTGAGTTGTCAGTCCAAGCTTCACTGAGGAGATCAGTCACCAAAACCCCCTCAGACTCCTCATGTCATCCACTGAAAATACTCAACACAAGTGCCTCCCTATTATTGTAAGGTTTCATCATGTTAACAAGGTACACTTTGTGGCCCTGTCTCCTGCCTAGCAGTTCTACCATGTAGTTAACATCACTGACCTTCCTTAACACCTTGTAGGGTCCCTCCCAAGCTCTCTGCAGCTTGTTGTGAATGACAGGAATGAGAACCATTACCTGCAGACCTACAGCATACTCTCTCTAGCTTGAGCATTCCTGTCATACTAGACCTTTTTCTGCTGTTGGGCTTCTGCCAGGCTCTCTTGGGCCAAGCCCATGAGTTCCCTGAGCCTTGTCCTCAGGTTTAGGACATATGCCACAACAGATTCCTTGTGAGATTCACACTCACCCTCCCATTCATCTCAAATCAAATCTAGAGGTCTCCTCTGTGGGAAGAAATAGCCAGGGAATTGTTATGGCTAGGCTTGTATAGGCCCTAGGGCTGATAGCCTAGTACCAACCTATGAACCTATGAACCTTACCCAATGCCCATGCAGCCACTCAAAGGGTGAAAAACATGTGGATTCCTGGGCACCTCTCTGTAAGCAAACAAAAGACAGGGCAAAAAATTGTCCCACTCCCTCTTACACTGGTCTGCCAATGCCCTTGGCATCATCTTGAGTGTAGAGTTTAACCTCTCAACAAGACCATTAGTCTGGGGGTGGTAGAGAGTGGTCTTTAGGTGCTTCACCCCACAGTATTTCCACAGACAAGCCAGCAGGTCTAACATGAAATTGGCACCTCTGTCAGTCAGTGTTTCTCTTGGGAAACCAACCTGCTGAAAATCTCTAACAAAGCATTTGCCACCTTTTCTGCCTTAATGGAGGACAGAGCCACTGCTTCAGGGTATCTGGTAGCATAATCTACTGCCACTAGGATATATTTTTCCCTGTGGAACTTGGGGCACTCAGAGACAGGCAAAGGCATCAAAGGAGCTTTCACCTTGTCTCCTGTCTTGCCTACTTTTTGGCACTGCTCACATTTCCAGTAGTACCCTGTTACATCTCTAGAAATTTCAGGCCAATAAAAGTTCTGCATAATACGTCTCTTTGTGCATTTTATATCCATATGACCTGCAAAGGGAATATCATAGGCTATGGCTAGAAGTGCCTGATGGAAGAGTCTAGGCACCACCAACTGCTGTATTCTCTCATCCTCTAGTCCTCACTCAGGGGTTCACTCTCTATACAGTAACCCTTTGTCCCAGTACAGACTTCCCTTTCCCTTGAGAATCAAGTGCTGTCAGGTCCTGTAATGTAGGGTCTGAAAGCTGAGCCTGTCTCATCTCACTCTTAGTAACCCTTCCCAGTTTCCCTTCCACTGGAAGTCTGGTATTCTCTGACAGCGGTACCTCACTATCAGCCCAGGTACTACTACCCACTTCTGCCCTTGCAGTCACTCTGTCCAAGGGAACATCAGTACCCACAACTAGCTGTGGCTCACCTTCAGTCTCAATGCCACAGGCTAGCTCCTCCCTGAATTAACTACCTCACCAGTCCTGGCTGCAAGTGTGTGATCTGTCTGGGTCTCCCTCAGGCTATGAGACCCACATGCTTGTCTCCAAGCCTGAATGCATTTAACTGCATACACACACAGTACTGCATTATCAAAATCATTCCCTATCAGAACATCTGCAGGGATATCCTCAAACACACCTACTTGCTGGCTTCCTTTTCCACCTTCCCAGTCAAGGTGAACCCTAGCCAAAGGTATTTGGAATGTGGTCCCTCCTAAAGCTCTGACTGGAATAGACTGCCCAAGCAAGAAGTGCTCCTCTGTAACTACTGCAGGCTTCACAATGATTAGGTCAGAGCCTGTGTCTCTCTCTTAGCAGTGGCCTCTTTTCCATCCACTAAGATGGCATATAACCTTGTTTGGTAGTTTGGTACCCTTGTTGTCTTGAGACAACTTACTGCTGGCATTTTGTCATTCCCACTTACTGGATCTCCCACCTTTTGTTCCCCACCTTGCCACCATGGACATCTATATGCTACATAGCCCCACTGGTTGCATTTAAAACATTTAACCCTTGTTCCTGGACATACACTGGACTAGTGGCTTCTCCTGCTACTGGCAGACTCTGATGGGGCAGTCTGGGCTGCCCACCATGGGTTCCCTTAGCCCATGAGCAGCAATGGGTGTCCATTTCCTGTGCAGTGATGCTCTGCTTGCTTGGTATCAGGTCTCCCTTCTTCTCCAACTCATCTGCAGTACTGCATTGTCTATCAGCTAACCAGATTCTCACATCCTCAGACAAAGTGCTAAGGGCTTGTTCCCTCACCAAAAGGTCTACCAGCCCTTCAAAAGTGGTGACATGACATCCACTCACCCACCTATGAAAATAAATGCTTAGTTCAGGAATATATTCACACACACTTTCATATGCCTTGCATCTATACTCACAAAACTTTTTTTCTATAAGCTTAATGTGTTAACTTAAAGCATTCTAACAAACACATTATAATTTAAGCAATCAGTATCTGACAATTTAGAAATAGCAGCTACAGATTTACCATGGAGTAAGGGGGTCAGGAAACATACCCAGAGCCCTTGGTCAGCATTATACTGTTTACATACCCTTTCAAACATATGAATAAAACTATCAAAATTATCCCCCTCTGTAAATTGTGGAAGAAATTTACTGACCTTCATTGCTTCTGGGGTTCAGTTACTCCCTTCCCCATTATCTCCATGACTCTGGCGAAGAGTCAGCATCTCCTTTTCATGTTGCCTCTGCCTCTCCTTCTCCTCAGCCTCTAGATATTGCAGTTTCTCATTTTCCTCAGCCTCTAGACATCTCGGTCTCTCTGCTGCTTCTATTTCCAAATGCTTGGCCTCCAGCTCAAGTCTTTTTAACTCCAGATGGATTTTTAAGTCCTCTTTGGAAAGGTTGAGCTGTCCATTTTCTGTGAGTTGTACATCTCCAAGGCCAGTCTGGTTATCCTCCTGATCACTGGTCTGCGATGCAGCTGTGCCCAAAGCTACAATAAGTTCTGTCTCAGTCAGGTTGGCATTTACCAGTCCTTTAGTCTGGCACATCTCAGCCAACTGGCTCCTTGTCAGCTTGCCATACTCCTCTGCTGACATGCTTGCCTGCTCTCCTTGACTAAATAAGCTAACAAAAAAAAAAACAATTGTGATGTGAAACTCTGAATGTTCACTGCATGGCTGATTGAGAGTACAAACACCTTCAGTGACCACTGTACACAGGCTACGGGAATTCAATATCCACACCACTACAAGCCAATTAATATGTGATGTAGCTATCTCACCACTGCCTACCAATTAATATGTGATGTGGATATCTCACCACTGTCCACCAATTAATATGTGACACCCCTGCGCTGGCCCAGTAATCAAGGAGCCTCAGTCCTCACCACTGGTAACAGCTAGGAGACATACACATTGGGAGGATGACAAGTACACACACAGTAAGGTACAATTTCTGTTAAGAGCACACAGAGACCACAGTCAGTCTGGGGCTGGTTTCTCCCTCTTTCTCCAGATCCCCAATAAGAATCCCCACTGGCACAGCTATAGGGTTGAAATCTCAGCTGAGTGATCAAATCAAAACTTCCAGCACCCTCTCTGTCCAACCAGTGCTTTATGCCCCTGCCCAAGTAGCTGACACACACACACACACACACACACACACACACACACACACACACACACACACACACACACACACACACACACACACCTGGGAAAGGCTGGCACAGGTTTACTAGCTAGACTACAAGGTAGTTATCACTGCCACCAACCACTGTTATCAGCTACTCTAGGCCCTTAACAAGGGTGTCCAATCCTACTGTGTAATGTTACTAATAATCCAAATGGTAGTTCTGACCAAGTGCCAGGCTATTAAGAGTGGCCTGTACAGTGTCACCAAATACATATGCAAATATCTAAGAGCTTACATATGTCTCATAAACATCAGCCACCAAGATAGATTTAAATATACTTAATAATAAATAATAAAAGAACAAGACAATACTCAGAAAACAAACACAGTTACTTAAGAGTTCAAAATCACAGGAAATATTTTAAAACAACATTGCAGGACAGTCTCAAATAAATAGAGAAGACATCTAAATTAAACTAATATTTATTATATTCCTAACTATATCTAAAAGAAATTACTGTACCCTAGTTACTGACTATTAGCAAGGCAAGTGCAGATAGTGATGATGAGTGGATGTTCTTGATAGGTCCAAGACAAAATACAAAATCCACAGTCTCTCTCTCTCTCTCTCTCTCTCTCTCTCTCTCTCTCTCTCTCAGAGAGAGTTCTTAAATTAATATCCAATATTACTGCTGGGCTAACTTGGAAGACATCACTTTTTGTCACCTGACTTTCAGTTCCCAAGCAAAACCCCTCAGTGTCCAACATTTAACATCTCTCTGTGAAAATACATAGCCTTCAAATGTTTGCAAATGCTAGAAGACATAAAACACTTACAAAACAATGTAGAAGGTACCCTAGTGCTAGACATCCTGTCTCCTTGCTGCATTGAAACTAACTTTTAAAACACAATCATAAAATAATTTCATCTTATTTTCTTGAAGTTTTACAAGTTAACTCTGTATGTCTCAGTTTCTAATATTAAAATATACATTTGCATTGTTATATAGTTAAATACATTTCTGTTCTTTTCCAGTAGGGTACACTGCAGACACATCCTTGAAGCTCAGTACTGTACAAACCCTGTTCAACACACACTACTGTACCAGTAGTTTACTATATACATAACATATAGTTCTGTATAAATCATATCAGTATTCACAAATGACATAGAATTATTTACAAAATTCCAGATAGCAGGGCTGTCAGTGTGACAATGACTTTACAACTGTTACTCGTGCCCTTTTGTGTGCAAGTAAGGATTATTGCATTGCACTCTTTCAAGGGATTCTGGCAGTGATCTTAGCTGTCTGCAGTGTATTTAAAATTCAGTGGCCAGACAGCTGTGTGGTATAGCTCTTGAGAGTATTTCAGACTTTTGCTGTAAATTCACATTGGCTATCAGTGGCATCTAAGTCAACCTCTAAAAGTGTTTTAACATACCTAGCCCTATACAGTATGAGTCTTGTTAATCATCTCAGCATAATGGTGGAAGACATTTCAATTCCATAAGGTATAGTTCTGTTTTTTGATTTTATCACATTATCTTTGCTGATAATTTTATGCAGTCTTATTTTACTTGTCTCTTTGGAAAAGAACAACTCCATGCAGAAGTGTGAGAGAGAAAGAGGACCATGGGGAACCGGCATCTCCCTACAGTGCAGAATGGAAATATTTCTACTTCTGCACTGTAGTGCGATCTCGGAGTTGGTATATTTAAGTTCCGGGGGGTGTTGGGGTCAGGGGGGCGAAGGTAAGTTTTTTTTGTTTTTTAATGTTCTACTTGTATGGTCGACATTTCAAATATCGATCATATGGTCTCGGCAATATGAATTTCGACATTGTGAAATGTCGACCATTCGAAGGGGACCCATATATATATATATATATATATATATATATATATATATATATATATATATATATATATATATATATATTATAGTCCATATAAGATTAAGATATGATTAAAAACATTTTTTTCCTCTTTCTCTCTCACACTTCTGCATGGAGTTGTTCTTTTCCAAAGAGACAAGTAAAATAAGACTGCATTAAATTTATCAGCCGTACTCGACCATATCAAGTAGATCCATATATGTATATGTATGTATATATATATATATATATATATATATATATATATATATATATATATATATATATAATATAATGTGTATATGTATCACACTAAGTGGTTATTACCATTTTGTGTTTTAATAACCAATGAGATTTTTATATTCAGGCTGTCTTCCTCCCATGGTGCCATCTGTGTCTCCATTATATGACACATGCAGATCACTGTTGTTTGCGTCACCACAGAGTACAGAGACAGTACCCTGAATTTCCTGTGTTTCTTAGTATCTCTGTAGAATGTCAGTATATTTTAGCATGATTCACCCTGCAGTTTATTAATAAAATTTTACCAAGCAGAATTTTCATATTTTTTAAATGTTCTACTATAAAGCACACCTAAATCTCTTGTCTTTGTTAACGTGGTTTTAGCTAATCCCTTGTCCTTTTTAGACATTTCTTTTAAGCTGAAGTGTCAATTGGCCTATTGCACAGTGCTTTTTGTTATCTATCTGGAGTGACAATTCACACTTGAATAACTTAGCAATGTTTCTATGCATTCTTAAGCAGGTAACTCTATTTGAATTTGAAACCATCAACTCAATTCATGTTGCTACAGCTGTGTCTTAGATACTCTCCTGTACTCTGCGCTGCTCTACTCACTGACTTCCAGAGTGCATCGGTAAGGTAGTAGATGTGGCAAACATAAATAAGTAAAGAAGCAATGACAAACATCACAGCTAGCCAACATTGTGTGCTCAGAGACTGTAACACATGTATTTCAAACTAATAGAGGAAAATATTTTAATCAATATTTTCTGTTTATATGGCTGTCTTAAGGTTAGATTCACCGTGTAATCAGAAGTTTTCATTTTTGGTGAGTTTCTCCTTTAAATGCTCACCTACAGACATTTAGATATGTTTGACTTAGTTTGACAAAGTGCTTGTAACATGTATAATTTAGATTTGCCAGGTCATTTAAAATTTCCAGTCGGTGTGTACAGTTTTAGAATGTGGAAATGATGTCCACATTTTGAAGAGGTACAGTGGTTTACATGTTTCTGTAGTTTGGTGTGGCATGGACCGATGATGTACAGTGGTTTACATGTTTCTACAGTTTTGAACGGCATGGACCGATGTGCAGTGGTTTACATGTTTCTGCAGTTTGGAGTGGCATGGACCAATGTGCACGTTTGTAATGTTGTTTTCCTCTACAGTTGAAGAATATGAACATAATATGCAGGCTCTAATACTGGGGTTGATATATAATTCCTTGTTACTGCTGACTATTGCCACATATCTTATATCAGAATGCAACTTTTTTTTTTCTTCAAACTGATTCATAGTTTCCTGGCAGCAATGAAAATTACCACATACCTTAAACCTTATCAATTCACCTTTTTCAAAAGCAGGTCCTGCCTTTGTAACTTTGTTAATTTTTTTAAAAGGTCATGAAAACAGTGAATAGCAGTTATGCAATACATACAGCATAAGAAGGCCTGGCCAAAGCCTTTTACTCTCTTTCCCATGCAGAAATTACTGACAAACTTGTAAATCCGAATATAAATCTTACGTTGTGCAGTGGAAAGCTAACTAGTTGTCAGGCAAAACCCATGTGGTTAGAATCACAGGTGCCTCTTCTGAAAGAAAAATAAGTTATCACTGGTATATCACATGACTCAGATTTCAGCTCTCTCCTATTTTGCATCTATTTCTCAGAGCTTAAGGCCAACATTCCTGGCCTACAGTTATCTAAGTTTGCAGACAACTGTAAATTGGGTGTTGTTATTCATTCCTCCATTAACTCACAACTGCTCCAACATGGATTAGACAATGTTCATAGGTTCATAGGTTCTTACTATGCTTGCAGCCAAGGGAGACCAATGAGAAGCTCACTCACATTGCCTAGTGCTGCTGGGAGAAAAGCAATGCCCCCCATTAAGTACATTTTCTCTACGTATGTCTGGTGGGAATTTGCAAACACCCATTCAGTCAACCAAATTGATTTTAAAGGTTACTAGAGAAGTACTCTTCTTGATAGGTAAGGGCAGCATATTCCAGACAAGAGAAATACATTGGTTTAGGTGTCTGTCATGTTATCCGGTGCTGTAGATGTAGCAGTACAGGTTTAGGGCTCTAGAGGAGATGTTTACTTTACCACTTGTTCTGTTTTGGTGAAGTAGTTCAAAGAGAGACAGGTCATTCATAGCACAGAAGGCTAAGTAGAGATCAGCTTTCAGAAGTCTGTATGATACTGAGCAGAGGGACAGAGCTTTTAGCCAGACTAGCTAAGATGAAGGGTGCATTATATTCAATGCTGGACCATATAAGAGGTGAATAAAGTGGGACTATAGCCATCTTTTTCCTTGATGGGGTAGCGCTAAGGACTTTTTAACCAACACAGAGACATAGTAGTCAAAACTGGAGCAAGGAGCTTGTTCTTAACGTAAATATGAAAAAATGTACCGTAGCTCATTTTAGTAAACTGATTCCATGTCGCACCATTTAGGCAACACGCCCAGCCAATTAGACTCTATTACAACGGATATTTATTTTATTTATTTTATTTTATTTTATTTTATTTATTTATTTACCTATTTACCTATGTTGTAGAGAAGCCCACTGGACAAATGTTTCCTTTACAAGGGTGACCCAAGAGCACTGTTCTGGTAAATGACTTGCTCAGAGTCACTCAATAAGCAAAGAGAGGTGGAATGAATCAATTGATGTGCCCTGGACACTTGAAACAGTGATTTAACACTTCAGTGCCTTATTCCTCTGTACTAAATGCCAGACTATCTGGCACTGTCTAGGCTAGGGATGTCTGACCTTTTGATTGGGGCCACTTAGCATACCTGGAGAGGCTCAGGGGGCCATATTACCATATTGAAAATGTATCTTTTTTTTATACACTCTGCAGCCAGTAGTGTCCCTTAATCATGGAGCAAAAAACAAACACTGCTGGTTTCAGAATCACTCCTGCATTCTTGCCAGACAGGAAACAGGCGTACTACTTGAGATATTTATAAATAGTATCCGTGCTACAGCAGCACGAATGTAATGGTGCAAATGCATATATTAGTTTTAAAAATATATAACTGTGTTAATCTGGGTGAAACTTTTACCAAAAAAGGGTACAACAAATGTCAAAAATCAGTATAAAAAGCTGGTGAAATATGTAACATGCAAGTCCACAGTTAATGGATTGTCTGACAGTGCTGGTTTTGCACAAGCAGTATATGTCTGCACTAACTGTTGAAGTGGCAATGTGAAGTGTGTCTGCCAGATGTGCTTCTGTGATAACAGATGTCAGTTTGCTTTCATATTGTTCATTTTAGACAAGTACTGCAAACAACAGAATTTGGCAGAAAGTCCAGTAAACATCAAAGATAATCTTTGCAGAAGACTATGCTATTTCATAGCATCTGCTGTGATACTTAGATATAGTTATGCAGAAACTGGCCAAGACTGGAAGAAGTCTTAGATTTTTTTTACTAATGTTTTACTTCATGATGCCCTGAACAAAACATCAATATTCAGTCTTTCTGGGAATAGTGCCTGCCTTCCTACCCATCTGAAAGGACAGTTACCTTCTGTGTACCACTCTTGGGTTAGATTGGGATGAAAAGTAAAAGAACAAATGTCCACAGACATATATTATACTGCTGATTGTCTGTGAGAAGAAACCAAAAGCAGTTGGATAAAAATCAACAAAGAGAAAGAGACCACATATGAGGAGTGAACAGACAAAAACTAAACAGGAGAACTAAGTCCTGTTATAGAGTAGCACTTCTCATTGCAATACTCCGCCAATAATCAGTTGCTATTACACACATCCTGCACAGACCACCACAGACAGCTACTTACTGACTGCTATGCTGATGTTTGACTTCACTGTTACAGAAAGTGAAAAAAATATGCACACTACTTCTGCAAAGCCAGAATAATAAATGCTTATTTTAAGTAAATAACAATGTCAGTCACTTTTATCCACTCACACACCCCTGCGTCTAACAATTAAAGCTAACATTCTTGACTATTATACCTCAGATTGAATTTAATAAGATTAAAATAGCAACAATTGTACAGATTTATTTTAATCACCCCCATCCACAGATATGACCATTTTTCCATCTGTCCCTTCAGTAGTTTAACCATGCATGCACAAGCAGTAGATGACACCATTTCCCCACTGATCCCTTCAGTAGTTTTTCCATGTCTGCACAAGAACTTCATTGACAATAAAATGAAAGATTCCCACAATGACCCCTTCAGTAGTATGTCCATGTATGTTCAAGCACCAAAATGAAACATTTGTCCCCAACGCCTTCATGTCCATGTATGCACAAGCACCAAATAAAATATTTCCCCCAGTGATCCCTTTAGTAGTATGTGATGTATGTACAAGCACCAAAATTAACATTTCCCCCAACGTCCCCTTCAGTAGTCAGTCCATGTATACACAAACACCAAATGAAACATTTCCCTAGTGAGTCCTTTAGTAGTATGTCCATATATGCACAAACACCAAAATTAAACATTTCACCCAATGACCCTTTCAGTTGTCAGTCCATGTATGCACAAGCACCAAAATTAAACATTCCCTCAGTGATTCCTTTAGTAAAATGTCCATGTATGCACAAGCACTTCACTGACACCAAATTAAATATTTCCCCAATGATCCCTTCAGTAGTCTGTCCATGTATGCACAAGGACCAAAATGAAACATTTCACTCCAACGACCCCTTCAGTAGTTTGTCCTTGTCTTCACACTTTAGTGACACCAAATGAAACATTTCCCCAACAACCCCTTCAGTATTTCATCCATGTATGTACAAGCACCAAAGTGAAACGTTCCCCCAGTGATTCCTCAGTAGTTTGTTAGTGTATGCACAAATTCCAAAATGAAACATTTCCCCCCAGTGACACCTTCAGTAGTTTGTCCATATCAGCACAAGCACTTCACTGACATCTAATAAAACATTGCATCCATGACCCCTTCAGTAGTATTTCCATGTATGTACAAGCACCAAAATGAAACTTTCCCCCCAGTGACCCCTTCAGTAGTTTATCCATGTGTGCAGAGGCATCAAAATGAAACATTTCCTCCCAGTGACCCCTTCGGTAGTATATCCATGTTTGAACAAGCACTTCACTGATACCAAATTAAACATTTCTCCCAATGACCCCCTTCAGAAGCATGTCCATGCATAAGCACCAAAATGAAACATTTCTCCAAATAAGCCCTTTAGTAGTTTGTTCATGTTTGAACAAGCACTTCACTGACACCAAAATGAAACATTTCCCCCAACGACCCCTTCAGTAGTTTGTCCGTGTATGCACAAGCACTTCACTGACACCAATGCTGCCCCCATGACCCCTTCAGAAGTATTTCCATGTATGCACAGCACCAAAATGAAAATTTCCCCTAACAACTCCTTCACTGGTTTGGCCATGTCTGCACAAGCACTTCAATGACACCAAATTAAACATTTCCCCAACAACCATTTCAGTAGTTTGTCAATGTATGCACAGGCACCCAAATTACATCAAAATGAAACATTTCCCCCAATGATCCCTTTGGTAGTTTGTCCATGTATGCACATACACACCAAAATGAAACATTTCTGCCAATGACCCCTTTGATAGTTGGTCCATGTATGCACAAGCACCCAAACATGAAAATGTCCCTTCTTTTAATTCAATAAATGTATATTAGTTCATATTCTCCTATCCAGTCAATGTCTCTGAATTCCACATTATTATTTTTTTCTGTGCAGAACTGAATCTAATCCACATATTTTGTCACACCAGTGCACTTTCTTCAACTGCTTGTTTTTCTTTAGCTTCATAATGGTAAGTAGATTATAGTAATGGCCGCATATGTAATACACAGAGCTGGACAGAACTGGATCTTTCCATCCTCTCCCTGATTTTGGTTCAAAAACTTATTGTGTCCATTCTAATCTGTCCTGAAATTGGTGTATTTGGTAGAAAAGTTGGTGGATTACATGAAATAATTAACATTATAGGCATCTTTTACTTGAGAAAATGCATCTTAGTTCACTTTATTTTATTTTGTCAGCTACCCAAATTAATAGTGCTAATATTGTTTTAAAAAGTTTCCCTTATTATCTCAGATTATTTCCGGATCTGTCCTTGATTCTGGAGGTAAGAGGTTGAGAGATGCACTTTCCATCTATCTTTGCAGTATATAATCATTTTGAGACCTGTTTAGTTTTCTTTAGCTTCAGAGCAAAGTCATCTTTATCAGCCCCCTTTTTACCCATTTTTATATGGGGTTGGGGTGTACTAAAGTGAGTAAATTCTAGCAAGATAATTTTTGCATAAATTAATTTTTGCATAAATTCCTTGAGGAAGCCGCAGTGGTGCAGCGGTAGCATTGTCGCCTCACAGCAAGAGGTTCTCCCGTTCGATTCTCAGCTGGAGTGCCTTCTGTGTGGAATCTCTATGTCCTCCCTGTGGATGAGTGGCGTTTGAAAGACATGCGTGAATAGGCACACGTTCATTGAAGGTTGGGCGCCAGGCTGGCACCTCGGCACCATAAAAATTGACTGCCAATCATTAGCAAACCGGAGTTCCGCTGTGGCGATCCCAACCAGGCAAAGCCGAAAGAAGAAGAAGAAGAATTTTTGCATAAATTCCTTAAGGAAATCAATGAAAGTTAACCTTTCCCTCTGTCTGTCAGTACAGCACCAAACCCCACACACAGGATGATAGTTACTTAGGGCTTGCAACATTGCCTCTTCCAATCAATATCACAAGTCATTGGTATCCCTGACCTTCTGCTTCAATCTGCATAAAATTATCTGGTTTCCACCAGGACAGTTTGCAGCCTGCAAAAAATGTTTTTCAGAGCAGACACCTTTGGGTACCATTAGGTAAGCTGGTAAAACCATCCGCACCACTGAGCTTGCAGCTAATGCTGCTAAAGAAAAAGGAAAAAAAAAACACTTCATGTGTTAATGTACTTCAGGCTTGTTAAAGTCATTATATCTTGATATGTATGGCTTTCTTACCCGTGAGAAACTTTTTTAAATTTTCTCCTCCACTGTCCTGCTGACTTGCTGACATTACATTAGAAAAAAAGCACTCATACTGTTGCTTAAGCCTTCCCTTACCTCTGTTGTCACTGATTGCTTTTCTTGGGCTAATACCTTCATCTCCAACCCCAACAAGTATTCTAACTCTGAGGTACTACCTGATTCCGTTAGTGATCATCATCCTATATTTGCCAATACAGAAACCCCCCATCAGCTAAAAAACATCAATATAGAACTACCTAAAATCTTTCTGTCATCCTGACACACTCAATAATTTATTAAAATCCTTTAAATGGTCTCTACTCAAATCCCTACCCATATAAAAGCTGTCAACAAATTTAACAGAATATTCATGAATACTTTAAATACCTTTCTCCTTCCAGAAACAAAAAGAGTAAAAAATACTCAAACTCCCTCACTGACTCATTCAACTAGAACTCTCATACAAAAATGTGATATAACATGGAATCAATGGCACAAAGATAAAACCCCTCAAACCATACATCTATGCAAAGACCTGTGTAACCTCGCCAAGAGGCAAATTCACATAGTCAAAAAAAAAATATATATATATATATATATATATATATATATATATATATATATATATATATATATATATATATATTATACAGACCCACAAGATAATCACGGGAAAAAATATCCAAAAAAATTTTGGATCCCAATTAAGGAAATTCTTCAAAATTCCAAAAAGATAATCCCGGCTGACAGAATCAAAGGCCTCTGTTACCTCTCCAAATATTAAAGATTCCCTGATTTTGTTAAAAGAAATGATATCTAAAGAAACCAGAACAAAAGAACTCAGAATTTATCTGAAGAACTTCATCAGTAATCCTTGGATAAAGGTTTCATCTCTCATTGAGATTATTCAAATGGGCTCTAACTCTTTCTAAGGTCATTTATGTCTTTATATACAATGGGTTTTACTTAATTGGAAATATTTCATACACTATTTCAGGCCTACGTATATATTGTAAATAGTTACTGTATTGTGCTTCATATTCAAAATGTATGTCCTAAAATATTTATTTTATCTTTATAAAACCAACACAAAACCAAGTGAGAACCAACCATGGCTGGCGTAACAGAACTTAATTATATAAATGATGAGTAAGCACTTTCACAACCTCCTGGTCACTTCCTCAGACTCAAACATATCAAAGCCATCACCAAATTGCTTAAATAGCAGTCTAAGCCAATTAAAGCTACTCACGCATTAACTTAAAGATACATTCACACTATAAAAATATATTAAAAAACATATTAAATAAAGTACTATAACATACACTGGCCATCAATGGGGAAGTGTGCGTGCACGTAACAAGGGTTTCAAGGAGACAGCATCATTTATTCCTGGTACTTTATCTGCATTAAAATATACTATCCATTTCAGTTCAAGTATCTCTGTTTTGTTCCTAATATCTCCCCCTCTAATATTCTCTTTTATGATCTCTAGTACAAAAAATAAACTAAACTCATGGTGCATACCATGCATCATCGTATGTTTTGCAAGTGCATTGCTTTCTTTGTTGTTCCTAATGTCCCTTATGTGTTTCTTAATATGTTCTCTTAATGTACGATTTGTTTTTTCTATATAGAACACTCTGCATTTTGTACAGAAACTATAGTAAACAACATTCTTCAAAGTACACTCAGCATAGAACTTCCATTCTAAGCTGGTCCCTAATTGTGCATTTAAAAACATAGAGCCTACATAAATAAAATTACAAGCACTGCAATTTCTACAAGGATAGGTTTCTTATCTTTGTGAGGTAACTAATGGCTTAACTACACCTACCATATAACATAACTGTCTTTGCAGTGATAAATTATTTTTAAAAGAAAAGAGAGGTGTTTCACCAATTATACCACTCAAATCCTTAGAAGTTTTCAAAATATTCCAATTCCTTTTTACAATTTCGCAATAGGTGTTCACATTACTAGAGAAAGTTATAGGAACTCTAACATATCTATCTTCTTTGCCATCATACCTCACCCTATCTTCTGTATTGCATTCTGAAAAATAGGGTCTTCCTTTCTTCATTCTCTCTTGTATCAAAAGAGATATACAATCACTTATCTCTTTATCTGAATACCCTCTTGATAGAAAATTTCTCTTCAATTTCATTAAAGCTTTCATTATAAGGAATGTTCCTCATTATGCAATTTCATTATCCTAAGCACTTGCCCTTTCAAGACATTCTTAGGGATGTGTCTATGGTGCATACTATTTGTATGCAATAATGAGTTCTTCCTACTGGGTTTCCTAAAAAGGCCAGTTCTAAGATTTACTGTTTCTGCTTTCTTCACCGTCACATCTAAAAAATCAATTTGCTCCCTAGAACATTTAAATGTGAACTTAAGAAAAGGTGTGGTACCAGCCAGCTAATCAAAAACTCCAGCAACATTTTACTTGAGCATCTTCATACAAACAATATGTCACCCACAAATCTTACATACCAAAGCAGAAAATCTGTAAATCTGTTGTTACGTAGCACATGCATCTCTTCCCATTATAGCAATGCTAAGTTGGTGTAGCTATTCGCACAAGCTCTGCCCATAGCCACGCCAACTTTTTGCAAAAAGAAAGTACTGTTAAAAACAAAAACATTATCTCTAAAACTATTTCTATCAGGGTACATATAAGATCAATCTTTTCTGATGTTAAAAACGTATTTGTCACTACAAACTCTCTTACATGCTCTATTTTCCATAAATTGGGGATCACAGTAAATAGTGATTCAACATCCATAGTGACAAACAAAAGATTTTCGTTAAAAAACTTTTTCTCCACATCATAAAAATCCTGCAAGAAAAATATTGCGTCCTTCAACACAGTCATATTTTTCTCCAGTACAGGACATTAATGTTTTTTCAATGTAAATGGAAAGGGATTCAGTTGACCAACCTTTTCCTGAGACTATAGTTCTCACTGGAGGGTACTCTAAGTTTTTATGAACTTTCAGTAGACCATAGAGTACTGGGACAATAGGATGTAGAACATTAAAATATTTATACAAATCCTCTGTAACCGTCTTTGTCATGAAAAGTTCTAAAACAAAAAAAAAAATAGACCTTTATAACACCTCTTGCAGTCCTTCCTGAAATCTCCACATAAGTCTCTTCCTTGTTCAACATTTCTCTCATCTGCATATAATAAAAATCCTTATCCATGACAACTATGCCCCCTCCCTTGTTAGCAGGTCTTATTTCCACTGAATTCATCCCTTTCAATTCAGCAAGTGCTCTGTGCTCATCTAAAGTCAAATTGTAATAACCAGTAGCACCGTGTAACTCAAAAGTGTGCTTAATTTCATCTTCACGGACCAAAATAAAAGTTTCTATTACTGGATGCGGCTTTGGAATAAACAACCTAGGTTTTCTGAACACCTGATTGTGTTCTAGAGTACTTTGTTCAGGAAAAACAGTTTTCAGAGTCAGATTTCTAGCAAACAGTTTTAAATTCAGTAACACATCCACCATATTTGACCTTTTGGCTGGTATAAAGGGCAAAACCTTATTTAGTAAGTAAAGAAATATTCACTACTAGCGCACTGACTGTTTGCTGCATGTCCTCGGTCCATTCCACGTTCTCTCTATGCCCCATTGTTTGATAGTTCTGCCTTCTCTTTTCCTGCTCCTGGACCTGTTCCTGGTTTTTATCGGTAAAGGCTGTTCTAATAAAAAAGAAGTATTACTGGAGTTGGAAGAAAAGGCAGTTTCAGTAGCTACCGAAGAACCTGAAACCATTTGCAGTTCATCACTATTAGGTTCAAGAAGCAGTATATCTGAACTTGAGGGCGTAGTTTGTATCTCCATACTAGGAGGAATACCAGCTTGTTGTGTAGCATCCCCTAGCAATGGATCTTCACTTACAGTCACTACTCGGTCCCTCAGCCAGGAAAAAACAGCACCCCTATGAAAATCCAGCTTATCATGCTGTAACTTCTTCAGCTTAGATTCCTGAAGCCTCTTTTCAAAGGCCATAACATTGTCGAATGCACCTTCTAACTTATCCCCAATTAAATCAGGATGAAAGTCATTTTCAATACCAGTTTGTAGACACTTAATCTCCACCAACAAATCTTTCTCTTGGGGTACGTTTGAGTCTCAGGAAGCGACCAAGAGGTTGTGAAAGTGCTTACTTGTCATTTATATAATAAAGTTCTGTTACACCAGGCACGGTTGGTCCTCGTTTGGTTTTGTGTTGGGATTACAGTTTTTTGTACCTGAAGAGTACTTTTACCCAGGAACCTTACTGTTTATTTATTGTGTTTGCTGATTTTTTGTATTGAGGACTGGGACATGGCAGAAGGCAGTTTTATTGAATTGGACTATAACCCTACTGCAGTAAGAGGATGTATGGAAAGATTAAGTAAAGTTATTTACGCTGATGTAAATCCATTACTTGGAGCTTCCCTACCAGTAACCAAGTCTTTCTCTTGTGGTAAGAAAAAACTCACAAGTAGCCTCATATATTCCATACTTGTTTTAAGGTTCAGTGCTTGCCAGTCTTTTAAAAGGGATGGATGGATGTCTCCATAAGCTGGCATTTTCAAAATTCGTAGACCTCTTAGCACGATCTTGTAATGTATGGATGTCTCCATGTGAAACCTTTGCCACTTTAGGCATTTATATTTAAAAAGCTTAGTTTCTATATCTCTAAGACACCTCATTAGGCACAACAGGCCATCTTCATCAGATGTAGCTCATCGATCGGCAAAATCACTTGGGGTACAAGAGAACAGAACTTTATTATATAAATGGCAAGTAAGCCCTTTCACAACCTCCTGGTCACTTCCTCAGACTCAAAAGTATCCCAAGAGAAAGACTTGGTGGAGATTAAGTGTCCACAAACTGGTATTGAAAATTACTTTTCTTCTGATTTAATTGGGGATAAGTTAGAAGGTGTATACGGCAATGTTATGGCCTTTGAAAAGAGGCTTCAGGAATCTAAGTTGAAGAAGCTACAGTGTAATAAGATGGATTTTCATAGGGGTGCTGTTTTTTCCTGGCGGAGGGAGCGAGTAACGACTGTAAGTGAAGATCTCTTGTTAGAGGATGATTCACAACAAGCTGGTATTCCTTCTAGTACGGAGATACAAACTACGCACCTAAGTTTAGATATACTGCTTCCTGAACCTAACAGTGATGAACTGAGAATGACTGCAGGTTCCTCGGTAGCTACAGAAGCTGCCGTTTCTTCTAACTCCAGTAATACTACTTTTTTATTCGAACAGCCTTTACCGATAAAAACCAGGAACAGGCAAGACTTCACATGAGAAAGAGGAGCAGGAAAAGTGACGGCAGAACTATCAAACAATGGGGCATAGAGAGAACGTGGAAGAGACCGAAGACATGCAGCAAACAGTCAGTAGGTTAATAGTGAATACGTCTTCACTTCAATTAACTTCAGTACAAGTTTCATTACTAAATAAGAGTTTGTCCTGTATACCAACCAAAAGGTTGGATATGGTGGATGTGCTACTGAATTTAAAAATGTTTGCTAGAAATTTGACTCTGAAAACTGTTTTTCCTGAACAGAGAACTGTAGAAAACAATCAGGTGTTCAGGAAACCTAGTGTGTTTATTCTGAAGCCACATCCAGTAATGGAAACTTTTATTTTGGTCTGTGAAGATGAAATTAGACACACTTTTGAGTTACATGGTGCTACTGGTTATTACAATTTGACTTTAGATGAGCACAGAGCACTTGCTGAATTGAAAGGGATGAATTCAGTGGAAACAAGACCTGCATAGTTGTCATGGATAAGGATTTTTATTATATGCAGATGAGAGAAATGGTGAACAAGGAAGAGACTTATGTGGAGATTTCAGGTAGGACTGCAAGAGGTGTTATAAAGAAGGTCTATTTTTTTTTTGTTTGTTTTAGAACTTTTCATGACAAAGATGGCCACAAAGGATTTGTATAAATATTTTAATGTTCTACATCCTATTGTCCCAGTACTATATGGTCTACCGAAAGTTCATAAAAACTTAGAGTACCCTCCAGTGAGAACTATAGCCTCAGGAAAAGGTTGGTCAATTGAACCCCTCTCCCTTTACATCAAAAGAAAATTACTTCTTGTACTGGAGAAAAATATGACAGTGTTGAAGGACACAAAATTTTTCTTGCAGGATTTTTATGATGTGGAGAAAAAGTTTTTTAATAAAAATCTTTTGTTTGTCACTATGGATGTTGAATCACTATTTACTGTGATCCCAAATTTATGGAAAATAGAGAATGTTAGAGAGTTTGTAGTGACAAATATGTATTTAACATCAGAAAAGACTGATCTTATATGTACCCTGCTAGAAATAGTTTTAGAGAATAATGTTTTTATTTTTAACAGTACTTTCTTTTTGCAAAAAGTTGGCGTGGCTATGGGCACAGCTTGTGCGAATTGCTTTTCCAACTTAGCATTGCTACAATGGGAAGAGATGCACGTGCTACATAACAATAGATTTACAGAGTCTGTGCTTTGGTTTGTAAGATTTGTGGATAACATATTTTTTGTATGGAGAGGCTCAAGTAAAATGCTGCTGGAGTTCATTGATTATCTGGGTGGTACCACATCTTTTCTTAAGTTCACATTTAAATATTCTAGGGAACACATTGATTTTTTTAGATGTGACAGTGAAGAAAACAGAGACAGGAAATCTTAGAACTGGCCTTTTTAGGAGCCCAGTAGGAAGAACTCATTTTGTATAAAAATAGTCTGCACCCTAAGCACGTCCTTAAGAATGTCTTGAAAGGGCAAGTGGTTAGGATAATGAGATTGCATAATGAGGAACATTCCTTAATGGAACCTTTAAAGGAACTGAAGAGAACTTTTCTATGAAGAGGGTATTCAGATAAAGTGATAAGTGATTGTATATCTCTTTAGTTACAAGAGAGAATGACAAAAGGAAGACACTATTTTTCAGAACGCAATACAGAAGATAGGGTGAGGTATGGTGGTAAAGAAGACAGATATGCTAAGAGTTCCTATAACTTTCTCTAGTAATGTGAGCACCTATTGCGAGATTGTAAAAAGGAATTGGAATATTTTGAAAGCTTCCGAAGATTTCAGTGGTATAATTGGTGAAACACCCCTCTTTTCTTTTAAAAATAATTTATCACTGCAGAGTCAGTTATGTTATAGGGCAGGAGTAGGTAAGCCATTAGTTACCTCACAAAGACAAGGGATCTATCCTTGTAGAAATTGCAGTGCTTGTAATTTTATTTATGTAGGCCCTAAGTTTTTAAATACACAATTAGGGACTAGGTTGGAAACGAAGTTCTATGCTGATTGTACTTCGAAGAATGTTGCTTACTCTAGTTTCTGTATAGAATGCAGAGCATTCTATATGGGAAAAACAAATCATACATTAAGAGAACGCATTAAGAAACATATAAGGGACATTAGGAACAACAAAGAAAACAGTGCACTTGCAAAACATATGATGATGTATGGTATGCACCATGAGTTTAGTTTTTTGTACTAGAGTTCATAAAAGAGAATATTAGATGGGGGGATATTAGGAACAGAACGGAGATAGCTGAACTGAAATGGATAATATATTTTAATGCAGATAAAGTACCAGGAATAAATGATGCTGTCTCCTTGAAACCCTTGTTACGTGCATGCATACTTTCCCATTAATGGGCAGTGTATGTTATAGTACTTTAGTATGTTTTTTAATATATTCTTATAGTGTGAATGTATCTTTAAGTTAATGCGTGAGTAGCTTTAATTGGCTTAGACTGCTATTTTAGCAATTTGGTGATGGTTTTGATATGTCTGAGTCTGAGGAAGCGACCAAGAGGTTGTGAAAGTGCTTACTCGTCATTTATATAATTAAGTTCTTTTACTCCAGCCATGGTTGGTCCTCACTTGGTTTTGTGTTGGGATTATAGTTTTTTTGTACCTGAAGACGACCTTTACCCAGGAACCTTACTTTTTATTTATTTTTATTATTATATTTTAATGAATTTAAATAAACAAAAAATGTAACAAAAAAAAAAAAAAAGAAAATTCTTCAGCCTGGCTTTCCTTCCTCACCAAACCACTAGTCAGACTTATCCCCTTCAGAAATTACCACAAAATGTAATACTTTCTTCATCAACATCATAGCCTCCCTTACCTCCAGCACCCCCAACCATTTAATCAACCTTACAGCTCTTCTAGCCACGACATCCATGCCTTTAATCTCCAACCTGCCTCCACATCATATGTTAGACAGCTACTAAAGAAACAGAAAACCTTTTCTCCTTCTGCTGATGATCTCCCTGCTGAGTACCTTAAGCTTTCAGCAGACTCTGTTGCATAACCAGTCTCAGTTCTCATCCACAGATCTATTCAAGAGTCCTATGTCCCTCCTTGTGGAAAAAAATCTTTATTATTCCCCTCTATAAATGAGGTAATTCTTCTGAAATCTGTAACTTTAGGCCAGTTGCCATTTTGTCCCCCCATTCTAAGATCCTAGAAAAGTGTATTCATAAGAACTCCTTCAGTACCACCTCTAAAATGGTCCCCTAACCCCAATACAACATGGTTTCTGATAAGCCCATAGCACCAATACAGCTCTCCTCAACTTTTCTGACACCATTAATAAAGCTAGAGAACAGGGAAAGCCTATCTCTTCTGTCTTACTAGATCTTTCAAAAGCCTGTGACACCATGTCACATGAGAAACTTCTGATCCAAACATCCCCACTAAACCTTTCTAAACTAACTATTCTATGGTTCTCTAACTACCTGGCTGAAAGAGATCTATCTGTGAAATGGATCTCTTCTTTCTCTCCATATCTCCTAGTTAAAACAAGTATTCCTGAAGACTCTATTCCTTGTCCACTGTTCTTTAACATTTTCATAACTAACCTATATGCGTCCTGTCAGCAAGCTTGCCTTATTCAATATGCATTTGACTCAGTTCTCATCTGCTCATCTGGCAGCCAACTAAACTTACAACCCATAGCATAAGATGCCTTCAACTCAGTTGAACTGTGGCTACATCAAAAGCAACTTTTACTTAATCATCAAAAGACTAAACTACTACCGTTTTTCCAAAGTGCCATGCCAATACTAAAAGTAACTTGCATGTTACCCCTCTAAACAATAAAGCTGTTGACTTAATTACCCATACAATATTGATTGGCGTCACCATAGATGACAACTCAAAGTCTGATCTTCACATGCAAAAGTGTATAACAAATCATCAAAAGGTAGGTATGTTACATACAGAAAAAAAATCATGACTCCTTGTAGTAGAATCATCCTAGCTAGCTCTTATCTTTTCTGTCTCTTCTCTATGGCTCATCTATTTGACCAACATCCAGCTCTCTCTTAAATCACAACTGGAGCAATGCTGTAATGAGATATCTGGATTTGCAGCTAACCTGCCACATAGAGTTCATCATTGCTCTGCACTATGTGCTCTCGACTAGTTAAAACTCTGACATCAACTATCCCATATGCAACTTCTTTTGACCCATAAAATACTGTATAACCTCTCTACCTGCCCTTCTATCTCCTTAGTACTTCATCACTTTCTCCCAAATTACCCTCTCCGCTCTCAAGGAAAAAACCTGCTTGAAGTCTATAAACCACAAAAGAGTATGGGGCAAAGTCTATACTCACACTGCATAGCTACATTATGGAACTTTATCCCAAATTCAGTCAGAACTGTATCAAGCCTCCATGTATTTAAGGCCTGTCTCAAAGGATTTCTCACTAACTCATGGCTATGCACATGCACCTCTCTTATATGATCTACATCAAGAAATACTTTACAGTCTTACTAACCTTTGACCATATTTTCTGTCTGTATCCTTGAACACTTGCCCTCTCCTCATTCTTAGGTGGGACTCGTACCATCTTTTGTTTTAATTGTTATTATTTCCTAGCACAGTAGATTATTCTTCTAACGCATTTCTATATACTGACTGTCATATTTAATTGTCATTTTTTTTCTTTTTTTATTATTATATCACTGGTGTCTCTTCATGTTTTAGTGCATCCTATGTAATCCACTGTCAAATTGTATGTATATATACTTTTTAATTACAAGCCACAGTGGTACAGCGGTAGCATTGTTGCCTCACAGCAAGAGGTTCTCCCGTTCGATTCTCGGCTGGAGTGCCTTCTGTGTGGAGTCTGCATGTCCTCCCCACAGTCGAGTGGCCTCTGAAAGACATGCGTAAATGGGTGTGCCTTTGCTGAAGGTTGAGCGTTGGGCTGGCAACTCGGCACCATAAAAAAATCTACTGCCAATCATTAGTGGACCGGAGTTCTGCTGTGGCGACCCCTAACCGGGAAAAGCCGAAAAGACAAACATATGCTTTTTAGTTACATCTACACTACTGTTTTATTTGATGTTAGTTAACTCTCTGGAGCTTTTCTCACTGGGTCTCTGTTGAAATGGGTATTTATTACCCAGTCGACTTCACCGATAAACAAATGCCAATAAATAAATAAATAAATAAATAAATCATTGTGTTAAATAATAATCATTCTTTCTATTTTTGCATTAAATAATTATTTTTCAGCATTTGTTGTCACTCCTTTTCTAATAACAGAGACTATATATACAATCTGTCTTTTATTTGTAAAGGTTTCTTTTGACTATTTTAAGAAGAAATTAGCATGTAAAATATTTGTGAGCTTTTATGGTTATATTTTATTTGATAATAGAAACTGTCATGTGCAATTATGTTTGTGTATACAACCTAAAATATTTATTATGTGGAAGCTACACTCTGATTAATGAGAGAGGGGTTTTGTGTGTGTGTGTTAAGAGTGAATCCATTCTAGAGTATTTATTATATGGTCTCTGCTTGTAATAGTATACATGGTATATTTGCAGACTGTCTTTGAGTTTGTCTCATATTTAGGGCAGTTCTTCATAAAATATGTGGCTTTCCGGCAAATCTTTTGAGGACTGTGATTCATAAATACTGGTAGACATGAGTTTCAGACTTCTTCGCCTTCACAGAATGGATAGTAATTTTGGCCACGTACTATGTATATAATGGCAATATTTAAACTCAGTCCCTGATATGGGGACTATTGTCTTCTTATTTCTTATGTCTTTGTCCAATTGTTTGAGATAACAGACTGAGAGCTGTGGCTGGGAGATCTGAAATCTGCCCCAATAACCATATCGTCATTGCAAAACATGGATGGGATACAGGGAATGGATATATAGAGAATTTATAAAGAGATAGTAAGCTTATATCTAAACGTATGATGTCCATTGCCTGGGATGTAATCATTCCACTATACTTGGCTCTCATGAAGCCAATCATTGAATATAATACCCCATGCAGTACGCACCTGTCCACACTTGTCACAACTGGAGTGACTGCAACACTTTCTCACTAAAAATGAAGGGTCTAAATCAAAGTAACTATGCAGACTGTCTCAAAGCCTTGTCCCTGTTCTCAGTATCATACAGACTACTAAGAGATGACCTCTGCCTCGCATATAGATCCTTAGCAGAACCTATCTTGTCAGACTTATTGCACATTCGCAAGCTCAGTGGTTTTGTGAACATCTGCTTAAGGATTTCAATCTCTTTTGCAACATAAAGGGTAGATATGTAGGTATGTATGTATCACAGAGAATACCTCTTCCATGAAACCGCCTGCCACTCCACATAAAACAAAGAACTTGTCATACTCTATTCAATCGGATTTTGGATGAATGGATGGGAGGTCAGGAATGCATCCCCCCCAGTTTGGCACCCATATCCTTCATGCAAAGGGGCAACAAGTAAATGTCCCAACATACCCTTGTTCTGCCAATCTCTGCATTATTTATATGCAACATATAAGGGCTAAAATCCATTATGGGAATGTAAGGCTAGGCTTCTTAAGATCCTCACATATCAATAGCCTAACAAGAACATATGAACCTATTTATCTGTAGTATCTGTAAAGGCAGAAACAAAGTGAGAAAGACAAGATAAGGCAGCACAGTGAGAATGTTAGAAGATCTATTACTATAAATTATCTGAGCGGTTTAGACTTTTAAGACCTGCAAAAAATTATTTGGGCTCAAAATTCTGCTCTCAGCAGTCAGTGACATTTTGGGAAAAGATGACAAATTATAACAAGTAAATATTTATAGTAGTTACTTTTTAACTTCCAATCATATATTTTGAATTTAGCTAGTGTGCATGCTTTTGAGTTGGTAGTACTTGTACTGAAACTGTTCCCTTGACTTAGGGTCTTTGCCCCTCTTTCTGGACTGAAGAGACTGAGATTTTTGTTTGGCTGTCCCTGTGTCAGTCTTCATTTTCAGTGGTGTACTTTAATAAAATGAGAAAGAATAAGAATGACTAACTGAAGATTTAGGGGGATTGAAATAAATACAAAAACAGGGATTGGTTTCTAACAATTCCATTTCTATGCAGCAGCAGTATTATAGTTGGTGTTAAATACATAACAATATTTGTTTCTATCAATCAGTTTTATGCTGTAATGTTTTGGGTGTTTTAGCTTGTTGAAACATTGTTCTGTTAGTGAACTGTTTACACTTGTGAACATTACCAGTCTATGTAAAGCATTGTTATGTAACACCCATATGATATATTTGAGGAAATGTTCAGTTTCTCAGATATACTGGCCTCATAGTTGAACAGTCATTTATTTTAGACACTGCAAACTACTGTTTTGAAGTTATTTTTTTTTTCATTAATCATACGATATGCAATTTTTTAGAAGGGAATGCATTTTTTTAATAAAAGGACCAATACTGCAGCAAGCTCTATTTGTCATGTTGTACAGTTCACATTCAGAATGGCTAGGCTTCTCCTGACTCTGACCTTGCTTTTTTTTTTTGGGGGGGGGGGTGACTGACTCTGCTTTCATTACCTTTAGCAAGGACTTGTAGCAATTACTACCATGATCCCTTTCTTAGGCTGGGCATAGGTTTTTAAGTTATGCTGCTACTGTTTTAGGGAGCTTGGTTCTCGATACAGTTTCACACCAAACGCAAATTCAATGACTCTTGTACTGGTAGGTTTATTGGAAAGGGCTATATATGGGCACGTGCTTGTTTAGCTGTGTCATTACTCTCATGGCAGGTATCGGCTTGTAGGTGAAAAGATTCTCATTGTTTGAATGGAGGCAATCACTGGGCATCTATACTGCATTGACAAGGATCTGGAGTTTGATCCTGATATCTAGGCATTGTATTTGCATGGAATTTAACTATTTTTCCTATGTATGCATATTTTAGTCTTCCAGTTAGCACAGATGATTAAGGCTATGCAGAGCTGTAACTAAGTTTTCTGGGCCAGTGGACAATTCCCCAGGCTGTCATGCCTCAACCCAAACTTAGAAGACTCTAAAAGGTCTTCCCAAAGTTGAGAACAAAAAAAAAACAATATAACTGTAGCAAGCTGCTTACTACAACCTAAACAAGCACCTTGATGCAAGTTACTAATTGCTAAAAGCTCCTAATTGCTACAATGACTGCAGTATCTCTATTCATTTATGAATCTCAATCCCCTTGCCACATCACTAATGAATGCAGATACTCCATCCACATGTGCCAGTTATGCCTCTAATAGCTTGTGCGTGGTCCCTTCAGCCCACCTTATCTACACCTCTGAGACTATCAGCTGCCATCAATCTGCTTCCTAGAGTCTAGGGTTTGAGTCCCTTTGTTATCCATTTTCATACTGTGTGATTCTGAACAAGTCATTTAAACAATGCTTTGAGTTACTAGGGAAACAATGGGGACAGGCTCCTTCATGGTCTCCTGAATTTCATGGTTATTAATTACATAATAACCTACCATTTCTAAACAGGGCACTGCTTTTGGAAGCTGCTAGAGTCTTTACAGCCCCTTTGGGTGGCACTGATTACAATCCATGCTTGTATTTGACCAGTAGCTGATCTTCCTTTAGATATAGATGGCTGACTAACATGGGCCAATTGATAACTTTAGGTTTGTGGTAGCATAATTGGTAGGACTGTGGTTTAGAGTGGAAATGTGGCCACTTGCAGTGAATGGTTTAGGCTGTTAAATTTCTGCTTTGAGTGACGGGGAGCTTTCTGCTGCAAATGATTTAGGTTGACTTCCAGTCAAATGGGGACAGGGCTGTGTGCTGTGAATGGGTTTGTTTAACTTAGCATAAACTAGAACACTAAATAGCTCCCTCGGTATTCAAAAGAAGTCTGTAAGTAAGTTGCAGTGTCTGAGTTATTTCACTAGAGTAGGTAGGGTGGGGCAAGAGGGGCAACTGCCCCAGGCACAAACTGTTGAGGGTGCAATCAACTGATCTTTCTTTAATGTAATACTGGCTTTTAAAAGATGGTATTGCATTTGTGGTCAGACTTGAGCACTTTAGCATTCCATATATGTGGTCTAAACTGCAACTAATGCTTATTACATTATAGCAAACAGTTTGCTACAGTTTAAAAGTAAAAAAAAAATACTTTTTTTAACCAAAACCTGAGAGCTGTAGCACTCTCTGTGGGCAGGTTATAAACTGTAGCAAGCAGTTTGCTACAATTTAAAATGAGAATTTTTTTTTTAATAGAACAAGCACTGTAGGGCTACATGAAAGAAGGGTTTGAACTGTAGCAAGCAGTTTGCTACAGCTTAGAAAGAAGAAATCTGTTTTTTGCAGGTAAAACCTGAGTGCTGTAGCACTCTATGCAAGCAGGGTATAAACTGTAACATCTATTTGTTAAATTTGTAGCAAACAGTTTGCTACAGTTTTATAGAAGATATTATTCTTTTTAAATGAAGTATGTGAAATAGGTTTTGGGGGAATGGCAGTAAAATGGGGCCTGAATGGCTGGAGCAGGATATGGTGGTGTCATGCATCTGGCTCTGTGGTTGATGTCCCAGTAGATGGAATGTCTGTTTTTTTTTTTTTTTTTTTACTCTTCAGTGGAAGAGATGGGGGCATATAATCTAACTGTAATAAGGTGGTTTCTTGCAATGTATGCATCAGCTTATTATGGTGGGGTGCTGGTTCATAGTACTGGCCCAGACTGCTGGTTGAACCAGCTATGTGTCTAAGATATTTGGTGTGAGTTGATATTCTCTGGTGGGACTGGCTACTTTGATGTGAAACAGTGGCCTATTACAATGATTTGCTGCTACAGAATGTCAGCTGTGATTGAATGCAACATCCATGGGTCTATGTTACCATCTGGGGAGAGGGCAGCTTGGTTGATGGGGAAGGGGGTTGTTTCAGCATGGGTGACTGGGGGAAGCAGTGCTAGACCTTAGAGTACAAATTGAAAAATCCTGGCTACACCCCTTTTATAATGATGAAAGCCAGTTTGTGTGATCAGTTGATTTTCGATCAGACATGTCAGATTTCATTCCACAACTGACTTGTTCTAACTGTAAAAAGGGGCTCATTCCACAGTCCTGTAAAGCATTGCTCCAAATGTTAGTTTAATGTTTAAAAGCTCTTTATATATCTTTTGATAAATTACAATAAAATGTCAGTTTGCAAATGACCATATGAAATCACTGTCTTGCATTAACGTTCTTTAACTGGTTGGAGTTTCCCCAAATGCTAGCCAACTTTCACCATAAACTACCCACATTATCTTTAATAACCCAGAAAATGCTTGATTATTAATTAGAAAAGTGGTATACACTCTGCAGACAACTGTGTGTATACCAACGCCTACTATTTATTTCAAAATTTAAAGGTCTTAACAGTGATTGTACATATTAAACATTACTAAACTTCGGAACTCAAAACCAGTAAATAAAAGAACAATGTCTTCCCAGATACAGTTAAAAAAAAAACATAACTTACAACAAAATGCCCCTTCTTTTGTATCTCAATGGGCGTGCCTTCGCTGAAGGTTGGGCGTTGGGCTGGCAACTTGGCACCATAAAAACTCTACTGCCAATCATTAGAGGACCGGAGTTCCGCTGTGTCGACCCCTAACTGGGGAAAGCCGAAAAGACAAACAACAATTCTACTGTTATATTGCCTTGAATATCTGCCTCAAATGAGTATGCATCTGTTTAAATACCATACACATACCTCTCAACTGTACAGATTTTTTCAGAATGTCCAGATTTTTGCCTCATGTTTTTGGTCTGTTTTTCATAAAATTGTGCTTTTCTGGCAAATTAGTGGCAAATCATTAAACACTGAAGTTAAAAAATAATGATAGACATTTGAGTTTCAGACTTCATACCCATCAAAAAATTCATGCTAATGCACAACCTGTTATTTTATCATGTCTATATTAAATATTCGAACGCTTAAACGTTCGAATCACTAAAGCTCAAACTTTAGTGATCGAATGCTAAAATTTTCGAATATTTTAAAAAATTTAAAAAAAAAAAGAAAAGAAAAAAGAAAAACTAAAAGGTGTAAGCAGGGGGACAAGCCCCCCTGCCCCCACCCCCGCTACTTAAATATACCAACTCCGAGATCGCGCTACAATGTAGGAAATGGAAGTTTTCCATTTGTTAGTATATTTAAGTAGCCGAGTGAGAGGGGGAGGGGGCTTAAACTTCACCATATTTTGTTTTGTTTTTAATTTTAAGATATTCGAACATTAAGTGTTCGATCACTAAAGTTCAATCTTTAGTGATTCGAATGTTTAAGCATTCGAATATTTAATATAGACCCATTTTATCAACTTTCTAAGTTTGTAATAACAATATTTCAAAAAGTGCCCCTATTTTTGGGCCTCTGTACCACCTTTATTTATGGCTTTGTCCAGATTTCTTGCTCTAAGAGGTTGAAAGGTATGCATACATACATACATACATCAAAATTGCTGTCTGTGTACAGAAATGCCCTGGAACTATAATTCTGAATTCTGTCTCCTGTATAGCTATGCTGTCTGTAATGTTTGCATGTGAATTCCTACAATTACCCTATTATATAGCTGCTATAATATTCTAGTGTAAGCACATATGTTGAAGTGTTGAAATGTTGAGATCTTGGACATGTGCAGTTAAACTTACTAAGCTGCCAAAAAGTATATAATATGCTACTCTTGTGTTAAAATGTATGCATACTGTTCATTCATTCTGAATATTTTACAAATGCTTGTATGCTTTTGACATGCTGAATGATCCACATAATGCATACAATATAGTGCTTACATATTAAAATTTATCTTTTTGTATGTTAAAATGTATATTTGTACTGTTACAGCTCAATGGCTTTACAAATGGATGAAATATGGAACTTTTCCCATGGGAGTCCTCTCAAAAGGGGCTATACCCACTTGGAGTATCCCAGTAAAAAAAATCTCCAGTGCCTAATATGTTAGCCAAACATCGTTTTCCGTAGTAAATTTAGGATCAATCCTTCTGCTCTGTTGAGCTGATACTCAAAACAAATTGGGGAAATGTTTCAAATACTCAGAAATTAAGGCAAATGCTCTGAAAGTTTAGACCATTTAAGCAAACGGTAGAATTGTGTTTAATATTTCTTTAGTCAAATGCCCCAGACCCTAACGTCATTTAAACAATTAGCTAGTACTCTGTACTGCTTTTTTAATGTTGACAAAAGGATGGATGTGTCAATCAAAAAAGCTTATTGTTTAATAAGCTTGTATTTTATTTCCCAGTACTGATGAAGCCATATTATTGAGAGGTATACATTTTGCTCTTTGGCTCCTTAGTTGGGTTGCAGTCATGTTTGATCTTTTACCATTTAGACTTTAATTATTTTAACTGTGATATTGTTAAAAACTTATCTGACACTTGGTGTAGTAGTAATTGATTACTAAGTGCATTGTTTCTTCAGTTTACTTTGTAGTAAATTGTAAAATATAAACTTTTAAGTAAGATTCCGTGTAAGGAGCATCTCTTGTGCTACTGCTCATATGCTCTTGCATAATTATTGCTCATCCATTCTAGTACGTTTATGACGTAGCTGCTCCAAGGATGTGTATGCTCTATATCACTCCATTCTACTTAACATACTCAGTTCTGGAACACACAAATCATGAGAGTTAGTCTACAGATCATGAGAAAGCACCAATAGCACATTTTTAAAGGAAAACAAACTTTGTTTCCATCCACACCAGCATTAAATGCCACTGTTAGAACTCTGCTGACTCGATGGTTTAACCATAACAGCTCCTTCATACTACATATGTTTATGTATGATTAAACACTACTGCCTGACACAGGGCATATGCTTTTAATACACACATGTGCCACTCTTAGGTTAGATATTGTACAATGCAAGTCCAAAATCAAAGTACCTATGAATGTTCTTTTCCTTAAGATTTACAATAATAGATGGCAGCTAATACATTTATTAAAAAAATATTAATTCTAAATATAGTTTTGTTCCTGCTTTTTAAAGCACATTTGCAGTGTTCCTAATTGTTCAAATGTTAAAATACTATATGTTACAAAATGACAACATATGAAGATGAACTATAATTCCTAAAAGCATCCAGTATTGCAAAGGACAGAAGTGCTATTTGGGTTATTTCCACATAAAAAGTATTTTTTTAATTTTTTCTGAATTCTGTAAAAGCTGTATAATGTTATATTCCATAATCTAGTTTGTCTTGCTAAATCACCTAAATTTCCAGACTCCTAAATGCTCCTATACATGCAGGCTGATTCATATCCAGGTTTCCACTGAAATAAATTACCACATCATATTACTGTAATACCACATTTGTCCTAAAAACTTCCCAGTATATATTCCATCAATATTTATACAAAACTTGAAAACATAAAAGTGCAATTCTAAAGAAATGTATAACTAAGACAACACAAAGTAATATGTGAAGAAAATTAGTTCTTCATAAAAAGCACTAACCCGTAATTTTAAGAAAATCTTAGAAAAAAAGAAAATGGTTTCGGTTTAAGATGCAGTGTCATGTTTTGATGACATTGCAGCTTTTCTGAGGTTCCCTTTTACAAGCATAGGCCATTACCAAGAGAGCAACCAGTGCCCCTTCACCAACCACCTGCCCAGAATAATTTTTTTACCTGTAAACCAATCAGTTTTAATCTTAGTGCCTTGGGCACCCCTATTGATCTGCACAATGTTTTTACTCTTCAAGTCTAATAAACAAATCTTTTTTGACATTAGTTTCCTCAAGGGAATAAAGATTATTATAGCCATCTTCCCTCACCAGTTGTCCAGGTATTAGATTTGCTCACCTGGCCTGAGGGTAACCACTTAGCTAACCTCTGTGATGACCTTTTACAGAAGCCTTCTGCTCCTACTCTTCAAAGGCACACTTAGTATTTCTCTTTCTACGTCAAAACATTAAACTAATCTGCACTAAAAAGACAGAGCACTAAAGAAACATAATTTAATTTCCTGTGTGTCTTTCAAGCTGATTTTCATAGCAAAACATTGTCTTGTGACATTTTTCAAAGTGATTCCATTCATCAGATTTAGTTTTAAAATGCAAGGAGTACCACTAAATAATGTGCTCATTTTTCATACAAATTAACAATTAGCAACAGTATCTGTTACAAAGCAGCTGCAGAACTATAGCTATATCTCTACTGAAATAAAAGAAATGCTTCAAGAAGTCTACATTAAAGTAAGAGGGAGTGCTTTTCTAAGAGTGATGACTGCAGAAAACACTGATGACTGAGATAAGGGTGACGGCTGCAAAAAAACAAAGTGGGTTCAGTAGTTCAAATATGCAGCTACAATAATGATGTGCTTAGGCAATAAGGCACAGCAGGGTTTTTGTTAAGGGTGTTACGAGTGCAAGGCATAAACCAGGACTTTGAATACCAAACACTATACAATGCAGATCACAAAGTGCATTACTGAGATTATGAATCTGGATATCACTATGCTATAATGCGTTATGATTTCTTTTTAAGATATTAAATTAAGCTTGACTATTTTTTTGATATAGTAATAACAAAGCAATAATCTGACTTGTCTTGTCAGGCTGGAAATAATTTTCTAGGCATTACTTAGTCAAATAATAAGGCATGACAATCATATGTTTCTGTATCATGGCATCAATCCTGGAGTGGGTCAATTCATAAAGTAACATCAAGTGCTTTGCCTTCCAAAAGTGAAGTTATGACATCATATCAAACTCTGGGTTGTGAATGCCTTATTGCTGTTAAATAGTGGTTCATAGAGATAAATAAATAGATAGAAGGTTGTGCGTTAGGCCCGGCAAGCCAGCACGTAAAAATCTACTGCCAATCATTAGCGGACCGTAGTTCCGCTGTGGCGACCCCTAACCGGGAAAAGCCGAAAGACACAACAACAACAAAGTTAGCTAGACTGATAGAGCTTTAAAATAAACTGTATAACTTACAGATATAGACATAGATATAGATATAGATGTAGATGTAGATATAGATATAGATATAGATGTAGATGTAGATGTAGATATAGATGTAGATGTAGATGTAGATGCAGATGTAGATATAGGTTCATAGGTTCATAGGTAGGTACTAGGCTATCTGCCCGAAGACATTTATAAGCCTAGCCAGAATGTGTCGGCTTTCGCCGCCCCCTTAGATTAGTTCCCTGTGCCTCTGTCCAGCAGAGCCATTGAAGTGATCCCTGGGGTAAACTTTCTGTTTCCCATCCACTCGTCAAGGTTTCTCTTGAAGAGGGTTAGCGGGGAACTCTGCCTAATGTAGATTGGAATCTTGTTCCAGAGCATGGGAAGTCTCTGTGACAGGAATCTATCCCTCCAGCACGTCCTATTTATTGTTGTGGTGAGGATTAGATCCCTGGAGCGTGTGGCTCGAGGGGATATGGTTTTCTTTAGGTGGAGCATGTTCATCAATTCTAGGTTGGACATGGCCTTGCATGTCAGGCAGAGATCACCTCTGAGTAGGCAGTATGCAGAGTACAGCTGGAGTTTCTTCAGTCGATCTGCATAGGGCATCTGCTTGAGGCCAGTGATCCTCTTGGTGAGGTACTTCTGTGGTCTTTCCAGTTGTTGCAGGTATCTTGTAAGGTACATCCCAAATGGGGCATTGTACTCTATGATGGGTCTGATGAGTGATGCGTAGAGGGGCCCAATTTTCTCTGGATCTCTGGATTTTTGATCTGGATGCAAACCCTTTTGTGATTAGGTGGGCCACATAGAAGGATTTTCTAACCACTCTGGCAATGTGATTATCAAAGGAGAGGTTACTATCTACTTGGGTCCCCAGATCCCTTATTACGTCTTCCATATTTAGGGGGCTACCAACTATGTGGTAGTTTGTGGGCACTTTGTTTTTTTCCAGTGGGGATGACTGTGCACTTTTTGGCATTTAGCTTGAGGCCATGGTTTTGACACCAGGTATCTGTTTCAGTGAGACCCTTTTGGAGGATGCCTGTGTCAGCTGGAGAGTCAGTTATAGCCCCTAGTTTGCAGTCATCCTCCTGTGCTTGCCTGTACCTCTGAGAAGTATATGCCAAACAGGAGGGGTCCTAGGACTGAGCCCTGGGGAACGCTACTTGTAACTGGTTTAGAGTCAGACCTAGCTCCCGCAACTCTTACTATGTGGGTTCTGTCCGTGAGCCAGTTGGCAACCAATCTCGTGATGTAGGGGTTTATGTTCAGGCTGGTGAGCTTGCCTATAATACCTGAATGGGGAATGGTGTCAAAGGTCTTTGCAAGGTCTAGGTGGGCTATGTGGACCACCTTTCCCTCATCTATAGCCTTGGTAACTGTGTCAAAGAAGTCCATCAGGTTTAGGAGGCATGATCTGCCCTTAACAAAGCCAAACTGGGTAGGGTCCAGTGTTTGGAGGTTTCCAATGTCTCTGTTAATGAGATCCATGATGACGCACTCCATAGCTTTGCAGACCAAACTAGTCAGGCTTATAGGGTGATAGTTCCCAGAGTCCGTTGTGGCTCCACCTTTGTGGAGTGGAATAACTGTTGCTGTGCACCACTCTGTGGGCATGTAGCCTGTGGAGAGGCTGAGTTTAAACAGTGTGTTTAGGTGAGGGGTTAGTTCATCTTTGAGCTCATGTAGGACACAGCCTGGGACACCATCCAGTCCCATTGATGCTGTGTTTTTGGCTTTGGAGAGGGCTGTTTTAACCTGAGTGTCTGTGATTTCAGGGGCACTACATTCTTCTGGTATAGTTATGTGCCCTTTTGGGGGTGAGAAGGGGATGAAGTTTGCATTGAACCTGTCTGCCAGGATGTTGGCTATATCGGTCGGTTCAGTGTATTTTGTGCCATTCTGCACTAACTCTGAGCAGATCTGAGAATTGCCACTTAGATTCTTGACATAGCTAAAGAATGCCTTGTGGTTATTTTTGGAGTTCATGGCAATTTTTCTTTCGAAGCTAGCCTTGGATGATTTTATGAGGGAACGTAGTTTCTTGCTGATACTGATCAGGGATGTCTTCCCTTCTTGGGATTTTACTCTTTTCTGTACTAGTTTCCTCCTTCTATTGTATAACTTGTTTATGGCAGGGGTCCACCAGACTGGTTTCCTTTTCTTGGAGGAGTAAGTCTTGGTTTGCATGATCCATGCATTCTTGTAGGTGCCCATAGAGTGCATTAGTAAAGGATTTTGCAGCTTGGACAGCATTATCCTTTAGCATAGGGGCTTTGAAACTTCCCACCTCGGTCTTAAGTAACGTGGTTTGCTTTTGAAAAGTTTTTCACTGTGGTTTCTTTGACCGGGGGTGGTGGTGGAATGTGGATATCCAGAGTGATTAGTTTATGGTCAGATTTAACCAGTGAGGGGTTGACTTCCGGTGTGGAACACCGGTCCCCCATGTTGGTAATGACCAGGTCCAATATGTTGTCACCTCTGGTGAGGGTGTTGACCAGTTGATCCAGGGCGTTTGAGTCTATAAATTCTAGGAAATGTTGAGCAAGGGAGTTTGTACTTGAGTAGTTCTCCCAGTTAATGTTTGGGTAATTGAAATCACTCAATATCAGGGTGTTTGGTAGGACCTTTATGTTTTCCAGTGTTTCCAGGAATGCGGAGTGGGGGTCCTGGGACATGGTGGGTGATCTGTAACAAGCTATAATTTGAAAAGCAGTTTTGCCCATTGTTAGTTGGACGTGGATGATCTCTGAAGCATCATGCTGTGCACCTAACCTGGAGGTGTGGGTATCCTTGATGAATATGGATACTCTCCCGCCTTTTGTATTTCGGTCCGGGTTTTGTGGCCAAAATGTATGGTATGAGTTGTAGCCTGGTAGTGCTGGGGTGCTCTCTGGAGCCTTAAACCAGGTTTCTGTTACTGCACATATATCAATTTTCTCCATACTGAGGAGTGCCTCAAGTGCATGCATTTTGAGGTTTAGATGTCTGGCATTGAGTAGCATTACCCTCAGTTTTTTGTTGCTTGTGCTATTTACAGCAGTGGGTTTGTCTTTTGAGCCTTGCCTAAAAAAGGCACTATGGGGGTGGCAAGAGCCTTGGCCAGTATTCGAAAGCCTAAGGGTGACAGGTGCAAGCCATCTCTAGCGAAGCAGCGTGGCTTGTCGAGCATGTCATCCCAGGCTGACAGAGACTGGATCACCTTTGAATGACACCAGAAGCTTAGCCAATTGTTGAAATTGATAATTTTTTCTCTATACCGTGGTATCATTCTTGGTGAGGGCAGGATGCTACTCAGGGTCAGGGTCATACGGGCCTGGGCTACGTGATCAGAGAGCTCTTCCATGTCTCTTTTCATGTAGTCCAGGGAGGTACAGCTCAGGTCATTCACACCAACATGGACAATGACAGAGTCATATTTGTACTTGTTCTGGAGTGACCTGAGTGCTTGTATTATGTGGCAGATCCTGGCACCCGACAGGCAGCTAACAGTAACCTTCTCCTTGTTCATAGATGTAGATGTAGATGTAGATGTAGATATAGATATAGATACAGAGATTTCTGGGAGGGTCAGCTAGACTCATGACTCAGAAATATGAGCTGAGATTCAGAAGTAGTTTATACAATGAATAGCACATTATGCTATATTTATAAAAGAATGTAAATGGTCAGTGATTCAATAAAATGTACTTAAGTGAATCGGTGGAAGGTGAAATAAGAGATAATCATCACAGAAGGCAGGATGCAAATGAGGACATTTGCATATGATGCATGATTTGATAACCTCAGCTTGAAGTGTATTACTGATATAAGGCAGATGCAGAAGTAAAAATAAGTGCTAAATTCCAAAAGTTACACACATAAAGAAGGCAACATGCCAACATAAAAAAAATCTCATAATCTAAATATGGCAAAGACAATGGCAATAGATACCATGTGAGAACAAGTTGCAACCCAACACCAAGGTGGCACAAATATAGGAGATAGAAACTTGACCTACATGATTTCACTGTCCAAGGCATCACAAATCATTACTGTCAAGAAGAGAAACTAGTTCAGTAGGTCTGCAATATCTGCAACTTGAAATGACAGTTGATGGACTCAGGAAACTTGCATCTCAGTCAAAAAAAAGCTCTACATGGTCTTATGTGTTCTTGCTATAGCCATATTTCAGAAGCCAAAGGGTGATGCTTGCCATCTTAAAGTTCTCAGGAATTTTAGTTGAGTCCTTCCTGGTCAGAGGAAAATCTCTGGGGCCAAACACAAAACCATGTAAAAGTCGTATGATGTTGACCTTCTGCCTGAGCTTCTCACTGCCATTGTCTGTGTGCACATTAGTCTAAGTGAACCACAAGGTATAAAGGTGACACATGCATAAATCAGAAAAGCCACCACTCCATAAAGTACCAGATAGTCTACAACTTACAGATGTCATATCTGCAGCACCTTTACACAGTAAGGTATACTGTATATAGATACCTATCATACCAGGTAGTCTACAACACAGGCAGAGTTATCACCACGGTATGTGTGCACTACCCAGGAACTGTGCACAATGCACACATCTTACAGATGTCATGTCTGCAGCACTTTTACACAGTAAGGTACACTGTATATAGATACCTATCATACCAGGTAGTCTACAACACAGGCAGAGTTATCAGCATGGTATGTGTGTACTACCCAGGAATTGTGCACGATGCACACATCTTACAGATGTCATATCTGCAGCACCTTTACACAGTAAGGTACACTGTATATAGATACCTATCTTACCAGGTAGTCTACAACACAGGCAGAGTTATCACCACAGTATGTGTGCACTACCCAGGAACTGTGCACGATGCACACATCTTACAGATGTCATATCTGCAGCACCTTTACACAGTAAGGTACACTGTATATAGATATCTATCATACCAGGTAGTCTACAGCACAGGCAGAGTTATCAGCATGTTATGTGTGCACTACCCAGGAAATGTGGGTTTATATCAGTCCGTCAAAATGGATGAATATCGAATACCAGATGTTCGAACTGCAAAGTTCAAACACTGGTAATCGCGAAGCCACGGCCCTCCGAATTCTTTCCCAGGGAAAGAATTCAGTGAGCCGTTTCTGTGGCTTTGCGAGTATCAGGACTGTGGTGGGAAGTTACGGGTCGGGTTCAGGTAAGTATGCGATTGTGTGGATGTTAGGATTAGGGCGTGGGTTAGGTGAGTTAGGGTTAGGGCACGGGTGAGGTGGGTGTGCGATAGTGAAAGACTTTAGAGTTAGGGCGGGATAGGTGAGTTAGAGTTAGGGCGCGGGTCAGTTGAGTGTGCAATAGTGACAGACCTTAGGGTTAGAGTTTGGGTTAAGGTAAGTGGATAGGTAGTAGTGTATGTATAGTTTAGTGTAGGGTTAGATGTAGTATTTTGAGTATATGTGTGTGGATTGATGTTGTTTTGGTGTGTTTGTGTTGCGTGTGTGTTTCTTGGAACAGTGATTTTTTTCCCTGGGAAAAAAATCGCTGTTTTAAGACTTCGATGTTTTTGCAGTTCATGGTTTGAAGTTCGAACATATGGTGTTCGAACTTCAGATGTTTCGATGAACTGATATAGACCCGGAAATGTGCATGATGCACACATCTTACAGATGTCATATCTGTAGCACCTTTACACAATAAGGTATAGTATATGTAGATATCAGGTAAGTAAGTGCAGAATACAGTTACTACATAAAAGACACTGCATACATGTACATACAAAGAGTACGCAAATATTCTTCTATATGCCCATTAAAAGTGATACAGGATTGCCACTACTACCATAGCACATGACTCCTATTTGCTACTTAGGAATAAAATCAGCTTGAAAAAGATGATGCGCATATCTAGAGCAAAGCAATGTTGGAGTGTGTGTCTCAGGCTTCTAATGCCTAGACAGCTCAAGCTGTGCCTTGCAGTATTCAGCAGAAGCAACAAGAGAAGTATTGTTTGACTGCATCATGCGAGTATCGCATCATTCACCAGACACAGGAAGGGCATCCACAAGTCCAACCCAAATACTAAGCCAGCAGCAGTCAGGCAGTAGCAGTAACGGCATGATGATGTAGGTAAGATGCATGCACCAGCAGCACCATGCAGGACACAGCACACAGCAGTATGCACATCAACTCTGATATCTGGGATGTAGTTATGTCCCATGATATGTGCCACCCAGAGCAAAATAAGGTACTCATAAGCACAGATACTATACAGTCACCCATATAGAGAATGCTGACCAATGCATATCCTGCCCAAGATGGATATCAAACATTATTACACACCAGCATAAAAAGGTTAGCATCTTACGGCACAGCCACTGTCATTTGTATATGTGAGACAGGTAACAGATAGGGCACAGCCAGGGTCAAACATGTATGGAATAGGGGAACAGACAGTAGGTCAAGGTATTGATAAGCACCCTCAATGGCATTGACATCTGTGGTCATGGGGAACATGAGCTGGTAATTCCTATGCTTTGGAACAAGATTCCAATCTACATTATGCAGAGCTCCTCGCTACCACTCTTCAAGAGAAACCTTGATGAGTGGATGGGAAACAGAAAGTTTACCCGGGGATCACTTCAGTGGCTCTGCTGGACAGAGGCACAGGGAACTAATATAAGGGGACGGCAAAAGCCAATACATTCTGGCTAGGCTTATAAATGCCTTCGGGCAGATAGCCTAGTACCCACCTATGAACCTATGAACCTATGACATGGTAGCAGAAGTAGTAACCAAATGCATGTTGAAGTCATAATATGTGTTATATCTGCATGGGAAGCCATTGTGCCGTTATCAGGGAATAAACTAGAAGATGTTAAAGAAAAAAAACAAGCAGTTCCAATATAGAATTAGTGGACTAGAACAAAGCAACTGCAAGTAAGATATGAACAAGGTTAAGAAAGTCTCCAAACTGGAAAATTCTAGGTCCAGATGTTGCACCCTTATTCATGCTACTAGTATTAACATCTTTGCAGAAGATTCAGCCTTGAGTAAAACATATCTAAACTCAAACATGGAAAATGACACTAGCCTGGTTAACAGGGTAAACTATATTCCTACTTAAATGTGAGGCTGAAATCCATCCTAAAGTTATCAATAAATAATCTGTCTTCTAATGAAGTTTATAAGATGTATAGAGGGCTTAATTACAGAATTTACAGAATCTTAGATAAAAAAAATCAGACATGACAAGAGAAAAAACAAGTAATAACTATATTCTTCTCCTTTCTTAGTTTTTCCTTTCTTGTCTTATCTTCAGTACATCTTCAAGATTATCTCTACTTAACATATTGTATGAACAACAATCAAATGTTACTACCTGCTATACTTTTAATTGTATGTCTAAACCACTGTGCTTATGTAAATATCATATGCAATCATATGTTATTGTCTGCTGTATTTTTATAACTGAATGTGTAAATATCTTATGTATAGTATGTTAGCAATTGTTCTGGAGCTTTTCTCCCCAGGCCTCTGCTGAAAATGGACAGCGCTGTCCAGTCGGACCTCCCCGGTAAACAAATGTAAAATAAATAAATAAATAAATCATACAGGACCAATGATCATTTTGTACTAAACAAATACACACTGGAGAAGTGTAAAAAGAGCAACAAACTTAGTCTGATATGGACAGATTAGAAAAAAAAATGACAACATTCCACACTTTGGCATTATATAATGCTTAAGATGCACCAGATTTACCATATATATGTAAGGTAAATAACAATTACTGCGAAAAAAAGTGTCATACCAACTTAAACTGAACCAGGAAAAGGGAAACATTTTTATCCCAGATGTATGAATCCAGCAAAGAATATCCCATGGTGATTGGTTGTCACTATTACTGTTTTGTCTTGTATTCTGTCCATTAAGTTGGTGCTCAGTATACCAGCCTATGGATACAATTTGACCTGTCCTATCAAATAACATTTATCTCCTTTTTTGGACGATTGATAACTGTATAATTTATCCACCAAACAACTGAAAGCACCACTAGAACTGGCTTACCACCTTTACAGATGACATAACAATGATATTTGGCCTTGACAAATATGTAAAAGCTACATTTACAGCAGGAAAAAAACTGACCCATCCAGAAAATATTAGCCTAGTAGAAGAATGTGATACAAAAGAAGGGAAGTAAGAGACATAGCTCTCACTTGTCCCTAATTTTGACTCAGATTTTAGCTCTGTCCCTTTTAATCCCTCCTAAAACTGGTGACCTTTGGAGAAAAGGTGCTGAATTATACTTAATAAAAATAATTAGAGTTATAGATTTATTTTACTTCAAAAACTGTATAATAATTCACATTCTCTTGTTCTGTCAATATCTCAAGTTAATATTACTAATATTTTAAAAGTGTCATTAATTACCCCTGATTATTTCTGGATTTGTCCCTGATTCTGTTGAGATTTATCCCTGATTGGTTGAGAGCTATGGTAAGAGACAGAGTATAAATATCTAGGAACAGACAAAGAGAGACCAATGCAGCATGATTGGAGAGGCTTGCAAAAAAGCAGTTACCATCTGCACCAACCCCAGGTCTGCAGATGGGGTGGAAACAAGAGAGGAAAAGGAGCAACCAAAGGGGTGAATTTCACCATCAGAAGTGATAAACCGAGTGGAGGAACAGAGTGGAGTGGAGGACCACAATAATAGTCAAAGTACTATACAAATAACTTTTTTTTTGGTTTTAATATCTATAACTACACTGACTTTCCCATTGGGCAAGTGCACCAGTCACTGTTTTTGAAAGGATTTAATTTCATCCCTTCTAGTAGAGCGAATTTGTAGTACATGTTATTGATCTGAAGCTCTTCACTCGGAATTTGGATTTCCAGGTGTTGTTTGTGACAAGGGTGTATTACAAACTGAAGCTAATCCCTTCAAAAGGAAAAAATTAGCCAATCCCCTTTACACCCCACTATCAGCATATTTGAAAAGATTTGCAAGAGATTTGAGAGCTTCTCAGTTAAACCTGTAACAAGCGGTTCTACAATCTCTCTTTATCAGACAGGGAAACCCTAAGAGCCATTACTACAAATAAAGAAAAAGATGTATGAAGCTTGACAAAGGTGGTGGCTTAGTGATCATGGGATACTTTGATTATGAGGCGTATGTGCAATCTACTAGGAGACACCCAAACTTATAGTGTGGTCTCCCTTAATGAAATATCTGTTGCATACAGAAGTATCAAGATTGCTGTTGACGGAATACTGTTATTTGACAACATTACACATGAACTGTACAAGTTTCTTTCTGTGGCTAATCCAGTGGTTTCCAAAATTTTTGGAATCCCAAACATGCATTCGAATATTGAGGACCCCCCCCCCTCTTAACACCCATTATGACTGCAGATGGCTCTATTAGAGAACCACTGATGAAGTTTATAGATCAGAAACTGAAGAACATGTTTCACCCATTCCCGCATGTTATCAGGGATTCATTGGACCTGCTTAACAAATTACATCACATCAATGTATATAGTATTTCTTTATTTGCTGCTTGGACATACAAAGCTTATTTTCAGTTATCCCCCATGAACAGGGGTTGAAATAGTTTGGAGAAATAACTCAGAGAGTTGACAGCCTTTCAGAGCAAGATGAAGTACTTGTGCAGGATTTTATAGACATTGTGTTAAATAACAACTTCATGGCCTTTGGAGGTAAATTTTATAACTTACAGGAGTAGCAATGGGGAATGCATGTGCCCCATTTTTGCAAATGCCATCCTCCTCAAGTGGGAACTTGACACTCTTTTTAAGGTGCCATTATTTAGTGGCTGCATAGTTTACTTCCGATATTTGGTTGACTTATTATTCATGTGGAAGGGCACCACCAATGATTTTTTGGCATTAGTGGAGGTGATGGTGTCTAGTACCAATTTTTTTGTACTTGCCATTTGGATGTGCAACAGATGAACTTTTTGGATATTGATATCCAGAGAACAAGTTATGTTTATTTAAAAAACAGGTCTATAGGAAGCCTATCTATTGCAATTCATGTTTGTCCTTCACAAGTTTCCATCCTTTCCATTAAAGGAAAGGAACTGTAAAAAGTCAATTCATCAGAGTTTCAAGACTGACTTCTAATGATGCCACTTGTCTAGATGAATTCTCAGTCCTTAAGAACATGTTTTTAGATTGAGGATACCCCATCTGCCTTTTGGATGCTGTTTAACCTGAGGTATGGGAAGGGAAAACAGAGAGGTATGCAGCTATTATAAAGGGTGGCTTGGTGAAGTCTACTGGGTTTAACAAGAAGGACGTCAATAAATTTGCTGATCAAAAGTGTATGATCCTTCAATAGTCCCTGAATGTTAAGAATATTGAGCAGATTATTTGTAAGAAATGGCATGTTCTTTCCTGTGACAAAGGGACCCAGCAGCTGGTTAACAGCCAGCCCACATTCACATATAAAAGGCAGCCCATCATCAAAAATTTATTGGACAGACCTTGTCTTGACCTCATTTCCAGACTTCTGGTGACTCAGAAATGTGGGAGATGTCCTCAGTGCTGTTACATTGAGAACAAGTATACAGGTCCCTTAGTAGACATTATCATGAAACATGCAAAAGGGGGCAAGTTTTATTACTATGCCAAAAGGGTGGTATACATCACTGTGTGCCCCTAATGTCAAGTGTTTTATGTAGGCAAAACCAACAAAGCCTTCAATAAAATAATCTAACAGCATGTTTATAGTATACAGAAGGCTGATAGCAAGGGTACTCTAGGCATTGTCTATCCTTTCTAGGTTTTAAAAATTCAAGTTTTTTATTTTGGAACAAGTACAAGCAGATGCCTACAGGAGCAACTGAAAGAACAAATTATTCCACTGTGAAATGTTATGGCAACTTAGATTAGTCACCACACATTTGCCAGGGATTAATGATGACATTTCTATCATCAGTTAACTTAAAATGAGAGCTTTCAAGTGGTAAATAGTGCAAATAGTGTTATTATTTCTGTACTTATGTATCTTTAAGATTTTCCTGGGCTTTAATGAGTTCTGTCACCTGATTGGTTGCTTTTGTGAGTGTGTTTATGAAGTTCCCCTTAAAAACTGGTTTTACTTCCTGTTTCATGGTTCTAATGAATGTGTTCTGTATAAGACAAATGTGCTAAACTGTGATTGTTTTTATCTCTAAATTTTTGTTTTGTCATTAAAGTTCTGAGTTTGTTGAGCTGCTGGTGTTTGGTTCTTTTGTTTTAAAGCTTAGAAAGGAATATTTTGGAAAAATGAGACTAACACTGAAAACTGCTTTGACTTCAGGTAATAAAGTTTAAGCTATAAGTCAGCCTGCTGTTCCTGTTCTAACTGACAGCTTTGGTCTTATCATTTGACTCCAAAAGGTGTAAGTTAGACAGGAAGACATGAAAACTGCTACATGTCTATCAAAAAAAACATATATATATATATATAGGTTCATAGGTTCATAGGTTCATACTAGGCTATCTGCCCAAGGGCATTTATAAGCCTAGCCCATAGTTATGTGGCTTTCGCCACCCCTTTAGTTGAATAAAAACTATGCCTATCATTTTGCTGTGCCTCTGTCAAGCAGTGACGCTGAAGTAATCCCTGGGGTATATCTGCAATCTCCCATCCATTGGTCAAGATTCCTCTTGAACAAGACCAGAGAGGTGCTCTGCCTCACATGTACCGGGATTTTGTTCCACAGCATAGGGAGTCTCTGGGTGATGACTCTGTCCCTCCAGCACGTTCTATTTATAACCGTGTCAAGGTTTAAGTCTCCCGCCCTTGTGGTTCTGAGGATCTAGATTTTTGAGGTGAAGCATATTCATCAAATCTGGGTTTGACATGGCCTTATATGTCAGGCACAGGTCACCTCTGAGCAAGCGGTATGAGACTGAATAGAGCTGGAGTTCTTTCAGTCGGGCAGCATAAGACATATTTTTGAGACCCTTTATCCTTTTGGTGAGGAACTTTTGGGGCCTTTCAAGCTGCAGCAGGTGTCTGGTCAGATACATTCGAGCGGGCATTGTACTCAATCATAGGTCTAATAAGTGATGAGTACAGGGGACGATGACCTCCCTTGATCTAGATGTGAATCCCTTCATGATCAGGTGGGTGATATAGAAGGTTTTCCTAACTACTTTAGCAACATGAGTGTCAAGCGAAGGCTACTGTCAACCTGGGTCCCCAGATCTCTGATGACTTTTCTGTGCTCAGTGGATTGCCACCTATATGGTAGCTAGGGGTAGCCTTGTTTTCCCAAAGGGTATGACTATGCATTTTTGGCGTTTAACTTCAGGCCATGGCTCTGGCACCAGTTATCCATTTCTGTGAGGCCCTTCTGGAGGATATCTGTGTCAGATGTGTTTTCGACTATGGCGCCCAGTTTGCAGTCATCTGCAAACTTTGTCAGCCATAACCCTCCTGTGTTTGCTTGTACTTCAGAAAAGTAGATGCCGAACAAGAGTGGACCCAGGACTGAGCCCTGTGGGACACCACTTGTGACAGGCTTTGAGTCTGACATGGCTCCAGCAACTCTGACCCTGTGGGTTCTGTCACTTAGCCAGTTTGCAACCCATCTTGTGATGTATGGGTTTACATTCAAGCTGATGAGTTTTTCGATGATACCTGAGTGGGGTATTGTGTGAAGGCCTTTGCCAGGTCGAGGTAGGCTGTATGGACTGCCTTTCCCTCATCAATGGCCTTGGTGACTGTCTCGAAAAAGTCAACCAAGTTTAAGAGGCAGGATCTGCCTTTGACAAAGCCAAACTGAGTTGGATCCAAAGTCTGCAAGTTCCCTATGTCTTTATTTATGAGTTCCATTATGATCCTCTCCATGGCTTTGCAGATAAGGCTTGTCAAGCTAATGGGCGGTAATTTCCAGGGTCTGTGGAGGCACCGCCCTTATGAAGTGGGACCACAGTCGCCGTCGCCACTCCTTGGGTACGTATCCTGAGGTGAGGCTAAGATTAAACAGCTGTCCTAACTGTGGGTTTAATTCCTCATTGAGTTCATGAAGCACACAGCCGGGGACACCATCCGGTCCCATGGATGCTGTGTTTTTGCCTTAGTGAGGGCAGTTCTCACCTGGGCGTTGGAGATGTTTGGGGGCTACAATCCTCTGGAATAGATATCTCTCCTTTTGGGGAGAAGTTTGCACTGAACCTGTCAGCCAGTATGTTGGCAATGTGTGTAGGTTCAGTAATTTTCACATCATTTTGAACTAATTCTGAGCATATCTGGGAGTTTCCTCCTAGGTTTCTAACATAGCTAAAGAAGGCCTTATGATTCTCTTTAGAGTCCTTGGCGATTTTTCTCTCAAAATTTGCCTTGGATGATTTTATGAGAGCTCTTAGTTTTTTACTTATAATGATCAAAGGTGTCTTACCTTTCAAGGATTTTGCTCTATCTTGTAGTAGCTTCCTCCTTTTGTTGTAGAGCTTGTTTATGGCTGGGGTCCACCAGACTGGGCGCGCTTGCCTTTGGTACAGAGAGTCTTAGTTTTGTTTGGGATTGCCTGATCCATGCAGTCCTGTAGGTGCTGGTAGAAGGCATTTGTAAGTGATTCAGCGGTTTGAGTAATGTTTACCACTGGCTCAGGGGCCTTAAAGGAGACCACACTAGTTTTTAGAAGTGTGAAATCGGCTTTTGAGAAGTTTTTCACTGTGGTCTTTTTTGTTTCAGGTGGGGCGGGATGAGGACCTCCAGCGAGATTAGTTTATGATCTGATCTCACCAGTGAGGGTATACTTCGGTGTTGAACATTTTGATCCCATGTTCGTGATGATGAGATCAAGTATGTTTTCTCCTCTTGTGGGGATGGTGACTAGTTGTTCCATGGCATTTGAGTTTATGAACTCCAGGAATCTTTGGGTTAGAGTGTTCGGGCTTGAGTAGTGTTCCCAGTCTATATTAGGGTAGTTAAAGTCCCCTAGTATGATGGTGTTTGGAGATACATTTATTCCCTCCAATGTTTTCAGGAAGGCCATGTGAGGTTCCTGAGTTTGAGAGGGTGGCCTGTAACATGCTACAAATTGCAGAGCAGTCTTGCCTATGGTTAATTGCACCTGGATGGTCTCCGATGCATCATGCGTTGCCACCAACCTTGAGGTGTGGGTGTCCTTTATGAATATGGACACCCCTCCTTTCTTAGTGTTGTCCGGATTTTGGGGCGGAACGCATGATATGAGGTGAAACCTGTTAGTGCTGGGGTGCTCTCAGGAGCCTTGAACCAGGTTTCTGTCACAGCACAGACATCGATGTTCTCCATATTGAGAAGGGCCTCGAGTGCGTGCATCTTGAGATTGAGACTTCTGGCATTGAGCAGCATTACCCTTAGTTTTTTCCTTTTTGGTGTTCTAGGGTGGTAGGTTTAGAATTTGAGCCTTGCCTAAAAAGGCACTATGGGGTGGCAAGAGCCTTTGCCAATATCCGGAAGCCCAGGGTGACAGGTGCAAGCCGTCCCTTGCGAAACAGCGTGGCTTGTCCAGCATGTCATCCCAGGCAGACAGACATTGGATCCCCTTTGAATGACACCAGAATTTAAGCCAATTATTAAAGCTGATCATCTTATCACTGTATTGTGGCATCATTCTAGGTGAAGGTAGGATACTGCTCAAGGTCAGGGTCATACCTGCCTGGGCTACATAATCAGAGAGCTCCTCGATGTCCCTTTTCATGTAGTCCAAGGAGGTGCGTCTCAGGTCGTTGACACCAGCGTGGACAATGACTGAGTCGTACTTGTACCTGCTGTTGAGAGACCTGAGTGCTTGCGTTATGTGGCGGATTCTAGCGCCTGACAGGCAGCTTACTGTGACCTTCTCTTTACTCAGTCTGGTGAGCGGGACGTCAGTGTGTCTGACTATGGAATCACCAATGACAAGTGTGTCTGGCATTTTGTTTGGCCTTAAGGGCTGTGACTGTTTGACACTCTGACTGTGTGGTCTATGTGTTGCATGTGTTGGGTCGTGAGGTGGTAGTTGTTTGGGTGTCTGCTTTGGTGGCCTCTGCTGTTTTGGTAAATTTTTGATCAGAGCCTCCGAGTATGTCTTTGTGTGAGTATGTGTATGATTTGAAGTTGTGATGGTACCATGTGTGACTGGGTATGTATTGTGTGTGGTTACCTTCTCCTCCTGTCTGGTCTTGCCAGTCCTATGTTGAGAGAGCTCAGCCTCCAGTTTGGCCGTATAGTTGCATCTCTCGCATGTATTTGTGTTTTGTGGGAGAAGGAGAGGATTGTCTGTGTACATGAGGCAGTTGTAACATTGCCTCAATATTCCCAGGTTCACCAGTTGAGCTGGAGAGGACACTAGCAACTGATCCTCGACATACTAGAAGTAGTAGATAAAGAGACTTTCAAAGGACTCCGGGGAAGTGGGTTTTAGGCTGGTGGGGTACTATCTATAATAAGAGTGCTTTATCAAGGTGCAAGTACTGTAGGAGTAAGTGCTAGGCTTTACAGATAGAGAATAGTCTACTTGGGAATCAAGTAGAGATGAACTTTTCAGTTATAGGATATGCTGGTTAGATCAGCAGTACAGCTCGAGGAAGGTAGTTTTAAGGGAAAATTGGAAGAGTGGAATTTAGATGGCCCAAATAGTTTAACCTTGTTTAACCGCTGCTCTTGTGTGCAACAGTGGTAACTCCGCTAAATCTAAGCTTACGCGTTTAGCGTGTTTTATAACAGGGGCTGAAGGGAGCTAGGAATTGGCCCAAAGCGACCAATGGACTACTAGTTTCTGGCTGAAACTTCACCAAATCAGACAAAAGGCGCTCAGTGCTTCCCACTCCCACTGGTAAGCAAAGAAACTTCCCTCCTTCCTAATAAGGCAATGGATCAGTAACAGGAACTAAAAACAAAGCCCAGGGATCAGCAACTCTGAAACTGGACTACTCTAGTTCAGTAAGGCGGAAAACAAGAGATTTTTTGTTTTATTACAGAGACAAGGAAAAAACAGACAGTAATTGCTGTAAATCGGCTAGCACTTTAGTGTGTAGCCTACAGAAACAATTTGCAACAATTAGTAACTTAAAGTGCAATAAACAGTGTAAAATGCAGAAATCACTTAAATTAGCAATAAAACAGTCGAAATGCAGTTGCTAGCTTAAATAACAGTGGGAAAGCCACAAAAAATACTTATATCTGGTAGAAAGTCACTCTTTTAGCTCTCTGCTGCTTGGATCACCCTGCAGGCCGCCACGAGGATCTGTGCTGAGTTGGTACAAGCTGGAAAACGCGTGTTTAGCGTGTTTTATAGCAGGGGGCTGAAAGGAGCTAGGAATTGGCCCAAAACAACCAATGGACTACTAGTTTCTGGCTGAAACTTCACCAAATCAGACAGAAAGGCTGCTCAGTGCTTCCCACTCCCACTGGTAAGCAAAGAAACTTCCCTCCTTCCTAATAAGGCAATGGATCAGTAACAGGAACTAAAAACAAAGCCCAGGGATCAGCAACTCTGAAACTGGACTACTCTAGTTCAGTAAGGCAGGAAAACAAGAGATTTTTTTTGTTTTATTACAGAGACAAGGAAAAAACAGACAGTAAATGCTATAAATGCTGTAAATCGGCTAGCACTTTAGTGTGTAGCCTACAGAAACAATTTGCAACAATTAGTAACTTAAAGTGCAATAAACAGTGTAAAATGCAGAAATCAATTAAAGTAGCAGTAAAACAGGCGAAATGCAGTCGCTAGCTTAAATAACAGTGGGAAAGCCACAAAAATACTTATATCTGGTAGAAAGTCACTCTTTTAGCTCTCTGCTGCTTGGATCACTCTGCAGGCCACCACGAGGATCTGTGCTGAGTTGGTACAAGCTGGAAAACGCGTGTTTAGCGTGTTTTATAGCAGGGGGCTGAAAGGAGCTAGGAATTGGCCCAAAACGACCAATGGACTACTAGTTTCTGGCTGAAACTTCACCAAATCGGACAGAAAGGCTGCTCAGTGCTTCCCACTCCCACTGGTAAGCAAAGAAACTTCCCTCCTCCCTAATAAGGCAATGGATCAGTAACAGGAACTAAAAACAAAGCCCAGGGATCAGCAATATATGTGTGTGTGTGTCTGTGTAAGTGTGTGTGTGTGTGTGTGTGTGTGTGTGTGTGTGTGTGTGTGTGTGTGTGTGTGTGTGTGTGTGTGTTTGTGTGTGTTTGTCAAGATTATTTAATTACATTATTTAATTATATTAAGAGAAGCATACACTTCCACAGTGTCACCCTTAATAACCTGGTGCATGGGGGCAGAAGAAGTAGTGAGTGTTGTGCTCAGTGTACAGGATATGCTTATGTAACTACAACATGTACAAGTGTGCTGTAGCATGGAGGAAATATTGTATGCTACTGTAGTCACATTTATGGTCCAGTATGCATTTTAGATAATGTTCCTTAGACACTGTGAAGGGGGTAGTAGTCCACACACACACACACATCAGTTATAAAGGCAAAGCCCATTGTACACTGCAGTTTTATTGCCACTGACATGCCCTTTGGTCAACCTGCTGCTGATGCCTGCCATACTGCCCACTCTCCCATGTTGCATTGGGGTTCATAGACATTATTCTCCCTCTATGCAGTTGGTTATTGAAGTTGTAGGCATGACATTCTTCTCTTTGCCCACGGGGAATTCACAACAGCCATATTTCTCTACAACTGAATATCACTTCAGCCATGTTTCCCCAACCAAATATATCACAGGGAAATTTCTTGCTGCCTAGGTGCCTGAACCCATCTGATCTAAAGATGGCATAGGTCTCCTTGAAATTGACTATGCAGTTTGGGACTGCATACATATTTGTTGACGTCATCAGATCCAAACTAGTTAATGTTCTGAGGCATGAAGAAAGCAAGTCTGAAATGACAGCCTTGTCCAGATTAGTGGAAGCATTTAGGAAGGGACTAGGCATGAAAGTCAAATCAGTAATGAACAAAAAATAGGTAGCAAAAGAAAGACTATAAAGATCATTACCAATATAAAAGAAAACAAAACTGTAAAGTCCATAATTAGAGTGGAAAATACAGAGAGCTGCTGAATCAGCCATGTGTTGCTCAAGATTTGACACATAAATACTTGTGTCCAATTAGCGGCACAGGTGCTGGTGGGATACTTGTGTTCAATTAGCGGCACAGGTGCTGGTGGGATATTTGTGTTCAATTAGTGGTACAGGTGCTGGTGGGATATTTGTGTTCAATTAGTAACACGGGTGCTGGGGGATACTTTTGTTCAGTTAGCGACACAGGTGCTGGTGGGATGCCTGTGTTCAATTAGCGACACAGGTGCTGGTGAGATACTTGTGTTCAATTAACAGCACAGGTGCTGGTGGGATACTTGTGTTCAATTAGTGGCACAGGTGCTGGTGGGATACTTGTGTTCAGTTAGCAGCACAGATGCTGGTGGGATATTTGTGTTCAATTAGCAGCACAGGTGCTGGTGGGATACTTGTGTTCAATTAGCGGCACAGCTGCTGGTGGGATGCTTGTGTTCAATTAATGGCACAGGTGCTGGTGGGATACTTGTGTTCAATTAGTGGCACATGTGCTGGTGGGATACTTGTGTTCAATTAGCGGCACAGGTGCTGGTGGAATACCTGTGTTCAATTAGTGGCACAGGTGCTGGTAGGATGGTTGTGTTCAATTAACGGCACAGGTGCTGGCAGGATAATTGTGTTCAATTTGCGGCACAGGTGCTGGTGCAATACTTTTGTTCAATTAGTGGCACAGGTGCTGGTGGGATATTTGTGTTCAATTAGCTGCACAGGTGTTGGTGGGGCTGCAGGGGAGGATGGCAGTGAGTTGCTGATATTGGTTCACCCTTCCTGGGAGTAGAATGGCAACCTAGGCTCACTGCAGTCTGTAGAATGTGAACACAACTAGATCTGTGCTGCACAAGCAGTGATCTGATTACCTGGGAGGTTGTGTATATGTGGAAGCATGAATGAACATCCCAAGAACAGAGATCGTGGAGCTGACAAGACTGCCATGAAGAGGCAGGACCTAGGGCACACTCCCCAGCAGTGGTATGATACTGTACCAACATCCTTATTTGCCTCAAGAAGCCTGGCAGGGAGTTGGATGAGTCCAGGAGAGGCTAAGATGAGTCATCTATACCCAATAATTGAAGAGAGGAGCTGATGGCATCTGATGGTCAACTGCAGGCAAAAATAAAAATTGACACATAAATGGCCCAACCCCGGGGCACAGAGCAATAAAGCTCCTACTGTTCCATAAATGACCTATGTTCAGTTAGTGGTACATGCACTAGATGAACCAGCCTGAGGGGGATAATGAGAGTGAGGGCCTGATGCTAGCTCTGCCATCCTTGGGGGGGGGGGTCAGCCTAGTCTCTCTGCAGTAGAAGCATTAAGAGCCTGAGGAACGTAACACTGCAAGTGGAATACTTGTTGGTTGGGAGACTGGCAACAACAGCAGAGCTTGCAAGGCTATTATGGGGTAGGTAGGGGTTAGGGAACAGTCCACAGCAGCAGTATGATGCTACACCATCGTCCTCAGTTTGAGCCCGGGGAGGTTAAGGTGGGTCTAGTAGAACTAGTGAAGGAGGATAGGATCTAACAGCAACTGATGGTACACTACACGGAGGCGGAAAAAAACATTTGACACATAGGTGTTTAAAAATATACCTAACAATCTTGTGTAACTGTCCATGTGCCAAAACTCCATACTAACCCATGAGCCATCTTACAAAAAAGTAACAAAATTCATACCTAAGCAACAAACTCTCATTCACACACTAATACCTATGAAATGAAAACCCTATAGTACTACACATACTATACCAATGCCAGTGTGCAGGTGTGTGAGAGTGATAGAGAGAGAATGAGTGATCAAGCACTGGCAACAGCTGTTAAAAGGTATGCATACCTGTCAACCCTCTTAGCTCAAAAAAATCTGAATTAAGCCTGAAAGGCTCAAAAACAGGAACAGATTTTAAACATTGCTCATATAAAGTTGCTAGATTAAAAGTTGTTAGATTAAAATAAATTGTTTCAGCATGCATTTTCTGAAGGAAATAAAGTCTGAATGTGTACCATTTTTTAATGACATCAGTCCCCAATGTTTTGCCAATAAAACAAAAATTTTATGAGGAACGGACCTAAAAAATTAGGTAAAAATCTGGATATTCTTTGAAAATGTAGAGAGCTGAGAGATGTGGAGGTAAGAAACTTTTAATGAGTGTTTTTAATTGTACACTGCTTCTGAATGTTTGCTGTGTGTGTGTGTGTGTGTGTGTGTGTGTGTGTGTGTGTGTGTGTGTGTGTGTGTGTGTGTGTGTGTGTGTGTGTGTGTGTGTATGTGTGTGTGTGTGCATGTGCCTGTATTTGAGAGAGACATCTGTGTAGACATTAAATACTTAACAAATTTGGATGTAAAATACTTCCACCAACAACAGTTAAATATACTACAGCAAGTTTCAAACATTAGACAGAGTAAAAAAAAAAAATAAGTAAAACAGAACATTTTCGCAGACAGCCCATTCTCTAACTGCAGTAATGCCCTTCAATGTGTGTGTGTGTGTGTGTGTGTGTGTGTGTGTGTGTGTGTGTGTGTGTGTGTGTGTGTGTGTGTGTGTGTGTGTGTGTAAATAATGCCCTTCCAGGGGTGTAGAGGCCCTCCGTCTGTGGCTTCGGGCCTCAGCCCCCACCCCAGGCATGTGTTATTTACACAGTAACACACACACTTGGGCATTATTGCTTGCCTATCCACCTTCCTACCAATAAACTTCCACACACCTCATTAGTGTCCTCTACCAATCATAAGCAGTCACACAGGTCCTTACAAAGCTCCCCACATCCTAATCACCCTCCAAATATCTCAAATGTTATACTTGCTCAAATATGGAACCTCATATTATTATAGTTAGTAGTATAACCAAAATTCTTCTCTCATTACACAACACAAAATATAAGGTTTCCTAAATGTATCTAAACTTATTGCTATGACCTAGAAAATGAAACCCAAATGTATTACAGCAGATGTCAATGACATTCAGGCAGAATTATTTGTCCCATCCTTCCTCTCCTCATTCCATTTAATATGATTACATCAAGTATGTAATTATGTATATAAAATGCACCAACTGTAAAGCTATACTAACTGAACTAATATATGTTATGCAAATATGTATGCTTGCATGCAATGAGACAGTAAAGGCTTACTAAAATTATTAACACGCTTTATAAAATGTCTATTACATGTAGGTGTCTGTACTCTGGATTGTTTCTCCCTAGGCTTCTGCTGAAAAGGGGCTCCACCCTGTTGGACTTCTCCTGTAAACAAAAAAATGAACAAACAGTAGCTGATATAAGGTGAATTTAAGCTAGAAGATGAAAGGCTAATTGTGACAGCTCAAAATAGTGGAATACACATCAAAAGTAGTTAATACAGACAAATGTAGGTTTTGCAGTCCAAACCTAGGAACAATTGTACATGTAGATGAATGCTGGGACATGCTTATGGCTAAGGAATTGTATATTGAAAATACAATGGTGTAGCAAAGTTGTTAGATGGGAGATTTTACATAAAACACAACATATAGGTAATTGAGAGGCACTGGAAACATAAACCACAAAGAATTATTGTAAATGAAAATGTAATAGTCATGTGAGATCATCTAATAAAAAAAACATTTGTGGAGGCATGAAAAACAGATGTTATAGTTGAAGATAAAAGGACAAGAGCAGCAACATTAATTATCAAAACAGCTGCACTCATTAACTATAGACTCATATACTGTAAGGCAAGAAGTTATAAAACATCAAGAGATGCAAGCAGAAACTAGATCAGTGTGCAATAATGTCCACTCATTAACTATGGACTCCTATATACTGTAAGGCAAGAAGTTATAAAACATCAAGAGATGCAAGCAGAAACTAGATCAGTGTGCAATAATGTCCATTCATTAACTATGGACTCCTATATACTGTAAGGCAAGAAGTTATAAAACATCAAGACATGCAAGCAGAAACTAGATCAGTGCAGAATAATATCCACTCATTAACTATAGATGCCTATATACTGTAAGGCAAGAAGTTATAAAACATCAAGAGATGCAAGCAGAAACTAGATCCGTGTGGAATAATGTCCACTCATTAACTATAGACTTCTATATACTGTAAGGCAAGAAGTTATAAAACATCAAGAGATGCAAGCAGAAACTAGATCAGTGTGCAATAATGTCCACTAATTAACTATAGACTCCTATATACTGTAAGGCAAGAAGTTATAAAATATCAAGAGATGCAAGCAGAAACTAGATCAGTGTGGAATAATGTCCCGCATTAACTATAGACTTCTATATACTGTAAGGCAAGAAGTTATAAAACATCAAGAGATACAAGCAGAAACTAGATCAGTGCAGAATAATATCCACTCATTAACTATAGACTCCTATATACTGTAAGGCAAGAAGTTATAAAACATCAAGAGATGCAAGCAGAAACTAGATCCGTGTGGAATAATGTCCACTCATTAACTATAGACTCCGATATACTGTAAGGCAAGAAGTTATAAAACATCAATTGATGCAAGCAGAAACTAGATCCGTGTGGAATAATGTCCACTCATTAACTATAGGCTTCTATATACTGTAAGGCAAGAAGTTATAAAACATCAAGAGATGCAAGCAGAAACTAGATCAGTGTGGAATAATGTCCACTCATTAACTATAGACTCCTATATACTGTAAGGCAAGAAGTTATAAAACATCAAGAGATGCAAGCAGAAACTAGATCAGTGTGCAATAATGTCCACTCATTAACTATAGACTCCTATATACTGTAAGGCAAGAAGTTATAAAACATCAAGAGATGCAAGCAGAAACTAGATCAGTGTGGAATAATGCCCACTCATTAACTATAGACTCCTATATACTGTAAGGCAAAAAGTTATAAAACATCAAGAGATGCAAGCAGAAACTAGATCAGTGTGCAATAATGTCCACTCATTAACTATAGACTCCTATATACTGTAAGGCAAGAAGTTATAAAACATCAAGAGATGCAAGCAGAAACTAGATCAGTGTGCAATAATGTCCACTCATTAACTATAGACTCCTATATACTGTAAGGCAAGAAGTTATAAAACATCAAGAGATGAAAGCAGAAACTAGATCAGTGTGGAATAATGTCCACTCATTAACTATAGACTTCTACATACTGTAAGGCAAGAAGTTATCAAACATCAAGAGATGCAAGCAGAAATCAGATCAGTGTGTAATAATGTGCACTCATTAACTATAGACTCCTATATACTGTAAGGCAAGAAGTTATAAAACATCAAGAGATGCAAGCAGAAACTAGATCAGTGTGCAATAATGTCCACTCATTAACTATAAACTTCTATATACTGTATGGCAAGAAGTTATAAAACATCAAGAGATGCAAGCAGAAACTAGATCAGTGTGCAGTGATGTCCCTCACATAGTTCCAGTCATAGTAGTAGCAGCAACTGAGCAAATTAAAAAAAAAGGAATTACCAAGCATACTGAAATTTGTTACCAACCCAGGTAACCCTATATGAACTACCAAAAGAGGCAATTCTACATTCACTGATAGCTCTAAATGCTAATCTTGCAAAAGTCAAAGATTAAAGCAAAACTGTTTTTATGAGTGTTAACTATGTCCTGAGTTATGCATGGGACCCATTACAAACATGGTATTTGGAACAATTAAAAAAGAAGATTACAATTTAGGAAGATGGCCTTCCACATAATGGTGTCACATATCTGAGAGGTACAATTGCCACAATACTGTTCCCTGCAGTAGCCAAGTAACACATCATTGTAACAGTCATGGCCACCCACAGTATGCCTGCACTGTGCATTGTGGCATCTGTTACAGCCCATCAACTGAATACTCTCTGTCGTTAATATTCATGCATGTTATACATCTTCATGCATGATGCTTGTTATATGTGTAAGGTCATGCCATTGTGGAATCTGACACACACAGTCTATGGTCTACCTGTTCAGATGGCTGTTGGACTAAACAGCCGGCCAAAGTTCTGCAGATAGATCATGTGAAATTGGTCACTCTTGAGCAGCACCACAATTACCACATTTAGCAGATCCCAGTATGTAGCAGCTTTGACTTGGATGCACCTGTCCCTTGCAGACAGTGGAGGCTGTACCCTGCCTGTGCCAACACCTTCAGCTTTCCCATCTGAAAAAGCAGATGTGGGCATCCAACAAAGTTTTGGCATCCTCAGTGCAGATTCTGTTCCCACTAATTCTGTCCCTTCCTGGTAGATAGTAACACAGCCCCATATCATACTGTACCAGTTGTACTGTGTCCAGTGTATCTGTGGTTGTGTCAGGTATCTGTATGTTGCCACCAACCACCTCATTAATGTCCTTGGCAGGTGTTGTTGTGACTTACTGATACAGCTACGTATTGTGCCAGGATCAGCATTGGTGGCAGCCTATGTGTCAGCCTCTAGAACACCATCAGTAGATGTGACTGTAAGATCTGTCATACACCAGTATGATAATGATCTATGAAACCAACATCCATGAACAATTCATACTGTACATATACATCCATCACAACTATGGAACACAAAACAGTGCTTGTGCCTGTCTCTCTCAGTAGTGGTAACATTCGGTAAGTCAGAAGTTCCTGCAGTGCAATTTACATATGGTTATATCTGTGAGACTAAACCTTAAAGTTGTTCAGTCTCTTCTGGCAGCATGTGACATGCAAAATAACTATCTGGCTAATTTCTTTTGAAGATATGTGATGATGGTCCTACAAAGCCAGTATTAGTGTCAGTGGTACATGTGCCAGACATGATGGGCATACTGCTGCACATATGGCATGGCAAACGCATATAGCTATCTGTGTGTTACGTATATGGATTCATACCAGTATGCCTAGCTGGTATACCAATACCACCTTCATCACCTGGGAGTGAGTAGCCCTTGTCCTGAATTTCCTGGGAAGCAATGTGAAACTCTATCCTGATTAGACTTGTAGAAGCTCAGCCCCATCTACAGCATTATGCGCTGCAGTGAAGTCATGTACCCTTTTTTTGGGGAGGTCAGCTCTTATGTGTCTGATGTATCAGTGGAAGGCCTTAATTATCCATCCCTTGCCATACACAACATTCACATGCCAGGTGACCATCTCCCAGAGATCATCATGCTAGGTTCTGACATCACCGCAGTGTACCCCACCACCTTTACCCTTCCAAAGTCAGGCATATCTCTCAACCTATAGGTACAGAGGCCCTTGAAAGGTAAGTGCATCCAGCCAAAAATGTGGGCATCTAATTAGCATGAAATTTGAATAACAAATAGTACATAGCACTTTCTACTTCCCAGAGGAATGCAGGATACTGCTAAGAAACACATTTGGAAAACAGAGTGTGTCAAACATGATGGAAAAATATAAGCACATTATCAAAGAGATGGTGTAAAATCTGTTGACTTTTTTTAATTGCATTGCAAATGCTTACCGCACAAGGTCATTTACTTTTGCTTCTGGAAAAAGGAGATGTAAGATGTGTGTCCTCCTTCTATACATTATTGGGCCACTGCAATGTTGGTCAGGTAATATGGTTTTCTGTGCATTAGGCTTCAAAAATCATGTGCTATGAGGTAGCTTCAGAAAATTGTGTGAAGGGGTAAATAAAGCCTGAAAATAGGAACATATCTCCAAAAACAGATATATCATGGACAGGGGTAAGTCAAGCCTGAAAATAGGTACATTCCTACAAAATAGGGAGAGTTGCAAGGTCTGGATTCAGAGGATGTTGCATTAAGGCCTAAATGAGAACTCTCATCCTGGGTGAAGTTATCATTGTTGAGAACCTCTAGCTGCTGCCATAAGGTCACCCACAATTTACAAACAGCACTTATTTTTATCAGTATGTATGTCAATACAGTGCAGGAAAATAGCAAGATGCAGCACATTATCAGGTTGGGAAATATATGTTATTCACTTCTTGAAAGTACATTAAATATATATATAAATTACCACCAATATATGTTGTGTACCAAATTGTTAATAGTATTCATGAATATATATATATATATATATATATATATATATATATATATATATATATATATATATATATATGTGTGTGTGTATATATATAAATGCAGTAATGATAAGCTGTAGGCAAAATGCTAGGTAACATATCAACATAGACAACTAGTCTGGGGGGGCTGTAAAGCAAATATTACCCACAGCTGCACACAATGGAATATGAGCAAAGTAAAGTATTTATTTAAATACTCAGACACATTAAACAGCTATAGGCTGTTGTGTGACTGACTGTATCATTAATGATGACCTCATAACCACTGGAAATTTTTTTGGACATGACAAGAGCATTTGAGACCGTTGAACACAACATTGTATTGCAGAAACTTATAAAGTTCAGTTTTGGTGATAATACGTTAAAAGTTTCAAATCTATCTTTCAGATATATAACACAATCTCAGCTAGCCTCCAAAGGTCCTCACCACTAAAACAAGTAGATATCGTAGAAGAACACCAGTATGAAGACCACCACGATAATGCAGCAAAAACTTCTTTATTTAGGTACAAAACAAGGAAAGAGATGAGCGCTTTCACGTACGGACTGTACGCTTCTTCAGATCTATTTAATTGTATCAGGACTAGTTCCTTATATAGCACAAATAAATGATAAATTGTGTCAATTATCCACTTAATATAACAATTTCAGAATTGATTGCAAAAAGCTGTTATGGCTATTAAGGTATCAGTACAGTTTCTGAAGAATTGTAAAAGCTGTTTCTACATACAAACAGATTAAAAACGAGCATAGAAATCTTTCTTTCCACATTGCATAAAAGCCTTAGCATTTAAATAAATTCTATATATAATGAAACAAAATGAAATGATATAAAAATAGTACAGAGACATTGTATATATATCTAAAAATACCCATATACATAGAAAGGATGCAAATGTCAATGTGCAAAAAATACTTTTTAAAAACTATATTTATAGCAGCCTAGATGTAGCCCTATATCTAAACTAGAACCAATGAGACTGTCAAAGTTGGCTTAGCACTTCTATCTATTTTGACGAAACCAACAGGAAGAAATTTTACATATTTAACTAAACTGGAGGCTAAAATATATAAATATTTATTCTATTTAAAAAGTGTTGAGATATGAAAGTATAAAATATATATATCATAAAATCTCTAAAAATGTACCTATATGAAATATATAAAAGAAAAATATATATTATAAATAGAGGCAATATACATATGTTATAATATTTATGATGTTTATGTATAACTAGAGTCTAAAAGAATCTAAATAGACAGTATTAGAGTAAGCATATAAATGAATAGTAAATCTAAATAGATCTATATAATACATACACAGAATATTAATTTCATAATTAGTAACATTAATTGTAATATAAATAGATAGATTTAGTAAATTTATATTTCTTAACAAATGTGTATTAAAAGTAAATATTGAAAGTATGTATATTTCTGATATTTGTTTGTATATCCAGATATGGGAATCATAGTTAATATATTGTTTATAAAAGTAATAATTAAACCTCAAGAATAATACAAATATGGAAGTATAGATGATAGTAAATCATAACTTAAACACAAAGATTTATTATTTTATTTTAAACTTCTCTTTTTAAGTACCGATCTGACACTAATATACTGATTCAGACCTGGACTATAATGTGCTTTAAACCTAAGGATCCATTGTAATTCTATGCTTTCTAATTAATTAAATGTGTCACCTTTCCTATTGTTTAAATGTACAAGTTGTAATGTTCTAAATCTGAAACTATGACCAGGATTATTTGATATGTGTTTGGCAAGAGCATTTTTCTGATCTTTTTTCCTAATGTTGTATATATGATTATATATGCGTTCTTTCAGAGGTCTTGTTGTCATTCCTATGTAGAACGCATCACAATCCTGGCAGTTTGCTAGATATATCAAATTTGAACTAGTGCAAGTTGACTTAAAGTTAGGTTTAAAATTAATATCTAGCTTAGGATGTGTAAAATTTATATCACTGGAGATATAACTACACATATTACATGTGTTGCATGGATAAGTTCCTAGCTTATTGTATCTAATCCGTCCTTCTATATCGTCAAGTTGTTTTATATCATATACCTTACTAGACTTGTCATTATACTTTTCAATACATAATAATCTTTTAAGGTTCTTGCTGTTATATTGTTATATTAAGTGGATAATTGACACAATTTATCATTTATTTGTGCTATATAAGGAACTAGTCCTGATACAATTAAATAGATCTGAAGAAGCGTACAGTCCGTCATCTCTTTCCTTGTTTTGTACCTAAATAAAGAAGTTTTTGCTGCATTATCGTGGTGGTCTTCATACTGGTGTTCTATCTTTCAAATGTTATTTTCCAAGACCATTTTAATAATCACTGCTCTACAAATAGAACTCTAAATAAAGAGATCCCCAAGGCTCGGTTCTTTAACCTGTACATTTTACTCTCTTCGTAAATGACCTAACTAATGAGCTTCAATGTCAGTATGATTCCTTACACTGATGACATCTTGCTTTTTGAAGACTGTAAAAATCACTCAAAACTGCAATTAGAAGCATAAAACAGTTTCAGTCCATTGTGTCAATGGTCACTCTGCAATAGGTTTGATGATTAACCCTACCAAGATAAACATCATGTTATTTTCCTTAGCCCATAAGCTAGCAGCCCTATCAACCATGTGCATCACTGATACACAGAGTAACATAATCCTTAACGTCACTGAATACAAATGCTTAGGGCTGATACTAGACCGGTGATTATCATTTACTTCACGTGCAGATATCATCACACATAAAGTCTTGAATCATCTCAAGTTCTGTTATAAGATTACTCACATACTGCTCACAGCATCCAGACTGGACATAGCCAAGAATGTCCTTGTACCATAATTCAAATACTGTTTACTATTAATTACCCCGCACTGTGCTTGCAACACACAAAGACTCCAGATAATAGAAAACATTTTTCAGTTTCACTCTCTTGGCTGTCTTTTTTGCACATCACTGCTATCTTATAAAAGAAGCAAAATAACATTCCATACCACAGATTGAACCTCTTTTCTTTTCCAGTCACTACTTTTCAGAATTAATAAACTGGGTTATTACCCCCTCCCTTTTAGGAAGAAAGTTAACAAGAAAAGAACACTCTTACTCATTGAGAGGTAATAAAGAAACCATCTTGACACGTTTTCAGCCTTATTTTTCTAGAGAGAAAGGCATTTTCTAGAGCAGGACCAGCTACCTATAATAAATTCCCTACAGAAATCGGATCTCTAGGAACTCTTACTAAATTAAAAAAAAATCTTTGAGAGCACCTAACAAAAAATGTATTTACTTTGTAGACAAAGACTAATTTCACGTCCATGTAATCAAAATTCAAAACGTTTGTTTTTGTATAGTCCCTGTAAATTTGATTTATATATAATCAGCATCTACCCAAATGTAATAACTGTTAAGTAGTATGTAAACCTATATGACTTACATACTATTAAGTTGTATGCAAAGTAATGTCCTATACGATGTACATTTACCTGAATTCACTCTGTATTGAATGTAAATCTACATAATGTACCCACTGTTAACCTGTATGTACAACTGTGATGATGTGAGGTACTGCCAGCTATGCCAGGAGAAGTAGTGCGATGGATATGTAACATATGCCAGCACAGCCAGCTGGAATTTTGTGAAGAATTATATGTCATGTGTATATCAAAACTGATTTGTACCAATGCTTGTGTTGAAAAATGTATTTGTAAAGTTGCTTGTGTTAAACATATATCAACAGTGTGTCCTGCTTGACAGAAAATAAATATACATTTATATCAGACTGTACTGTTGTAACCAAGGAAATGTATATATGTTAACAGAGGATACTAAAGGAGAAGAGGTTAATCTTAGTCCAGCTAACTTTGAAAAATAGTGTAAAATTAAATTACTTAATTCAGGCCGTAAAGATTGTATCTTACAATTCTGATTGTACCCAGAGACAAAATGCCTGGGAAAACAAGTGCCAGGAAGCCTTTTATACTGCCTTTAGCAGTGAACTAATTGCTACTGTGAAAGGGTAGAAGTTTGAAATTGTTTTATGACTTCCAGAAGCTGCAACAGATCTTAGCAAAGCTTTATGTGTGTGTATTATTGACGCATATGTGCGAGATTATGGATCAGTTGCTAGTAAAGGGGGTAGTATGGGAACCAGAAGTCAGATGATCAGATATGTGTGATGACATTCTATAATCAAGGTAAAAATGATGTTTTAATACTAGATGAGATTGAAGTCTCAAGGCAGTCTGTTTTTGTAACCTGACAAAGAAGGAGTTCTCACCCCTTCATCTTGCCTTGCTCTAATAAGTGACCAAAGAATAGTAATTCTTTAGATCAGTCAGGAAAATATAGTGAGATTAAATACTGTTTGTCTGTATCTGTGGGAATCTATTCATCTCTGTTAGTTTTACATTTCCTGTGATTGAAACATTGGTGTTTATTGTAAATAGATATTCCACATTTTCTTGTTCTTTTATTATTTATTATTAAATATATTTAAACTTTCATTCTGGCTTGTCCTTTAGAGAATATTTTAACCTTTGAGAGTACTTATATCTACTTGGTGACTCTGTGCCCACTCCTGAAAGCCTTACGGCATTGGTCAAACACTGTCATTGGTATTAAAATTAATTTTACTCATTATAATTTGGTATCCTTGTAACAGCCTTAGAGTAGCTGACTTTTGAGTGTCTGGTGGCAGTGTAACTACCTTATAGTCTGGGCAGAAGGAGGCATAGCTGGTAAATCTGTGCCAACCTTTCCCGTGTGTGTGTGTGTGTGTGTGTGTGTGTGTGTGTGTGTGTGTGTGTGTGTGTGTGTGTGTGTGTGTGTGTGTGTGTGTGTGTGTGTGTGTCTTTGTTTCTGTGTGTCTGTGTGTATGTGTGTGTGCAAATCAAATCTTCATGTGTGTGTGTGTGTGTGTGTGTGTGTGTGTGTGTGTGTGTTTCTGTGTGTCTGTGTGTATGTGTGTGTGCAAATCAAATCTTCATGTGTGTGTGTGTGTGTGTGTGTGTGTGTGTGTGTGTGTGTGTGTGTGTGTATGTGTGTGTATGTGTGTGTGTGTGTGTGTGTGTGTGTGTGTGTGTGTGTGTGTGCGTGTGTGCATGTGTGCATATGTGTGTGTGTGTGCGTGTGTGTGTGTCCATGTGTCCTTGTTTCTGTGTGTCTGTGTGTATGTGTGTGTGCAAATCAAATCTCCATGTGTGTGTGTGTGTGTGTGTGTGTGTGTGTGTGTGTGTGTGTGTGTGTGAGTGTGTGTGTGTGTTAATGTGTGTGTGGGTGTGCGTGGGTGTGTGTGGGTGTGTGTCATCTGCTTGGAGCAGGGACACAAAGCACTGGTTTCACAGAGAGGATGTGGACTTGGCTTGGACACTTGGCTGAGGACTCAACTCTACAGCTGTGCCAGTGGTGAGTCTCATTGGGGTCCTGAAGAGAGAGCAAGAGAGAGAAATCCAGATTCCAAACTGAGTGTGTTCCCCCTATGTGCTCTTAAAGGAAATTGTGCTTGATGCAAAGATCTGCATCTAGAAATACTGGGTCTTTCCATTTTGTTCCAAGTGAACATCCCTATCCAGTTTCAGTGTTGAGGATTCAGGCTCTTTAATTACTGGCCCAGAATACAAATGTCACAACAGCTATGTTGATTACTCCATATATCTTGCTGTATGATTCCAGGCCCTGACTAAAAGGGGTCAGCAGCACAGTCCACTCACCTGCTTAGCAAACAGAAAATAAATAAATAAATACAGTTACCCATTGGCATCAACCCCCCTTTTTCTCATGTTGTACATGGTGATAGAACCTCTAGTACATTTTGTTACAAAAAATGTAATGAACTTCTAAAAGACAGACACAATGAGTTCAGGAAGCTTAGACAAGTTATGCATACATCTTTTCAAAAGTGCATAGGAGTTTTAGAATCAGCAGAACAGGTTACTGAAAAATATCAGAAAGACCATGCAAAATTACAGGAAACTATTCAACAGCAGTTGCAGGATAAAGGAAATAAATTAGCTGAACTGACAGAGATGGTTAAACATACATGGTAGGATGGTAGTTTATGATGTCTGGACAAATAATTCTCAAATGTTTTACTTTCATTCAGTTGAAGCAAGACATTTATCAGTAGTACAGTATATAACTGCTAAGCTAATAGCATAGTCAAAAGGTACACAACAGTTTTAGTGTATAAAAATTAAATAAGAATAGTTACATGAAACAGTTCTAGTGAATAAAATTAAATGAAAATAGTTAATAAGAGTAAAGATTTCAAGTCACAAGACTGACATGCTTGTATAAAGATATACAGATACAAGACAGACATGCATGTATGTTCTTTTCATCTAGAGTGCATTTGTTTACAATACACAAAAGAAAAAGGCAGACAACAGCAAATATAAATAATGTAAATATAAACGTGTTAATTAAGCTAATATCTATTTTGTTTTTTTACAATTTTTTTATAATTGTATAGTAACACCAAACAGTTAAAGTTCTGAATTTTAAAAAAAGAAAATCACAGATGGTATTAGTCAAACAGTTTTTTGTAAAATTAATGGCAGGACAGTTAAATAAATAAATAAATAAATAATACTAAAATCCATGTAAGCTAATTGTAAAATGATGTCTGTTTATGTAGTATAAATGCATAGTTATGCAAATCACAATCAAATTAAAGGAAAAATGCCAAAAGAATTAACTATAGTTTATAGAGTATAATTTGTGAGCTCAGACCTTCCTAGACTGGATGAATAGTTACAGGAAATGTTGGAAAGATAAGATAACAAGACTAATTGCCAGACAAGTAGCTTGAGTTTTTCTAAAACATTATTGTTATTAAAATATATTTGTTAAAATGTTTACAGGCAACACTATTTGGTAATTGTAATAAAATGTCACAATTGTGCATAGATGTCACTGATAATCTGTTTGCAAGTAAATGTTAAAAGAAAAAAACCTCAGTTGCATCAAGTACAGCCAACAAATGGGCTATAGTATACATACAGTTCAAATCAATTGTGCAGAAGGGTGTAAATGCCTACTAGTGGTAATAAATATCAAAAGCTTTATAAAAATGATCAAATCAGACAAAAGTCCATATAATTTTCCATATAATTTTTCACATGGGGTTGGGGTATCACATCAACAGTGACCATCACATAGAGATAATGTTCATATCAATGGTTGGCTATCCCTGCCATAGTTGTACTGTACCAAGCATACACATGCACTCATACCCATGGCCAATTTAGAGTGTCCATTACACCTACAGCTTGTCTTTGAAATGTGGGAGGAAACAAGAGCACCCAGGGGAAAACCCATACAAACACAGGAAGGACATGCATATTCTGCTCAGAAGGCATTCCAGTCAAAAATCACACCAGAGAACTGCTTGCTATGAGGTAACAGTACTACCTGCTGTGCCACTATGCACCCAGTTGGGATAATGAAAAATTATAATATTTCTCTATACTCAAATGCTTCTCTGTCTTTAGATTACATCGTAGGATCCAACAGAGATTCAAGTGCCAAATTTAAAAGACAAAGTATTGGTTAAAAGCTCAGAATGGCAGAAAGAGATGCAGAGAAGCATTTTTAAGTTGATTCCTTCGTAAGGTTTTATGCTAAATTCATTGAACCCACGCCTCTCTCGTGACTAACATCTGAGACTACTATGTATTTTAAAGATAAAATAGTATAAAACATACAAAGAAGAAATCCCTTTCTGTTTAATGATTTACAAATATCAGCTGTGTAAATCAATATATGCCTTATAATTTTATTACTGGATCATGAGAATGTTACATTTCAAAAGTACTATTGCCCTGATCCTAGTTAAGAACTGTGTAAGTTATTTTTTAACAGTCTATGATACTGGGTATAGTAACTGTAGTCTGTGGAGTACCCTGTTTCAGTTCATCAGCACTCATAATATCAGATTCTGCACTAACAGACTGATGTGCAATCAGGAGTTCTGCGATAGTCCCATAGAGGGTCTTGTGATAGTCCCATAGAGGGTCTCTGTAGCTGAAATTAGCAGTTCATGCAAAGATGTTTATTAAGCCCTGACTGCAGCTACTCATTCTATACAGGCACAAATTAATTCACTTGTCCACAGCATAAGGTCTCAGCTAAGCTTGATGAGCAACTACTGTATCTCTTATTGTCACTTCTGCCCCAAATTCTCATCCAAGATCACCCTCTCCCATTTTCCATCATTAAGAGCTGAGAGATTCTGCTTTTGTTTCAACTGCCCTTTTTTGTAAAATCTCTAGTGCTGCTGGTCTGTGTTTTAGAATCATCAGAGAAGATGAAGCAGGCAGCTTTGCTCTAAGTCTTCTTACCAACAAAAACTGGGCAGATAAGATGCTACTACTTGTAAAGAGCAGAAGCAGTGTGTGGGGAGGTGTGTCCAAGCATGGCTCTCTTTTGACGAAGGTTTAACACTTCTTTTGATGGGGTAGAACATTCAGGAGAAGAAGACACTGTGGCTGTGGTGGGCAGAAAAAAATGGGATTTTGTAGCCTATGAATATAATTGTCCTTATCCACTCATCCTGTTAGATATAAATCTATTGCAACAAGTAGAGGGGCAGGTCACCACTAGTGCCTCTGCAGTAGGACAGCTGGGCAAGGTCTCACAGACTAGACTGCTCTTCCTTGTTGTTTCCTCTGGGATTACATCCATTCTGGAAAATGGCCTTTCCCAGAACCCCCCTCCTATCATATAACAGTTAGCTGTAGCAGAACCACAAATGATGATAGCTCCATTGCATGCAGAGGGAGTTTCATATTTAATTCCAAAAGTGGGGTCATGGTCTTTCCCTCTTGTTCTTGATTCTACACTGAGTGTTATTTTTTAAATACTTATTGGGTTGAAAACTAAAATCCCATCAAAAGAAGTATTCATAAAACTGGCATTGGTATCATCTGTAAAATCAGATAGGTAGAGCTAGGCATGACAATATACAGTCAGTTAAGTGCTTGCCACCTCAGCCAAGCCATATACTGCATTGTGAGACAAGTTCTTCCTAGGTTAACTTTGTGTGAAAGTGTTGAATCTGGGACTGGAGATTTCTTTTAAAGTCCTCATCTGACAACCCATCCAAAAACTGTTTAGCTTGGTTGAGCAGATCTCTCTAGAATTAAACCATATTAGACAGATATTTTTGCAGCATTCAAGGTGAATGTTGGCAATGCATAAATGTACTTCCTCAATCTGTCAATGCACATGACTCATTGTTAGGTGAAGGGGGGAGCTGTGGTCTGTGAAGCTGGAGTCTTCTTCACAGTTGCCATGCTGATTATTAAGTCCACTTGAGGCATTTGTAACCAATACATGCAGTCCTTAGCAGGCAAAAGATCCTGGGAGGTCTCTTCAGGACAGTCACCTCTACAATGGAATTTCTATCATGCCGATTTTACCATGAGTTGCACAATTTTATCAAGTGAAAGAATCAACTCGAGGGAAGGGTGAATGCTGGCAATGCATAAATGTACTTCCTCAATCTGTCAATGCACATGACTCATTGTTAGGTGAAGGGGGGAGCTGTGGTCTGTGAAGCTGGAGTCTTCTTCAGAGTTGCCATGGTGATTATTAAGTCCACTTGAGGCATTTGTAACCAATACATGCAGTCCTTAGCAGGCAAAAGATCCTGGGAGGTCTCTTCAAGACAGTCACCTCTACAATGGAATTTCTATCATGCAGATTTTACCATCAGTTGCACAATTTTATCAACTGAAAGAATCAACTAGAGGGAAGTCTTGGGAGATTGGAAGTCCTCTTCCAGGATGTTCTCAACTGATGAATGATGTTTAGGGGACTATCCTACCTTTATCCTCATCATTTATATTTCTCTCCAAAATTTAATGTCATATGGAGGGGATAGGGTGACATAGCTTCCTTGTTTTTGTTAATATCCAGGATCAGAAACTGTTAGGATGAGTCTAAGAACTTATTTTTGCATTTGGCCTTCTTTCCTGTCTTCGTATGTGACAGATCTGATTGAAAAGAAGACTGCTGTTAACCAGAAAGGATAGATGCATCCTGCTGATGTCGAGAGCCCTCTGCCCTGTTTGGATGGATGATTGACAGCCAAGATATCAGGAACATGTGATTCCCAGCCTGAGGCTAGAAATGAGAGGAGAAGACCCAGGAAGGCCTGTAAAATCAGTACTGGGATAGGTATCTGTGCCACAATTTGGGACGACATTCTAACTAACTGGCATTGAAGCTAATCAGAGTGAAATCAAAATCAAAGAAAAACACCCTGAGGCCAGCATGGATGTTTCAACCCCAACCAACATGGTTTAGGACCCATTTGTCCTCAAGGTTGATGTTGATGAAATGACTCTTAAGGACAGATAGGCCAACCTCAGTAACAGTATAGTTGGCATCAAAGATATCAAACCCAATGTAGATCATGAGAGATAGCGCCCCTGCTATGAGTTTGAAGGACTCCACTCCCAAATGCAGAAGGCACTAGCATCAAAAATGCTGATCTTGGTGGCAATACTGATATCAGTGAAGCTAATGTGGAGGGCAAACTTCCAAGCAATAAATCTTCAGTTGATGCCAATGGTTCCATTAATATCAGTATTACTCTGACCATCTCAGGGGGATCCAAGACTGAGCAGGGCCCAATAAGGAGAACTGTGGATACAATGGGTAGCAATATCTGGTAAAGAAGGTTCTCTGGTCAGCCAAGTATTATTGGGGGAAGAAACTGGAGACCATATGTGCTGTATTTAAAGAACATACACTTCTTGGTATATCCCAATGCAACAGAAAAACTCCACAAAAATGAGAAAGACTGATGTGATTAGTGTCAAAACATCAATAAGGAATGACAATGCATCAAAAAAAGAAGAAAAAAAGAATTTAACATTTTTGAAATTACCACAGTATTAGAAGCTAGCATGGGTACATAGAAAAATGTGTTAATCTCTAATGTGTAGCAAAACAGAACTGGAGAAGGGCTCTAACTCGTACAATATTGTTATTCAGGAGGAGGGGCCTGGGAGTTTGTGAGCATTTCAGATGCTGGGCTGTTTTAGTCTTGCTGGCCTTAGTCCTCAAGGTGATGAAGGCAGAACTCCCAGTAACAGATCTTGTTATATATTGGGTATAGCTTTTTTTCTCTGCATATCATTTATATTATTTCATAACATTACTTTCTCACTTTTAGGTCATCTGGTTACAGTAGGGGATTGCTTAATATATACACAATTTTGCAATTTTGGCATTGATGTTAAGTTACCATGTATTACACTATTCAAGCATGTTGTGAATCCCTTTTCAAGCTGTTTTACATTATCATGTGTATCCATACTATTGCACACTTGTGTGTAGATGCTATAAATGACTTTCTCAAATACTGAGTCTTTTAGTATCTCCATAGTAACCATCATAATCCCCATTAACAATGACCCACTATATGTTTTTGTATCACGTTTTCCTTATACTATCTCCCTATAACCCACTCAAAATCTGTTAATGTTGTTCACTAAATCTTTGTGTGTTTTTGTATGAAATACATTGCTAAAAACCTGGACCCCCCCTGAAATTCTGAAATTCAGGACATTGAGGAACAAAAACACTGAGCACAAATGCTTAAAATATCAAAACGACAAAACTTTCAACTGTGAAAGCTGCTCCAGCAGCATACAGAGATAAAGCCTTGACTGCGACCCACATGACCCAAGTTCAATTAGCAACTCAGGTGAGTGACAGATAGGCAGGGAGGGATGGGTGTTACCATTCTGAGAGGGGTGAATGGACCTATGGGCAGCTACTGTGTGTATCTTTGGTGGAGGTAGGGGAAGACATACAGCTAGGTGTGCCTAAAGAGGATAAAGGGTGGAGACATGGCTGAGCTGCTGCGGAGGCAGGGCAATAAACTGCACATCTTCACTGCATGCCTGCCTCCAGGCATACCATTAGGTCTGCAAAGGGAGGGGGAAATGGGTAGGTCATAAGTTGTACCCCCCTGGATGGATTGCATAGGCATGCCAAGAGCCCAGATGCCTAGTTCCATGACTAGCCCCAGCAACACTGGATTAAGTCCGGGGAGGGGGTAAGCTGTTGGTAGACAGAGAGTGGACAGGTACCAGGGTGCTGGTCTAGTACAATGAAGGGACAGGGATAGTGAGAAAATAAAAAAACAAACTTCTATATCATTTGTAGGTCTCAGGACCGCCTCCTACATACACACACCCTGAGCTGATATATACCAACTTCACAGTCGTACAAACATGAGGAAGGGAGAAATCTCACAAAATAAAACCCTTTTCTTTGTGTCAGGTCCAGTACTGCACTGGTTTCTACATGTGAAAATGTTTCCTTTTAGCATTATTAATGTGCAACTGATGTCTGTGTGACAGGTTCATAAGACTCAGTCTCTTTTTTTTTTTTTTGCATCTGTTCTCATGAAGAGCAGTCACATACCTTCTTCTTCTTATCATCTGAAAACAAGCATTGTTCCATTATTTGTTGAAAGAGTTAAAAGTTTTAACAATTCTTCATCTCCAGTCACCAAAAATTGTGTTGTGTATTCCTTCAACCCCAGGTGTCTAACTTTACTTGTTAATGCTCCTTGATGACACCTTTAACTATGGAACTGTTGGTAAAAAAAATAATATTAGCCACTTCCAGTGATTAAACATGATAAATCCTCTCTCTCCTGCTCTGTAAACACTGTTTGAAAGCATTCATTTAATTACCTCACTTTTTCATCATCCTTTTCTATCCATCCCCATCTGTTTTCTTAATTTTCGCTACCCTTTCTTTGTCTTTCTTTCTTCCTTTATGGATCAACAAAGTATGTTGCTACTTCGTAGATCATGTTATCAGTTTCTTCCTCTATTAGGGACCAGTTATTTGTTACTGCTTTTCCATCTTTTTTCAGCCTTATTAATATTAGCTGTTATCCACATTCTACATTCCTTATACTGTTCTATAGGCACTGTTTTGTTTTAACAAAGTTGGCCCTTGAGCTTTGGAGCTTTCACTCTTGTTTGTCATAGTTCTGAATTAAGTTGATTGCAGACCATAACATCTAGTCATCCTTCATTATGAAACGGTTGCCCACATCTAGGTCTGAAATCATGTGTTCACATCTGGTTGAGCTTCCAAAGCCACCAACTGTTGTTTACTATGTAGGTTGCAGTATTAGCTGTCTGAGCCCTGCCTGATACAGAGAATCTAAAATGGAACCTTCTCCTGCACATAGCTACATTGAAGATGTTCCATACAACATCTGTCACATAACACCAACTGTCACTTTGCTGTCCTGTAGTTATGCTCTACCTTTTTATTACCATTTACCTCATTCTGAAATGACGTTCTGTGTTTAGTCCCAGTGTGGACATTCTCGGTCTACAGTTTGACCCCCTTTTCTGCTTGCTTACATGTCTCTTATATTGTTTCAGTTCCCCTTCCTTTCCACAAATGAATGGTTGTATTTTGAAACGGTTCCTCCTGAGCCATAACTAAACATGTCCTTCAATATCAAGACATTTGCTTACATAAAAGTCACAAAATCATCCATGCATACATACATACATACATTCATGCAGAAATATTTCAGGCATGGACAATAATGCCCTCCTACCCTGTCAGTGTACCAAAACAGTAATCCCCATAATACATATACACGTTGTTCTTAAGAATATATAATCTAGTTCTTACTTTAATATAATTTGGTAGTCTAGGCATCAGCTAGTCTCTCAGAAAACCAGTTAGTATGCCTCTCATTTCTCTTTAATCTCCTACACAGGTTGTCTGAGGATTCTCTGCTACAATGTGATACCCCCATACATTTCCAGAAGTGGTTGTATCTGAATGCCCTAGATACCTGAATAAGGTCTCCTCTTAAATATCTGTATGAGATACTGTACAAGTTCAGATATTTGATATTTCATGATTTTAAATGTTTACATCCATGGATGCCCTTGGGATATTTTTGGTAGTCTTCCCAATTCACTGATGATAATTTTCTTATAAGGATTCCATGTTTTTTCCATACTATAATTTGTGCCTAATTTAACTTACAACCACATCATGTCTGAGTCCCTAGACTTCATTCATCTTTTTTATATAGACTATAATTTTATAATTATCATTAGACAATTGGATGAGATTATCAGAAAAATTAAAAGCTGGATCTACTCATATACCCAGACCCTTAAATGAATCCACAGTTTCAACCACTGTGCGCTGTAATAGATATTCACCCTTCAATACAGACAATAGAACACCTCAGATGATAAAGATAGCTGTGAAAGATAAAACCTAAAAAGTATGGGCCTAGGACAGAGGCCTGTGGGACACCCTGACTGTAACCTAGAACTTGTCCTAGCCAAATGCTTTCTGATCTTTCCCATGTCCTGTTTGTATGCCATTCTTATCTACCCATCTTATCAAGATTGTGTTAATACCTAGTTGTTCTAATTCATTGATCAGTATTTTATATACAACCTATCGATGCAGATTAAAATATTTGTATATTCATTGCTGTCCTTGTATTGTTCTCCACAACAGTGTGTTCTTGTCTAGCTACTCAATTAATCTGAATGGAACTATTTTTATTGTTTTTTGTGCCTACTCCATGTTTAGTTTAAATGATTACTAATGAAATACTTAAACCATTCATTTACAATGCCGATTCCTTCCCAAACTGATAAAGTCATTCAAATGCAGGGGTTTAACTGTTTAAGTCAATCTCCATTCCCAGCAATATTCCACAGTAGTTGTTCAGTCACATGCTGAAAACCATGGTATGGTGCATCCTATCTTCACCCATGTGATGAACAATTAGCATTCACAGAGTGTCAATTCTACAGTGCTTCTCCCTCATTCTTAACCACACTGTTGATCCCTAAGTGGACACTAGCACTCACCTTCCTTTTATGTATTCATGGGATACCTTATCCTATCACCCTTTTTACCTAGTTCTACTTCACTTCAAATGGAATCCTTTATCAGAAGTTGTATCATTGACTTTTTGGGTCCTGTGTCTCCCACCTATTGGCCTTCCTGTCACGATTCCAGGTATCCCATAATTAGGCCTATTATTTGAGCCATTAAAGTAATTTCTTCTTCTATTCTAGGACAGCCTAGAAGTGTGGAGAAGTACATTTTGAGGGGTGCACCTCCCTTCCAACACCCTCACTACCCTGGGACTTTTTGTGGTCCAAATGCCCCTCAATCTTAACAGCCTCTAGGATAGAGGCATGGCGTCTGCTGTACCTGGATGGGAAAGGAAGTCACCTGAAATCAGGTCAACTTTGTACTGAGGTAAGATGCAGACAAAGTGAAAGCAGTATCAGGTCTGTCCATGTTGCCATTTAAAACTGCTTAACAGCATGTTCAGTTCATATTTCCCAATGTAATGATTTGTCTCAGGAGGTAGCTCTGATAATTAAGAAACACTGCAGTATTTTGTAGATGGATCCTCTTTAACAATGTTTTATATGATGACCTTTATTTTCAGACACTAGGGGTAAAAATATTTCCAATTATTTAATATGTAGTTATTTAGCCATACCTGCTTTATCTATTGATGTAGTTCAGGAACAAAGGGGTACTGTATGCTGTGGTGACCGCTGTATTGACTACACTGTTTGCTCTTTGATTTATAATTGTTTTGATAAGATTAATAACAAAATGTTGGATACAGCTAGATGTTATAACTGTGCAATGTGCACAGTTACTTATGTTATTTGTTATCTGACAATTTAATTTCTCCAAGTCTTTTGGGTCTCTAATACCATGATGAGAATGACCCCATTCCAATGTCAAAGCATAACTAAAGTTCGTGAAATTAGTATTGTTTCATCTTTGATGTTAGCCAAAACTCCTCTTCGCAGCACCTGCAATGTGCCTGGAACTGACTCCTTCTGCAATTCATATGGAGTTACATGTATCGGTAGCAGATCTAAATAAGACTGTAAATTGTTTTTTATAGGACCCATTGCTCCTAATACTATTGGAACAGTCTAGGTATCCTTCTTCCACACTGCCCTTGTTTCTGCTGCAGATCTTGATATTTTATGACTTTGTGTCTTTCTGTACATACGACACTGTAGTCACTGGGTATAGCAATTTCAATAATCACTGCTACTTTTGTCTTCTGTTCAGGGGCTACTATATTTGGTTTTCCTACATCTATTTTTTGAACTGTTGGTAATGGGTGATCCCATGAATTTATAAACCTCATCATTCTCTACGAGGCTTTGTGGCTTATGTTCTATTGCTTCTCAACTACATCAGTGTTTTAATGTTTGCTCAATCCCCAGTGCAAATGTCTTGCCACATTATTATGCCTTTCAGTACGCAGACCCTCTGCCATTAGTTTATCACACCCAGCAACTAGATCTGTGACTGTTTCCAATTCTGTTTTATAGAACCTGCATTTATCTGTTTCTCCCATATATTCAATGGACTTTGTAAACCAACGTGCATGTAGTCCATTATCCTGGTCCACTAATATTAACCTTTCATCTTTTGGTTTAAATTCACCTCACCTTACCAACTCCTGCGTCAACTATATCATGCTTTTTTCACATTTCTTGCGTTCTCATCTGATCATTCTCCTTATGTTCTTTCTTTTGTTTTTGGTACATTTAGTTGCTGCTTGATTTTTGTCTGCTTCTGGTTTGGTTTCCATTTCTGAATGACACCAATATGCTTTTGCTAAACTGAGCAGGGAAGTCATCTTAGATTTGTTTTCTTCACGTTTCAAAAATTTCACTATGTTTGGATCTGATGAGGTCAGCTGATATTTATGCAGACCTATACATGTAACAAATTTTGAGGAGGCCTATACCTCCTTCAGAATGAGTGATATATAATCTTGTCATACAATGATTTTTATATATCATTTGATAAGCATGAAGCATTTCATTTTTTCTTATTCATCTGATCAAACACCCTTTAGGGCCAGTCAGTCACCTCAAAACTGTAAGTTAGAACAGGAAGAGAAATTTGAATTGGACTGTGTTCCTATGTCAAAGCTATTTTCACTATCAATTTTAGTCTTCTAAAGTATTCGTTACTGAGTTATGTTTACTTAGCTGCAAAGTGGTTTGCCATTGTTTCATGGTCACTGTAATGTAATTGATTAATGTAGGTACATCTGTAAGCACTGAAAAATCCACAGAGAAGCAGCCTCAGTCCAGCATGGCACACAATCCATGTTTATTAATATTATGAGCACTTTTGTTTGGTACGATACCAAACTTCTTCAGAAAAACACATGTAACACAAAACATTCAACTGTTATACTTTAAAATTCATCATGTGATAAATCACCTGATCCAATTCCAACACTAATCATGTGGTTTGCCCTACAAATTACTTAAAGACATACATATTTTATATGCTATAAAGCTTAATTCATTGTTACATAAAACTTTTATGTTAATAAAACATTATTTTACATATATTTTAAAACCATGTTCAAACATAAAACCATTAAAAATTAAAAAAATATTTTATAGTTATTTGTTAACATCCCTGCCTTACCTATCTATTCAAGCTCTTTAACTTCAGTATGGAAGTAATTGAACAAACATCATTTAACCCAAGTAATACATATGAATGGCAACTTAGTTGTCAAACTAATTCACATGCTTCTAATTTTAAAGATGCAGGTCCCCCCTCTTCTTTTTGGATTTGGTCAATAATCCTGAACTTAAACCAGTGTCCTGGATGTTTTTTTACATGGCTTGCTAAAGCATTTTCTAACTTTTCTTTCTTTATAGCATAGAGATGTTCATAAAGTCTCTCTCTCAGTTTCCTATCTGTCTTCCCTATGTAGAAACTGTGACAATGTTGGCATTAAGCTGTATAAACAACTCCACTAGAATTACAATTATATTTATGCCTTGTCTCATACTTTCTATCTCTGATGGTGAAGGAACTTCCTATGTCAATGTACTTACAATGAGGGCAAGATTCGCATTTGAACATGCCTTTAATTCTACTATTAGGTAAATCCTGAAAATGTAAAATGTTCTTAAAATCCAAACCTTTCTTAAAAACAACAAATGATCCTTTGTTTCATATGACTTTCTTTTGTTTCCCTTTTGTTCTATTGCCATGACTCAGTTTTCTTCTAAATGACTATAAATTCTGTCAGCATCATTTCTAGTATACAGTTTATACGTCATCAGAAGGCAAGTTACTGGTCTACTGTTTCAGGATAGCTTGCAGGTTCACTCTTAAGGAGGAGTATCAGTTTTCTAGTTGTTAAGCAGGTCAGTGTCTGTTTGGGGTGGGATTACAAGTAGGTCTTACGCAGAACTAAATCTTCATATAACAATGTTGATAGTTTTAGCCAGAGGTTCGATACTGCATTCGGGCCAGGTGTTTTCCATTTCCTTTTCTTAATTTCCTTTCAGTTTCTCTGGCCATTACTTCATCCCATTTCATATCCTGTACGTTTGAACTTCTTACTGTTTCTTTTACTTCTTCTGTCCATTTAGCATCTTTGTTATGTTCCACAGGATCATCATAGACATTTCACCATAATGTATCTATTTCTTTTTGTTTTGGTGGTGTTTCTATTCCTTTTGCTTTGTTTTCCAATTTTCTACAAAACTTTTTTGAATCATTGATGAATTGCTTATTTTGTACTATTTCTTTATATTTATCTGCATATCTTCTAAGTTTTTCTATCTGTGCTATCTTTAATTTATAATTTGCAAGAGTGTACAACAGATTCTGGTATGTTCTAATACTGAGCATTACTTTCATCACATCTATCTTTCTAAGTAATTTTGTTGATCTGTTCCCTCTTCCGTACTCTTCAAACAGTGACACTTCTAATCTTAAATGCTTTATAGTTTTCTCTATTCGATACTTCCATTGTGGCATTTGATTTCTTCCCTTCCTTTCCCTTATGGCCCTGTATTGTTGTGGTAAGACTTTATCTCTCATTAATTTTGCTACACAGATGGTGTCTTTGAGAGTTATTTTTGTGGGTGAAACAAAGATGGCCCTCTCCATTAGAATTAAAAAAAAATCTTAGAAACATACATGGAAATGCTTAAGAGATACCTCTAGCTGTGTACTTTAATGAGTTTCATAGACCCAGTAAATTTGATTTAAAATGATCTCTCCTAGAACAAGTAAAATGTAATATTATGAATAAAAATGTCATTAAATTATACTTATAATAAAAGGTGAGTATATTTCTATTAAAGTTTAATACTTTGATACCGAATGGTTTGAATTCTAGCTGTAATTACAGGATTTTTTCTCAATTAATTTTAATTGTTTTTATTTATGATGTAATTTCCTGTTTTATTTAAATGTGGGACTTTTTGTCTTGTTTTTATGTTCATCCTTGTAAGGCTGATGCTGAAGCACCAAGAGAATAAATTTCATGACTGGAAATTGTCGTTGAATTAAAATTCAATACCTACAGCTTACCACTTGTTTTACCTTTTTTCTTCCATTATTTCTTTAAATTGTTTTCATTGGTTGTTAAAACCACTTCTAATAGGCTACTACATATATTTTTCATCCCCTCTGTAAAAATAGCACCTGGACAGTCATTACCCCTCCAGCTACAGCCTTCTGCAAGACTTTCTCCAAAGAACATTGAGTTGTCATGCACATAGTGAATGGAAGGAATACAAAACAGTGAGAGAAAATATTCTGCAAGCACTGCTAATTGAGAATTGTTTTACTAGACAGATGTAAAAGACTCCAGAAAATATACACACGTTTTCCTGACATGCCTTCTAATTCAGATAGTTGATGAGTATACGATAATTCATGGTGATTAGATAGAAGAACTCTCCAAACAAGGCTGGTACCATATCAAAGTTATGTTCTGTTACATCAGAAAAATTCAGCACTGACCAATTAGCTATTTTCTAACTGTATCCCAGTGAATGTTCAAGGGTTGTAACTGCAACAAAACTTTAAGCATGGACAGAGACAATATAAACTAATTGGAAGGCTGCAGCATCTCGGAGTATTCCCTTTTTTGAGATACTGCAATCTTGGAATTACATAGAAGTAGTGGCAGGGTATATGGGTGGGATGCAACCCTACAATTTTTTGAATAGTTAAAAATGTAATCATGAGTTTAAAATTGTTATGCTTATGGAGATGAATATTGAAATCGTGGAAATTTAATTATCAGGATTTGCACTTCCAACAGTGTGCATGTATTAATTAACATGGGTGAGATAAACCAAGACAATCCCTGTGCTGGCAACTGAACAAGGGACTCTGAATATAATTAGAAAAAGAAAGATGCATTTTTGTGAATATAGGGAATTAATTACCTTTGTAAAGAAAATTATTTCTGTTCAGTCAGTGAGAGAATACTGATTGAAACAACTGAAATAAAACAAGGGATGCTCACTATTTAACCGCTTATTACAGTCATAACGCAGCTCAAGGTGAATCAGACTGCTAAACACCTGGGAAGAGAGCAAACCCTCTTAGGTCAGTATGGTCAGATTTATACACTGGATTTTTTACCATATTTCTAAGAATTCTGCTATAGTGCCTTGAAACAGTTCTTTATGAACCATCGAAAATATTCTATCAATATTCTACTAAATATGTCTGAAAGAAACATACCATATTAAAAACTGAAAGGTCTGGTATGCCTCAGTGAGTGACATTTTATAGGTTCATAGGTGAGTACTAGACTAATGGCCTTGGAGCCAACACAAGTCTAGCCCAAGAACATACCCAGTCATCCTGTTGCCGGATGTTAGCTCCTTGTACCCCTATCGAGCAATGCTGTTGAAATGATCCCCGGGGTGAATTTCCTGTTACCCATCCACTCATCCAAATTTTTCTTGAAGAGGGCCAGTGAGGTGCTCTGTTTGACATGAATGGGAAGTTTATTCCAGAGTATGGGTAGACTCTGGGTTAGGAACCTGTCCCTCCAGCAGGTTCTGTTTATTGTGGTGAGGAGGTTGAGGTCCTTGGACCATGTGGTGTAGAGGGATTGAGTTTTTTTCAGATGAAGCATGTCTAGTAACACTGGGTCCGACATGGCTTTGTATGCCAAGCAGAGATCGCCTCTAAGTAGGCGATATGAGATGGAGTATAGCTGTAGTTTTTTTAGTCTGTCTGTGTAGGGCATGTGTTTGAGTCCTAGGATCCTTTTTGCGAGGAATTTCTGTGGTCTCTTCAGTTGTTGTAGGTGTCTAGTGAGGTACATGCTAAATGGGGCATTGTACTCTATAATGGGTCTAATAAGGGATGAGTAGAGAGGGATTATGACCTCTTTCTTCCTGGATGAGAAACCCTTTGTAATGAGGTGTGCCACATAGAAAGACTTTCTAACTACAGTGGCCACATGGTTGTCAAAGGAGAGGTTGCTATCCACTTGTGTTCCTAGATCTCTTATCACACCTTGGGAGTTGAGAGGGCTACCGTCAATGTGGTAGTTCATGGGCACTGAGTTTTTCCCAAAGGGGATGACGATGCACTTTTTGGCATTTAGCTTGAGACCATGGTTCTGGCACCAGTCGTTGTAGTGAGGCCTTTTTGTAGGACATTGACATCTGCTTGAGAGTCAATAATGGCTCCCAGTTTGCAGTCATCTGTGAACTTGGTCAACCAGAGTCCTTTAATGTTGACCTGAACTTCAGAGAAGTATATACCAAACAGGAGAGAACCTAGAACTGATCCTTGTGGGATGCCACTTGTGACTGCCTGGTAGTCAGATTTGGAGTTCGCTACTTTCACCATGTGGGTTCTGTCCATGAGCCAGTTGGCAACCCATCTTATGATGTAGGGGTTGATGCCTAGGTTGGTGAGTTTGTCGATGATCCCTGAGTGGGGGATAGTGTTGAAGGCCTTGGCCAGCTCGAGGTAGGCTGTGTGGACTGCCTTGCCTTCATCGACCACTCTGCTGACAGATTCGAAGACATCTGTCAGGTTTAATAGACATGATCTGCCCTTCACAAATCCAAACTGTGAGGGTTCCAGGGTTTGAAGGTTCCCAATATCCTTATTTATGATGTCCATAATGATGTGCTCCATGGCCTTAAATATTAGGCTCGTCAGGCTGATGGGGTGGTAGTTTACTGGGTCAGTAGTTGCTCCCCCTTTGTGGAGAGGAATGACTGTAGCAGTGGGCCATTCAGTGGAGACAAAGCCTAAAGTGAGGCTGTGGTTGAACAGGGCACTCAGGTGGGGTGCCAGCTCCCTTTGTAGTTCATGTAGCATGCAACCAGGTATATTATCAGGTCCCATGGAAGCTGTATTTTTGGCTTTGGATAGTGCGGCTTCTACCTGAGCAGCCATGAAATTAGGGATTTGGCATTCCTTGGGTATTGAGATGGGCTTTTTGGGGTGGGGGGGTAAAATTAGCACTAAACCTGACTGCCAAGATGTTGGCAATATCTGTTGGTTCAGTGCAAGTGGTGCCATTGTGCAGTAGCTCAGAGCACCCCTGCGTATTGTTATGCAGGTTCTTGACGTAACTAAAGAGTGCCTTCTTGTTATCTTTAGCATCTGTTGCAATTTTGTTTTCATAACATTTATATGGTATGGGCAAGCCTCTTCCATTCCCTGACATAAATACAAAAACACATCCACTGAAAACATCATAAATAATAAATTGCAAAACACAACAAAACAAGTTTTTCACTCCTCTGTGTGGGTCTCTGCCCCAACCAACCACCAATTTCTACAAATATTACTTGAAAAGTCATGCAAAAAAAAAGTTGTTGTTGTTTTTTTTTTTAAGAAACTGACATCGTCCATCTTCTTTGAGTTATTCAACCCCCTTGATGTATCACCACAGGACCTATGGCAACACAATGCATAATGTATTGAAACACTGAAGGCAAAGGGGAAATTAAGTTATATACATTATAGTTTAAAATGCCCAGCGAACACACTTCAACATGCCCAATCCCCATTGTGAGGAAATATAACATAACCCAAGGCCTACCCAAAACATCACCTGCGTACTTATTAACTCCAATGTAAAAACTGGCCAATGCCTGTAGTAAAACAAATCAACTAAAGCTTAGCAACATCAATACAAGAAGCATAAGCAATAAAGTAACAGACCTTTGTGTATGGGATTCACATCACTCATCTCATCTCCTCTCCTCTCACTATCTGATCCCTGGTTAAAACCATCAATAAAAGTTGAAGAAATGCACCCCCCACCTGTGGGTATAGTGTACTACAACATGGTTGGAACTAACCCCCTTCTCACAGTCCATTCCCCAGTTTAATAACACTGAGCTGCTTAGCACCTTCCTTAAATTAAACACCCACAAAAAAATCTCCCTTGTTACCATACAAATTTCCCCAGGAAACAACAACCCCACTGTCGAAGATATCCTGTCCTGGATAACCAGAAACATCCCTCAAAAATTATAATCCTGGGACTCTTCAACATGGAGTGGGACTCCACAGTCACAGATACATCTCTGCATTCCATACAACTATACAGGCATATAATTTGTTGTTCAATATGTAAATATGATCAAAATGTACAAGTTAAGTTCTGTTTGATGTATTATTGTGACTCTGGAACTTTTCGCCTCGATTGAAAATGGATGCCATGCCCAGTTGGACTTTGCCAGTAAACAAATTCTAATAAAATAAATACTTAAAAAACTGACTGATTAGTAAATGATAAACAGTAAGCAATCCCCACACATGCACACTTCCCTATAGATAATTCTGGATGCAAGACTGCAACACCTATAAGTTGGGGCTTGCTCCACTGTCTAACTATCCATGTATTGCAGTCTTAAAATTATGCTTGTGGATTACACCTGTGTGCAGATGGTGTACTGCTTTTCCCTTCATAACACCGCAATGAATTTCATTGAAACTGCTGCCATCCCATGGGCTTCACCCATGTCTGCATTCAGCGAAAAGTGTTGGAAATTCTGAGATTTACACAAAGTTATTTCCAGAAGTTGCAGTAAAAACATGTGTAAGAGTATACTGTATGGAGCACTACTATCACCCACGCAAGGTGTTAGTGCTTTTTTGAACTTTCGTGTTTGTAACAATGTATTCTTTAAAATGGCAGTTTCCCCGTTTTCTTCACTACTGAGTAATGTGTTTACAATCACCTTGCCATACAAAATTATAGGAGAGGTAACAACTACAATACAAAATAATTACAATAGTTGATCACACAGAAAGAGAGAAAAGCAGATTTCTGTATCACTGATGTCATGTGAAAGTTTCTGTGCACATTTATATTCAGAAGCTACTTCCCCAAAAGGAATCGGAAGAATTTATTTATACTAACTCATCGGACAAAGGCAGTGTGACATATATAGTTTGTCATAACAATGCTGTTGCATTCTTCCACAGCAAGTGCAAACAAAAAACATTGCTTGCTGTCTATGTAACATATTTTTTTAACATTTAAGTTCATGTTTGTGATATTTAAAACCACAGGAATGCAACATGTTTTACTGAAAAGAGGAATACATTCCAATAGGTGACAATATAGACAAATTATGCCTGATTCCTACATGCTTACAAATTTACAACAGGTATGCTCAAAAAGTTAGCTGATTCTTGGCAGGCTTGTCTAGATAATTTTAATAGCACAGAGGGTGGATGTGCGATGCTCATGTCTTTTAAACACTGTCCTAAAAGCTTAACCTTGTTATTTTTGAATCCATTAATGGAACCCAACGTATGTTGTATATATTTGACCAGCTAATTCAGTGCACTGAAGTCTGCATACTTATTGGTAGAAAAGAAATGCTCAATACCCCTTTAGACCTGTTTATGCTTTGCAACTTCAGTATGACGGATATTTTGGTGATGCAACAGATAATGTTTAAACAAAAATAAAGTAGACTGTCTCTGGCGGCTATCTCCAGGAATTTGGACTTCTTCATTAGCTACAGTTCCTAACCTGTTTTGGAGGATAAAATTCTTCAGAAATCTGATATCCACATTAACAAACCATGTTCACACAGAAATGTTTATCCAAATAACTTTCATTACCTCTGTTTACCATAATCTATGATCCCCCTCATGGCTACAGGCATTTTTACTGCAAAGTAACACTTTAAGGGCATTTTACTGAAGATTACAAAATATTTTAATAGGTTAGCCCATATGTGCTATTATGCTAAAGGAAACTACAATTACTGCCTGCATAGTTTTACAACTGTGCAACCTGTAGATTGTTTGTTCTGACCCACCTTTATCTTATCACTCTAGTGTAAACATGGGATAACTCTACAAGGAGAGCTGACTCCAGAAAATTGTTTTGTTTGTGAAGGCTGTTTGCCCTGATCCTACACAGCAAACTGACAATAATGCCAAGTAAACAATCAACACGCAGATGGTTATTTTGGAAATATTTTTGTTTGCACTGCAGTGTACTAACACAGTGAAGAAATACAGAATGCATTGCATGCTGAGATTAATGATACCCTACCTTATGTCTCAGCAATATTTCCTTTAGGAAAAAGATAATGCTCCTGATGTGGTGTGGTTGGGGAATATGAGATTTTGCCACAAACTGATCACTAATATAAACCTAGTTTCTATTGCAGATACAGCTGAAACCCAGGTATACAACTTATTTTAGAAATATAGCCATTGTATTCCCAAGTACTGCAAAACATATCGGTGCTTGTGGGAATCCACGACACCTACTCTAAGTATGAACTGTCCTTGCTGATACATTCATTTTTGCAGTTTTTATCTCATTCACTTTTTCAAAATGTGTGCTTAGTAGTGAGATATATTGTTAAAGGTGGGAGCGCTTATTGACATGTTAGGCTCTAGAGATCATTCTGGAAACAGAACAGAGAATGGATGACAGTGAGAGGCAGAGGGACATCGCACTGAGTGTGACCCAGACAACTGATGTTCAGTTAGTAAGGCCAGTTGTACCTCTTAACCTCTAACAACAAGAAATTTGGACAACGTCAAATGTGCAGGGGAAAGGGGAAAGAGGAACAAAAGCCCAAAATCAGAGACATATTTTAAATATTGGTCTTAGAAAGTTGCTAGAATAACAGGCTTTGCATTAGCATGCATTTTCTGAAGGATATAAAGACTAAAACTCAAACATATGTCATTATTTAATTACTTCATTTTTCAATAAAAAAACAAACATCTTGAGGAATCAGCCTGAAAATATGAGGCAAAAGTCTGGACATTTGAGATATATGCGACCAATCATTGAAGAGTCAACTGGAGGGTAGGAATAAGCAGCATTTTGCCAGCCCACCATTCGCAACAGGAGAGGGGAGAGATTTCTGGCTATGGCTATAACCTTTGGTGCAAACTACAGGATCTAACTTTTACAAAAAAACATTCAGGGAAAAGTGCTGGCAGACTGTCCTATGGAGAAAAGATTCATGCTGATATCATTGCATGCCAACAGAAGGTGGTGTGGCATGATAAGCAGAATACAAAACAAAGGCCCAGGCTGCTGCTGGCATGCTTCCAGCCAAGGATGCCTCAATCTCTTCACCTGCTCTTCTGGATCCTGTAACTGTTCTATTCCCTTAGAGGATCCCTGGTCTAGGCTGTAAGCTGGATGAATGCTAGGATGCCTTAGTTATGGAGGTGATAACAGAGACCAAGGCACAATAAATGGCAGACAGCAGCAGAAAAAAAGAATTGAACGACATCTGGACTCTGTAAATATCAAGCACCACCGGTCGTCTCTATTACATAAATGTGTGACTTTTAAACTAGTAGCGTTTCAGAGTTTGAACATCTAGTAACCCACACATACTCTTTCAAATAAATAGTACATTACAGGAAAAGTAAACATTAAACACAACATATTTTCACCCCATATTGTATTTTCACCCTGCAAAAGGATCACTACACTGCCACATACAAAGCATTACTTAATGGTTTTCCTTTCATGCGAAAGTTCTGTGCTATGTATTCTTCAGTGCATACTATGTTCAGTTTGTCTGAGATGTCATGATAGGTTCTTGAGGAATTTGCCTCTCTAGCTACTACATATTGCTGATTTTATTTAATATTTTTTTCAGGAATAGTCTACAAAGTAAAATGTTTGTATTCATCCCTTGTTTCTCTCTCACTGGGGCAACAAACCTGCTGAATTTCTGTGGATGCATACTTACTCAGCTCTTTGCTGCACTAAACAATATATACTGTAGTGTTCCACAAAGTCAAGTCACCTCAGTTGTCAAAATTAACTGGTCATGCTCTGAACTACTTTACCATTGGTACAAAGTAGATGGGAAAGAGGAGGCTTTTGGTTTGGGACAAAATCAGGGATAAGAATATAGAATGTGCCTTGATCACTTTCAGGGTTCTTCGGTAACAATTTGGCACAAAGCAGCAGGACTGGTTTTCAAATGGGCAATTGAAAGCAGTGTGGCAGAGTACACATTATCAAGGAAAGGACCAGCGAAGGACAATATTCCCAGGTAAAGTAGGGTCATTGCAGAAGAGCAAGGCAAATGTGATGTACAAAGATCTATGGTGTAGCAGAATGAAGTGTTTGGTGAAGTACTTGCAATGTCATAGAGTAAATATGAGGGCCTAGCACTGGAAAAGGAAAGCTGGGCAGAAATACAAAAGGTTGTGGCTCAATTAATTAAGTGATTTAGTTACAAGGACCAACAATTGCATGCAATATATAATTGGTACTATACCCAGCAGAAACTCTGTGGTCAAGGAGGGTTGGCTTCCACTAAATATTGGACATGTGGTATCCCCCAGTGCAGGGATTGTACGTATGCTTTGAAGTTGTGCAAGGGCATAGAAATATTAGACTGACTTGTGAAGCCTAATTCGGGAAATACAAGAAACATACCACCAGAAAAATGGACTTTTTTGGTTACTAGGAATTATGCAAAGAGAAAACTGTCACAAGAGTAGTAGTGAGGAGGCATCGGTGTAATGAGTTATTACCAGCACGGTTAAATTGGTAATAGTGAGGTTGTAGAAGAGCCCATGCAGCCCCCATGTGTCCAACTAAGGTAATATTTAGGTAGGCATGAGGTCGAATGTTTCTTTCTTTCATGTTCGTGGGGGGGGGTCCTTCCCGCCCAAATGGAACAAATGGAAAATTTGGACTGTGCTAAAACTGCTTACTAGCTCTACTATTACACTATGGAGGATTGTACATTGACTCAGGCATTGGCTGTGTGTGCTCTAGAATTGTCAAATGTATTGTTGACCCTTGTAAGCTGGTTGTTAGTTGTTTTGTTTTGCAGTATTCATACACTTTGACTAACATGTTAATAAAGCCCTATTAAAAAAGTTAACTGGCCAGGATCATGCTGACAAAATGGCCGAATGAGTATAAAACAACTTAGTTAAAAATGTTTACTGATTTCTTAAATGCCAAGTTGTTTATTCTGTGTCTAAAATAAAATAAATGCCCATGAAAGACTGCTTTTCAGATGACCAATAATTTATGATGAAAAGTCTCGTTGATATAAAAATAGAGTTACTTCTTCCACAGAATATTAAATCAACAATTCAAAGCACCCCCATTCCAAGTGAGAATAAGAGAACAATTTGAAGCAATATAAATGTCAATGTCATGTTGTAAGCCAAGGATTCACAACGCACTGGGGGAGAAATAAATTTAACTGAAATACAAAATTATATCAGGCTGTTCTAGAGTAAAACAAACAAAGTGGCTATAATCACATGACAGTCAATATAATGATAAAATAAAACTTACACACATCTTTGAAATAACCACATTTTATTTACATAGGCATCATTAAAATACACACCATGAAGTAGTTTAACATTACACTGTGGAGTCTAGGCATTGTACTGTAACAAGGTATGTACATGTGTGTGCGTGTGTAAGCAGAAATATTCAGGTTGCATTGCACATTCCCACAATAAAGAAAACAAGGACTCCAGAGCTCTGCCGAGTATTTGATATAGTACAGTAAGTCTGCTCTTTACACATGTAAAGCTGCTAGTTTCCTCATGTGCAACATGAAAGCTTATACAAATATTTTTTTACCATGATCTTTGTGTTTGGAAGCATAATAAATTTCTGCATTCTGCACTGATTTTTTTGAGAACTTCTTCTGTGTAACATTCTGGGTGTCATATGTGAAAAAGGCAGAATAAATAAACATACCCCATAAAAAGCTCACATCAAAGCAATAATTAAAATGTTTTCCTAAAATTCTTGGAAAATAAAACAGCACTATAAAGAATTGCTTTTCTTTGGCCAAGTCTATAGCTAAGATATTCCTCAGTAAACTGAAGAAAATTGAAAAATCTAGATTCCGAATGTAGTTTAATACCATCACACTGTATTGTCACAGTGAAATTTCACCCTAAATATAAGAACAACTAAGCTAATCCCCAAACAGTTACATTCACTTTGGAATCTGTCACATTTGTAGAAAGTAACCTTCTGACCTCTAATGACACACTCAAATACAAGTAACCTCCCACAACACCTTGCAGACTATCCTAAATCATTAAGGATGTTCTTAGATAATAAATACCTGACATAAACATCACACTGAACTTGCAGGTACACTCTCACAACACCTTACAGATATCCCAAGTCACTAGTGATTTTCTCAGACAATCAACACTCGACATAAACATCACACTGAACTTACAGGTAGACTCTCACAACACCTTGCAGATTATCCCAAGTCACTAATGATACTCTCAGATAATTACCACCCCACATACACCTGCCACTGAACTTAGATGTAACCACCCAGAATACCTTGCAGGTTATCCGAAGCCACTAGTAGATCTGGGCAGCAGCCATTTTACAGCACCTAATTTGTATTCCACGTGTATTATTCTATAGTAATTATAGACCTCAGTGATTGCCAGGTGGCTACAAATGTACTGCAACATTCATGAAACCTTCTTTGCAAGTGGCCTTGCAAGCCACCAATGAGGCAGTAACAATGTCAGTATTGCAAGCCAGCATAACTGCATTCTTCCTAAACTTCATTAATTACACTGATGAACTGATTGTTGTTGTTTTGTCTTTCGGCTTTTCCCGGTTAGGGGTCACCACAGCAGAACTCCGGTCCGCTAATGATTGGCAGTTGATTTTTATGTGCTGAGTTGCCAGCCCTAACGCACAACCTTCAACGAAGGTATGCCCATTCATGCATATCTCCACACAGAAGACGTTCTAGCTGAGAGTCGAACCGGTCAGCGTCTTACTGTGAGGCGACAACACTACCGCAGCACCACCACCGCGGATCACACTGATGAACTGATACTGACCATAAATTACTGGCAAATGTCAAGCTTTACATGAAATCTGTATTGTCATGCCTTCAGGAGGTTTCTTGCCAGTCAAGTCAGCTTACACTGTATGTTATCTCACTGGCTTTGATATAATATGGGAATGGGTCACAGGAAATAAGCCATGTTCACTATTCCTAACTAAAAAGGCACACTGACTTTTACTTAAACAATCACAGATACGTATCCTAGTTATCCGTCCGCTTGGAGACAGGGTACTGACGCATCAGCCAAGGCTTACAACTACATTCTGATATTAATCTGATATGTCAAACTTACTGAAGTTCAGTGATTGGGTAGTGGGGAGGAAGAAAGACAAGAAAAAGAAAGAACAGTGAAACATTTCAATGCACATCCCACTCTCGATGAGGACTGATAATTCTATACTAATACCCTTATTTGGTATCATTATATGACATTTCAGAAACCTATACAGTCCACTGCTGGGTTTCTAGTTGCCTTAGACTAACAAACTACAATGGCATATACTTTCCTGAAGCTTCACATTCCATGTCTGAATAACTGTACGACCTCTAAATTCTGTCTAGTGCTCAGTTTGAGAATGTTAAAAACTGTGCTGTGTCAGTGGGCCACAACAATAGTCATCTTGTAGAAAACCTTCCTTCATATTGCAGTACCGTTATCCCATTAAGAACCAGGTATTCAACATCATCATCATTCAATATCACGCTACATTTGTCAGTTTAACTTAAGTTTTTAAGTTAGCAATAATCTGTTACATTTTTGCCCAAAGTGCATATTGCAATGTAACTAAAACCAATGCATCTTTCTCTGTCTGTATAGACATTGCACAACTTAACATTCATCCCACAGGCCTTCCTTTCTTGGACCTCCCACTGAATGCACATCAGGCACTTGTATAGATTTTGCTGCCAAGACAAGTACTGCTTCACAAATTCTTCAAGACACTTACATAAAATATACTTTTTTCTACCCTCATGTCTCCGGTTTCTATAAGCATTCTCAAAAGCTATCTCACAAAATTAGACAAATACTTGCAGTAATCATAATTAACTCTGTTCTGGTATCCCTGGATTTTGTCCACCACTATTAACTTTGTAGTCATGCAAACTGGTTAATTACACAAGCCAAAAAATACCATTATATTACTCCCAATAGCTATTATAATTACTGTAGCTGGGAATCTCACCATAACAACAATAACATGGACTCGTTTTCTACCTTCCAGGGTTTATTATGGCTACCAAGCATGTCAAGTGGTTGTTAGGTATACATTGTCAGAGGATCCCAGGCTTTCTCCTGCTGAACTCCTTACTTCTAGAACTAATTCCAATATCAGTTTACTTTGCTGTCTCACATACTAGTTTGCAAGATTCAGATTCAATCTACTTGCTTTTTCGGTTTTCATTATCTATATTTTGTTATATGTTAATTGTTTAACATACTGTATTCTACATTTTTGCTTCTTGTCTAGTTATAGTATTGCTTTTGCTGTCTCTGTTGACTTTTTGAAACTATAAACTTCATGAGGTATTAGATCCATTTTATAATGCTTTTCACATACAGTTTGGATTTATTTCCTTGCTTTCAAATAATTTGCTTGCGTAAACCTTTATAACTACATGCATTAACATTCCTTAGTACTAAACTATGGGATTCTTTAGTTTATGAACTTCTGACACCCAAAATGTGCAACTTTTTTTTAATAAGTGCTCACAGAAATGGGTTTAGAATTAGACAGAGAAAAACTGGGTACCCATTGTAATTTTAATGATCAGAACTGTGAGTTCTGATCTGATTGTGATAGGAAGGTACAAAAAAATACTTAGAAATGCATTGTCAAATACAGGTGGCATGCTATGGAGTCCCTGTAGTTATATAAATGCAGTCATTCTAATAGACTGTGAATGAGTACCACTAAGAATTTTCTGGAAAATACCTTGAAACTTACTGGATTTCAGCAAGCTTCAATCTTCCCACTTATCACTATCAACCATTATCTGCAAATGAATGGTTATTTCCACGTACATTTACAAACAACATGGAAAAAATATTTTTATAAACTCTGAGTACATCTGCAGCACTCCTTACTTGCTTGAGAATGGTTTAGCCACTAACAGCACAGTGTAAGCACCTTCTTATTGCATAAAATGGACTATATTGTCATCTGTCACTATGGATAGTGACTACAATGTACAAGTCACTGTTAAAAAACAGTTAAAGCAAACATTAGCCATGCAGACAAGCAGTCATGTTACAAGCTGAACGTAAGCTGCAGAGCTGAGTGGTTAGTAAAGATACCAAGTATTCCTGAAAGTAGGGAACAGGATTGTTTTAGCTGTTGAACTTTTTTTTATGGACAGATGCATTGTATTCCTTCAGAGTTACTTAACGTATACTTGTAATTATTAACATGCAATTTAAACACAATTCTTTACACAGTTACTCTGAACAATAATACAGCAATAGATATACATTTATATAATATATATATATATAATATACTTTAATTTAAAAAATCTTTGGACATATTTACAAACATTAAAAAACATTTTGAAAGTCTGCTTTAAGTTAGTTCTTTGTCATATCACTGAACATAAGCTTAAGGAAGGCTGCTAATAATTTTAGACAGTTGTCATTAATTTTAGCGAGCCAGATCTAAAGCGGAGAATCTTCTTCTTTAAATTATGGGACGCTTTGATCTTGACAAAAGTCTTAGGTGATGCATTATGAAGTTCAGGGACTCCAACAGACTGCACTGTAAGAGGTTGACCAAACTGTGGCCAGACAAGACCTCCATTCTCCTCAGAGTCGCTGGTAGTGCTACTTCCTACCACAAAGTCTGCCTCACTTAGACTTGACTCACTGTCCCCAAAGCAGTTTGTAGTATAGTTACTCTGTTCATCTTCACTAGTGTCTACCACAGTAGAGTGGAACAGCGACTCACATTCTGCCGAGTACTCTGAGTCGCTTCCGATATAAGCATAAGGACTGCGGTAATGAATTGGCATCTGCATACAGGCACTGATCATTTCCCTCCTGTGTCGCCTTCTGGCACGCCTCAGTGCCTCTTCATAAGAGATCTCGGCAATCGTCTTCCATCGACGATAATCACGTTTGTGTCTGGGTTTAGCAAGAAAGACTTCTCGTCCATGAATATTATGTTTCAACACAGTCTTAGATAACCCGGTTTGTCTAACTGGAAGCATATTCTCTAACTGTGGGCTAATTACTTTCTTGCCTCTTGAAGAAAATTTCTTCACTGCTTTCTTGTTTGTGTCCACATCTTCAGAGAAGTGGCATTTTTTTGTGGAAACTTTTGTTTTGTCTTTGCCTAACTGTAAACTGTGCTCAGGTATGCTACTAATATGCATTCGATTTTTTTGAGAAGCACTCTTAACTTTGACGATCTTTACATGTTTAATGCCTCTGTGAACCCTAATATTCTGCTGCTCTGCTGGTATATATCGAGCATTCACTAAGTGCCCATCATCCAGGCTCTGTGAGGAAGAACCTTCACTCCTGAGTTCTAAAGGAGGCCTTTCTTCAACAGACCAGACAATATGAGGTGACCTCTGCCCTTTCCTTGGTGACACGTGCTGAACTGTTTTGACGCCATTGATGTCCTCATAAGTCTCCATTTGTTTATGTGTATTCTCATTAGGCAAAGTGCCTGAGTGCTGAACACTTCCACTTTGGTACACTACGGAAACAGGGCATGGGGATGGTACTTGAACTATCATATTAGTGATTTTCTTTGGCAAACTATTAGTCTGAAGTCCATTGCTGTTTCCATGAGAGAAGCCAACAGTCACTTCTGCAAGTCTATTTTCTATGGGATCATTGCTAGAATCGTTTGACCACTGCTTTCCTGGTGATGGCATATTATTATCAGTAGTGTTTGTTTCACTACAAGGTAAAGACACCTGTCTTGTAGGCTTAAGGTCAGCAGTGTTACCTTGCAATACACCAGTGGTCTGCCTTACACAGACACTGCCTTGTCTAAAAATGCCCTTTGCAGCATCTGTGTTTAAGTTTGTCCTTGGTTTGTTAGTCCTTATTGGCTGTGCCTTTTTCTGAATTAGGCTGAAGATGTAGTTATCTAACTTTTTATTTGACGATGGTTGGGAGGCTGGCCAAGAATTACTCTGGGGCAAGGATGAGAATTCTGGCTTTGCAGGGTTTAGTTCAGACCCAGACATATCACTAGCACTGAAATGGAGTTTTTCTTCCAGTTTGGTGCTTCCCATCGTTGTCTGAAAGAACATTGGGCTTTGTACTGCCACTGCATGCAGAGGACTTGGGTATCGATACACATCACTCCCGTTTTTGGATATCAGATCGCACTGATATTTTGGATGAACATCTGCAGACATTTCAGATGAGTTAGAATGAGGTGAAGAAAATGAACGTTGAACACTGGCTGATGTCTGGTCTTCATACTGGCCTTCACCATAATCCAAGCTATGAAGGTCGTCTGAAAAGATAAAAAGAATACAAATCTACCGTTACTCCATTAAAAACATGAAGCCATTATTTCAATGATAAGTCATTACAAGTAAAATCGGTCTTATTTCCAGCTGGAATGCTTAACTGTTGTTTGTACCTTAATTGCTCTCTTAATTGCATGCAAGTAACAGCAGATGAGAAATGTAACCATATGCAAAGAAACCATGCATCCATTTAAAAAATACAAAGCTGCATCATGAAGGTCTACTTTAAGTTGCTAAGAAAAAAAACCTTCAGACTTCTTAAGTCAATAACCCTGACAACTCCAGGCTAAGTAGCCATGGAGATTTGCTTCAGATGTCTGACCTCTCAACAGAGTATGCAGCTAAACAAACATCTTGGTAAATCTCTGCACCACAAAAAGTGGTTTACATTTACTAGGCCCAACTCTTTCACTGCATTCACTTACTTAAACTGGATTATGGAAACTATGAATAACGGAACCAATTATTCAAATACCTGAATATTGTTACAGCCTGCCAACGTTGACATCAAACACCTAACATGTCTAGCAGAAGTTAAAATGTCACAACAATATCTCTTGAGTTGTGCAGTAGCAAACTCAATTCATGTCATCAATATTCACAGCTATGATATGCTGTAAAGGTACAGTCAGTTAATACTCATTAGTTGCAGAATCAGCTGCCCTCATATATACATATTATCAAAAGTACCTTATGCAGACATATGACCAGCTGCACTCTACCTTATGCTCTTGGGTTGCATTACTATCATGTTGTTTGTACTTCTGAGCTTGCCACAAGGCAGAAACTCCAACAAGCTACCTGCCTGTAATAATAATAATAAATAAATATGTGACATAACTCACAAATTTCCAAATGCTTCAATCGTAGCTTATTAATTGCCTTAGTACAGTATGTTGCACAAGAGACTGATAATAACTAATAAATACTTTATAATACAGTCTTGGGAACTGGGTTTATTACATGTGCCACACACCATAGACCATGCAGTAGTCTTGAGAGCTGGGGTTTATTACATATGCCACGTGCCACAGACCATATAGTAGTCTCAAGAGCTGGGTTTATTACATGTGCCACATACCACAGAAGATACAGTAGTCTCAAGAGCTGGGTTTATTACATGTGCCATGCACCACAGACCATACAGTATTCTCAAAAGCTGGGTTTATTATATGTGCCACGCACCACAGATCATACTTGCAACAGCTGGGTTTATTACATGTGCCATGCACCATAGATCATACAGTTGTCTCAAGAGCTAGGTTTAGTACATGTGCCATTCACTATAGACCATGCAGTAGTCTCAAGAGCTGCATTATTACACGTTACAGTAGTCTCAAGAATTGGGTTTATTACATGTGCCACTCACCATAGACCATACAGTAGTCTTATGAGCTGGGTTTATTACATCTGGCACACACCACAAGACATTTCCCTTGTGAAATAACCAGTGTTTCTCTTACTTTGTAGCTTTGTTCTGCCCTTAGTATAGTTTCTGATAATATAGTCAGTATTACAAATAGATTGTAATGCTGAATAAAAAAATCCTGTCTATTACCATAATGGTTATAAATATGAAAAAAAAAGTTTATGAAACTCAAGGAAAGGACATTTTGCTGCTCTAATCTACATAATTAAAACTGGAAAATGAACAAAACAGCCAAACAGACAACGCTGATTTTATACAGATTATTTAACTATATAAGTACTGGGAAGAGCTTTCTCATTAAGTACTGAAGTAAGGACACAGTATTTTATGCAAACAAAGCAGGGCCTCTCACAAATTCATAATGGCACAGTCTTTTGGGAGACAATGCTGACTAATGTTTCTTATTCTACTTACATGGGCAGGTCTACAAGATTTAGTTTACACTGGGTTCCTACATCTACGGACAACTGAAGTAGCAAAAGGTTAGGAGGTGTATCCCAGATGATGTATGACATGGAATTGACCACTGGAAGTTTTGAACTTATAGCCCTACAGATCTGAAGCTACTAGTGCTGTAATACCGCTATACTGTTTCTGATGGTACTGCTGGTATTTCAGACAGTAACAGCTGCAGTCTGAACCCTTTCTATGTAAATCATAGAAAATATGTCAGAAGTGATCCATGGTTTTGGTTTGGACAACACCACATTGTGTTGTAATAGCCAAAAGCTCTACACTCAACACAATGTCTGACAAATACAGCTGCTGTTACAATGCAGGAGCTTGTAAGAATTAGCCATGAAAATTAAATGGATGAATAAATAAATACAGACTTGCAGCACAAAAGAACCAAAAGCCAAGGGATATCAAATATGACAAAATATACAAATGACTAAACACAAATTTGTTTATAGTCCTAAAATAGAAAGTACTAAGGGATATATAAGCAAAGTGGGAATTCTGTGTATGGACCACAATGGCTAAGACAGCCAGGTATGAGGTAACAGATCGTCAAGTATAATTAAGGAATCCCTACCCACATTTACTTTAAATCTATAAAACTATGTGGGACACAAAGGAGCAAAATTAAAGTGATAATAGTGCACGCATGCACAGAATTAATCTCCGCAGCAAAGAAAAAACACTTTCAGTAAAGTTGCATTGCACTTCATGTTATAGTGTGTCATGGTTCTTAACAATCCACAGAAAAGCCACATGGCACATTGTAGTATAGTACGTCGGGGCTGTCAAGAAGCTTAACTTTCAGTAGATAACAGCATTCAAGGTCAGCTGTGAGTTTGCTTGTGACCTTTACAGAAACTGACTATTTGCTATGCTCTGCAAACTGTTACAGTAACTAAAGGAACTGGCCATTTTTAAAGATCGTTTTTGTACATTGAGAAATGTCCAGACTACTTCCAATTAAATAGTACAGAATGTTTAGAATTCTAAAGATATCCCACAAGCTAAAATGTCCTAATTTTGCATTAGAATTCACTAAGAAATTAATGTTAAGACAGGGTTGGAAATGCAGTAGCGCCATACAATTCATAATCTTATAAACCAAGGCTAAAATCCACAATTACATCCTTTCGGCCCCCCCAAGAAGCTTTTAAAACGTCCATAATCAGGCACATTTTTTTTAATTCTTGTTGGTCATCATATTGTATTTGCAGTATATTTTAATTCTATGAGCTGCTAAGTAAATTTATTCTGTAGCCCTCCAAGTAGTTCCCTCTTTCTGTATTTGCATAGTAACAGAGTCTAAGCTATCCACTTAACCAGACCAACCCCATTTGTCATTTGCAATACCCCACTTTATCCTATTCATTGTAACAGGTGAGCAAGATACTGTTCCGGCAAGCAATGAGCATAAGAAAGAGAACCAGTCCTGTATGAGAAGTTCATCTTCTTGCACCCCTCCCCACTCACACACACCCACACATGCACACACCAACTGCTTACAAGAAAGATAAGCAAAGTCTCACAGAGGGCACCTAAGTGGAAACAAAACTGGACAACGAAGTGCTGTTGGACCCCTACACTATCTGCTACACTACTGTTCCACCCCTTACCTAGATTAGTACCGCCGAAAAGAGGCACAGCTGAAATGAGTGGGCTTACCCACTCTACAAATGGAGCATGACAAACATTAAAAGATGTCTATAAAGTAAACTGGTCAAGTAGTGCTCTGTTCATCTTACTAGGACTAAAAAATGGTTGTGACATTTACCAGAAAACAATACACACAGAGTCAGTCATTCATGACAATGTAGCATTACTTAGCTGTGAACACTAGTTAGTGCTGTTACTAACTTAGTTTTACCTGCAGACTTGGGACGTCCATCTGTGACACTCAGTGATGCATCTAAGGGGCTGCAGAAGCAGGTGCTAGAGTGGCAACTGGATAAACATTCACTGAAAACGGAGTTGGAGGAGTTGGAAAGGGAGCCTGAGGCCCCATCGCTTAGCTCATAAAATCCTATAAATACAACAGATGACACATTCATTATTTCAGATCTGTTCACTGCAATGCATAGTACAAACCATTCTACTGTAACACAGATTATTTTTAACTTCAAACACTGTAACCAGGGGCAACCGCATTTTAAGTCAAAGTGCCGTACCACTTCTACAATATAGCTTTTCAAACACAAGACTTCACAGATTGCATTTTAAATGTTTAGGACTTTTACTTCCCGGGGATGGGGGGATATTCATTTCTCAAGGCCCCGAATAAGTCCTGTAGGTTTGCTCAAGGCCTCTCCACAAAAGGTATTTTACTTTCACAAACTGATATAGTAGTGCACATAAAACATCTACTGTACACTGTTGTGTCTCTGACATACCAGCCAGAAGATTACATGGAGACTGGTGCTCTTTTAAGGCCACTGGAGAAATAAAACAGAAACGCTGCAGAAACCATCACATAATCTCTTTTTCTAACATACTACTCCCTAATACAGCCTTCAATCTAATTCTAACTGCTTGGATTCCAGTCCTACAAAGCCTAAAACTATTATGTTTATCAGAAGCATAACTGTGTGTGTTGTACTAGTTTACAAGAATCTCCTTTTGCAAGAGCAATATCTACACCTGAACCACCCTTCAAAGAGAAAAGCAACTGGTAATATTGCCCCAGTGCTTCTGTACTTTAGCTTCTACTACGTCTTTTTCTTTCTGTGCATTTTTCAAAGACACTTTTCAGTCCAACCCTTTTGATTTTGTAAGACATTTTCGGTGCTCTTTACATTACATTCCTTGTTTAACCCTTCTGACACATAACTAGCCTTTTTTCTGTGTGTTAGACTGCACCTAAGCTAAATATTTTACCTAAAACTCCTAACTTACTTTGTATTTATAAACATTTTTATACTCATTGAATCACAAGGCTTCTACCATGCACCCACTAAAATGCAGTGTGTTACACCCGCTGCTTGGGCTGTAGCTAAAATGGCTTTTAGGATCAGTCTATTACTCCAGTAAACAAATGTCTGGTGCCCTACTTTATTCAACACGCACATACACACACACACACACACACACACACACATATATATATATATATATATATATATATATATATATATATATATATATATATAAATTTATATATTATAACGACGAAAGTTCAGAATTTCGAACACTCACGAGCGGAAATTCAGGAACTCGATGTTGTTATTTTTTGATTGCAGTACAGTGAAAATCACAATATTTGCCCTTTCCTCACTATAGTGCGAACTCGGAGTTGGAATATATATTTAGCGGGGGGGTGGGGGCGCACCCGCCCCCCACAATACCAATTTTGAGTTCTTGAATTTTCACTCATGTGAGCGTTCAAAATTTCATTGTTATAATATAGACTCTATATATATATATATATATATATATATATATATATATATATATATATATATATATATATATATATATATATATATATATGTGTGTGTGTGTGTGTGTGTGTGTGTTTGTGTGTATGGTTTACCATGGTATGTTCGAAACTGATCCAGTCAAACAATGACAACACCGGAAAATAACGTCGAAATTTTACAACAGAATAAAACCAGGATGTTGAAAATGGGAATGTCTATTCGACATTTTTAACATTACAGTCTTCCACCCTACGGACTTAGCTAACCTCTACTATTAAGCGGGAGGACTTCACCCCCCCATACCCCCTACTTAAATATACCAACTCCGGGATCGCACTACAGTGAGAAAATGGGCTACTTCCCTGTTCCTCACTGAAGCATGACCTCCCTCCACAGTCTCAGCTAACCTCGTTCGACCTCTTTCCTCCACAATCTCGGCTAACCTCATTCGACCTCTTTCAGCTCGATTTCCTGCCCCTTGACAATCATGTGTTCGCACATCAACTGTTTGACTTTCTGCAATTTGCGTAAGTGATTGCAAGCCTATACGTATATATATGTATAAATACATATTGAAAGAGAGAGAAAGAGAAATTGCTATTCTTTACGCTAAAAGTCACCTCCTAAACCTTGAAAGAGAAATGAAAATCACACTGCTATGTTTTGCAAATAACTGTAAGACTTAACATCTGTACTGCCTGTGCTGTATTATCACTCCTGCAATTGGTTACTTTTATATCATTGCGTCTTTCGGCTTTTCCCGGTTAGGGGTCGCCACAGCGGAACTCCGGTGCGCTAATGATTGGCAGTAGATTTATACGTGCTGGCTTGCCGGGCCTAATGCACAACCTTCAATGAAGGAACGCCCATTCACGCATGTCGCCACACCGAAGACGCTTTAACTGAGAATCGAACGGGCAACGTCTAACTGTAAGGCTTTAATTGCTGTTAATATATTGAATCCTAACTTAAGCTTTGAATGCAGAAACCATTCATGCCCCAAATATTAACTTCATACTGAAGTAGGTACAAGGCACCAGAGCAATCATAATATCCAGCATGCACCATCAGTCAGAATGAAAGGCAGAAAGGGCTTTTCATGTGTTCTGATTGCATAAAAACATAGTATCCTGAAATTTGCTAAGGACCTTTTGACTAACTGCCTTCACAGCATCTCACTATCTTACATAATGGGATGATCTGCAGTTCTTTGTTAATCAAAATCTCAAATCCCTCCTGTCCCCCAGAATTTCCTTATGTGTACCCCCCCATGCATTCTTGAGTCCCATTATTGTTTTTTGAATCAGTGACGGCACATGGCCCAAGTATTACAATACACAGAACCTATCAACAGATAACATCTGTGTAGCCCATCTAGTCTGTGATCTTAATTCCTAGTGGACAAGCTGAACTTTCTTGTTAAATATTCAGCTTTTTCCTGCATCCTGTTTAAAATAGACTTACACCTATTCCAAAGCATTCTAGAGCTCATACGTTGTTTTTTTATCACAACATCCTGAAAAAGTTCATCTGTGGCTCTTCTTCTTCACATTATCTCTGAGCTGTTCTTCCTACATCTTCTAAGTGTTGTTGGCTTAATTTCAGCACATTTCTTTTTCTAAGATACATTACTTCTTTGGACATTATTACCTCCCTCAGAATCATAGGTTGCTACTAGGTGATAAACCAGTTAGACTTTCTAAAGCCTAGCCACTGCAAATCCACTGGTACACCAAAAACAGTTACTCCACTGTGTATTAGGGATAGGGGGCTAGGTCTGGGGTAAATATGCAGTTTCTTTTTCATTTATCTAGCTTGGATTTGAAAACAGTTGAATGATGTGTTTTTGCTTTATAAAAAAATGTGAGTTTGCTCCAGATGTGGGGAATTCTTTGCAAGAGATGTCTGTAGCACCAGTAACTCCTATTTAACTTGCAATAAAACATTATGTCCCTTGATCTTGTATTTGGTGCTACCAGCCTTGTAGTATATGTAGTAGACAGAGTAAAAACGGAGTCATTTAGACCTCTGTAGGCCAGGCATAGACCTTGAAGCATGTGAAAGTTTAAATTCCTTTCCAAACCTTCTGGGTACAAACATTAATTGTCTTTAGTCTATTTCCATGTCTTTTTCACATAGACGGACTCCATCAAATCTGTCTTGTCAGGAGCAGTGATTTCTACAAGTGTAAGCAGTTTATCATCTTTACAAGCTTCAGTCACAGAATGGATAAAGTTGCAATTATTGTTTTCATATGCAATCTGCTACCCATCAGCCAACAACCTTCTCAGGTTGACTGCCCGTTTTAGATGATGAGGCACATGCAGAACACTCGCTTGTTCCCATTTTATCAGTACCTCATTGTACAAGAGTCTATTACTCAGCAGCACAACTTTCCAAGCCTTTAGACTGACTGAAGTTGTAATAATTTTACTATTCCAATAAGCAGTTCAAATATTTCCCATTTCAGTATCAGATGTTTCGGATCTCTGTTTTTCTTTTGTATACACAACCACAACCATTCTTGCCACATCTCTGCTCAAAATACCCCACCTTGTACTTTAACAGTTCTGCACATCTCTAAAGTTAGGAACTTTTGCCCTTAGGCATCAGGCATCAGAAACATTATCTGTACAAAGAAAGTGGCTGAAATCACAATTATTATTACTCTGTCTTTGTGTTGTACTGTCCAGCCAGTCTGTAACACTGTCTTCCATAACATTCTGAGGATGGATGACTACAAATCTCATAAAAGGTTGTGGGCAATACAGGACAAAGGGTCTAGTCCATGGCAGGCTGACCTTTTTATAGTATTGAGTTATGTGCATTGCTAAAAAGTAGTCTTCCATTCTATCATTCATTAACAGAGTCAAAGAAATTTACAGAACTGACCTGACATGGGCTTCATTCTGGCAATCAATTCCAACCTGAATACTGTGCCACAATGGCCTCTACCTACTCAGGAAATCTTTCCTTTGAAAGTAGTCCCATGGTTTCCTGCTGAAAGTCAGAGGACCTTAACTGTATATTCAGAATAATGAGAATTTACGTGTGAAAAAGAAAAATCTGTACTAATTCTGATACTACAGTACTTTGGAGTATTACCCTTCGTCTGAGGTTTAGTGATTTCACAGGGACTATACAAATAAGTTAACAGCAGTGTGTAGGACTACTGTCTGCCATGACGAGTGGTACAGGGTTGTGGGGGGGGATAACTCCCTGCAAAAACACTTTAAATGTGTAACAATGAGGTGTGCAATTAGCATCAGGAAGTATTCCGGTAGTTTTCTGTACTTCCTTCCCAACAAACCCTGACAAGATTTATCTCCTTCCTTTCTACCTTTGCAGTTTCATTTTTTTACTTCCCCAGTTTGGATATATTCCATTCTGAATGAATTCCATGCCTCCTTCTACTTTAAATTACCATAGGATCACAGGATCATAGAAGATTACTAGGCTATCGACCTGGAGGTCATTATAAGCCTAGCCGTTTCATCCCAATGTAATACCATAGAAATGCTAGTCAAACAAAGTTGCCCACCCTGTACTAGAACCCAGGACTATCTGTACTATAGCCTTACACTAACACCTGCTGCCACAGGATCTTATATTTCCTTTTATTTCCTGAATGTTACCTTGTTTCAGAATAACTATAAACCTCTGGAAACTTTTTGTGACATTTTCTTTGTCTGACTCTGATCCCCTGATTCTCTTTCCCTCTCACATGCACACTCACACAGAGATATACAAGTGCACACTCTATCCCCCATTCGAAACCATTTCCTAATGTTCTTCAGGGTTACTTTACTATTTTCTCAAAGGCATCCTGGTTAGTATCCGCAGCCCTCAGTCCACCATGGATTACCACTGTAGCCATATTTATAAGGATCCAAACTGTTTGGTAGCCACTCGTTTCTACATTTCAGTTCCTTCTTCTTGTCTTCAAAATAAAACATCCAGGACTACCCCCCCCCCCCATTTTAACTGTACTACAGCCATCTAAAATCACAAGTCAGCAGCTGAGCCTATCTGCTGGTAAATGGTGAAAAAAAGAAAAAGACCCGGTTGCACAAACAGGCAGGTGGGTGAAGAAAAAAACCTGGATGTAAATCAGTTATTTTGTTGAACGTGTTTTTCATTTTTTTTAATGATGATCACTTTTCCAAATCCATGAAGGCTTTACTCCTTTCAACTTCTGAAAGATAGGCAGTAAACATTTTTTAAATAAAAATGGACTCAAAGAAATGAAGGACAACATTCAGGTGGCGTAACCTTGAAATGTCACTAACAGAAATGAGCATCTTTGGGTTGACAGAGTGAGCTAGCCACATACTATAGCATTCCCACTGAAGGCAGGACTGGGATGCATAAGCAAGGTCTGTGGGTGAGCATCTGGCACATCAAATCACTTGTGATGGTGTCAGCCATCATAGTAGGTATGCAGGACCATGCCCCCCCACACACACACACACACATACAAATGTACTGCAATTCTCCACCGTGAAGACGATTGCTCACCTGTCTGTTCAGGAGAGTGGGATTAGCTAAAAAAAACACTCATTCCATTGGTACTGGTGCAGGTACAAACAACCCCAAATTCTGCCTGCATGACAGCCCCCACCCCAGACAGTTGTCACACTAATGAATATGGAGACGCTCAACCATGAGAGAAGGAATGTACTTGCATCCAGTAAGAGGAAACTTGATGACTGGAAAGTGAACCCAAGGGGGAAAAAAAAACAGACTTAAGTTTAATCTAAAATTCAGGTTGACAACCACTGATTGATATAATTCTATGCATGAAACCTCTGAGCAGTAATTCAGCTAGCACTTGCATGGAAGGTCTATTGTAATCTGATCTGCCTAACTATGAGTAGATTTTCCAGTGTCTTGTTAGACAAGCTTCAGAGCAAGATTCATCAGTCTATACAGTCTTCTGTGGACACGCACATACAGGCAGTCCTTCAGAAACTTGAAAGGACCAATGATCTTTCAAGCTACCCTCAGACATATGTGTGTGTGTGTGTGTGTGTGTGTGTGTGTGTGTGTGTGTGTGTGTGTGTGTGTGTGTGTACTGTCTAAGTAAATGTGTATGTGTCCATGTTTGTGTCTGTGTTTAAATTATGTAACAGACTGGCATCCTATCCAGTATTAGTTTGTCTGCTCTCTGCGTATTGATTGCCAGAAGAGTTTCTGGCTACCTAGAACCTTAAAATATATTAGATATGAATTAATAAATTAATGAAAATGCACTTCAGGAAATCCAGATGAGTGAAAGTATAATAATAACATAGATGAAACTTAGCCCAAGCAGCATGCACTGCGTCTTAGATTCATTTTCAGCTGTCAGACTTTGTGCATCGACCCTCAAGACCTATGTTGTCTTTAAACCAGTTAACTGTTGCATTTTATCTGCAGGCAGCTGTCTTCTACTACTGTACCTCAGTGCTTCCTTATTCTATTCATCAAAGACATCATTCATTTTATCCACTACTGCCACTGAGGTGGTTCAGTACCTCGCCAACCCTCTGTGAAATAGTATTACTTTAGGTCAATCTCAGGTTATCTCCCTTCTAGCTGTGGTCTAAGCTCTCTTCTTTAGAGTTCCTCTTTGATTTCATGCACCCCATTTACCCATTAACAATGTGACCCATACAGATCAACCTCTCATTTCTTATTTCTTTCATTCCAGCCATGTCAAGTTTTCGCAGGCCTTCTTCACACCCAGACACATTCCTTATACCTGCAACCTTGGTATTACTTCTCTTCCAACTTAAACTCTCTGTTTCCTAATTTAAATTATCTTTTTCAGCTTTGTGACTACACATAAACAGAATACCTCAAGAATTGTATTACTGATGTAATTTACAATGAAAGGATGGGTTTATTATCTCTTGAACTGATTTTCTTCACTAAGTATTTTATTACCTTTTCAGCCTTACCACTTTGCTTTCATGGCACCTTACAAAATTTAACTTCAAGGTGACTGCAGTGCTTTCTCTGGTGCCAGTCTACTAACATGCAGGTTTCCACTGATGCTCTACTGTGTCCAACTTCAGAGTTTTGCACTAAATGCAAGCTGCCACCAATTTTCTCATCACACAAACCACACAAAGTCCTTATACAGACTGATCACTCCATCAGTATGCTCACTGCTTCCCATGGCCCACTGATTGCAACTTGAAGCAAGTTAAGACCGTCGCTAACAACTCCACCTGGTAATCCTCAAAATGTCCTAAGCCACAAGGTGTCTTCCATGCCTAACCATAAAAAAAAAAAAAAAAAAAAAAAAAAAAAAAATCCATCCAAACAAGAAGAAGTACAGATCCCAACATTATCTGCATCATTCTTCCACTCCATCTTTACCCTACATGTGGGCAATTCCCTTTCCATTCCTGGAAGGTTAAACCCTTCTATGTTAAAGGGAAGGTGAACAGAAGTAAAGCAGAGTCTGAGAGAAAGTTTAGTGATAAGACAGCACAGAGAAGGAGACTGTGTCGATGGCAGTGACTGGGGAAGTATGCATGACAAGATTTAAGTGTGGAGGGAAGAGGCAAAAGAAAATTGTAATCTGGATGACGTCTAGCAGTTCAACCGAAAGGTTTAAAACTATGGGCTACTAAAAAGCTTTATCCTGCAGTCTTGGGTTTTTTTATTTCAGTACCGACCAAGTTACCTAACTAGACATTGCTGTTGGGTCACCTTTAACCTTGGTAGGTTTAACCATTTAAGAAATGAATAGCAAGCTCAACCAAAGGACATGAAAACCCTAAAAATGAACTCAAAGTAGAGGACAACAATATGTGGGTACAACAACAAAATAGAAACTTCAAATGGCAATTAAGACATGAAGCATAAAGATGCTGCAGAAACACTATGGAAAAATAAACACGATGTACAAAGGGATTTATGTATGTATATACTTGTAAAATAAGAAACAAGGTTACGTGCCTCACTAGATCACACCAACACTTCCAATAGACTTGGAAAGAAAGTTAATGTCAGGGATAAGGTGGAAAACAAACTTTTAGAGAAAAAGCCAAGAAGGCAGTGGAAACAATTTGCTGAAATTTTCACACACAAATTGAAAGGATATACCACTGACTAATAAAACTATTGTATGTAAAATCACAGGAGAATTTAAACAAAGAGAAAGCAACTCAAAAGCTTTACAAAAGCATGACCGAAAAAGAAACCAAGAAGGAGAAAGTGAACAGTTTGCTATGGTGCTTTATTTCAGTATTAATTAAAACAGGCAAGCACCACTTACTTTTTTTCTGTAAAATCTGTAATAGAACAAGTTGTTAGTATATTACAACAAGACTAAAAGCTGAATTATAGCATAGAAATGGTCACAGATTTTCAACCATGAATAAAAGAACATGACAAATGTGATGATTTACCAATAAAAGTGTGAATTCTTCAGAATTTACCTTTGCTGTATTAAAATGGCTATTAAAAATAACATAAAACAATATCACTTAAATGCACTACCGGTTTAACCTAGACATGATGTTGACAGGTTATGAATGAGTCTGAACAGACTGACTCCAGCTATGTATGACCGAGCAAGTCATATATTTAACCTGTCTGTAACTCCCCAGTCATCCTGAAAACAAAACCGTGTACTTCATGGAATTTACATACTTAACAAAGAAAAAGTTAATTATTAAACTTTATCTGGTCACATTCTACACATTCTGAAATAACTACCCATGGGAATATGTGTGACGCTTATACTATTCTAGTTAATCACTCCTTGCAATTGTTTACTGAACCCATTTTCACCTGAATTCATCCATCACTGCTGCAGGTTTCAAAACCAGTACTTTTTTCTTCTTGCTTTGCCATTCTGCAAGCTCTTGACATCAGCAGAGTAGGAGATCTGCACAGAATGCTTACTTCTAGACATCTGCTGATCTGAAGCCACCAACATTCAAAACAGACCAACAATTAAGTGATGAATATCAGGCCAGTAAAGGGTCAGCAAGGGGTCCTGAATGGGAATTAATACTTTAAAATAAATCCATGAAAAATGTATTATCAGAGCATATCAAAATCTCATGTGCTATACTAAAACATGACAAATAAGGTTTTCCTCACCACCAGTTTCTGAATATTATACAGCACAATCTAAACATAAAAGAATACAGCTGACAATTAATGTATTATCTGCAAAGTGTGTCTGAAGACAGACTGGATGACATTCCTACTAATCTATTTCAGCATTTTCTAATTCAGAAAGATAAGGTATTCATTGTTTACTCACACCAATAAGTCTTATTTACTCACACAGATGTGGATCCAGATGCAATGAAAGTAAAATAAATTTAGGAATACAAACAAGAAATTCTTACTATATTGCTATATTGCTGCAAACTGAAACAAATACCTTATGTTATTTTTATTTTGAATGCATTTGTTGAGTAGAACACTGATCTCACTGGACCAATTTCTGATTCATTGCAGTGAAATAATGAGATTTGCTACGACACTCACTACAAATACTGCTTCCTCCAAAGTTTTCACTCCTGTGGATATTTGCCTGTCTATATTATTATTCTATGCAAAGATTATTTGTTGAAAAATGTATTTTATACTGATGTGTAGCAAGAAAAAAAATGCCATCTTCATCTGCCACATTCTGCCAACACACCCACCTGAACTGGGACGGCTGTCAGTTTCCAGTTGTTCAAAGGAGGCTTTTTCTACGTCCAGTTTCAGATCACTTATCTGTTTGTCCAACTCCTGCAGCTGTGTTATAAGGCCAGCATCTCTCCTCCTTAAACAGTTCTGCCAAAAGAAAGACGCAAAATAGAAACGAGCTTGGGATGGAAAGAAGTACAAGACAAATGTATACATTTACCTAACAATTCAATAACTGTTGAAATGATGATTATTCTAATTCGAGAGCTCTCTTATTAGACTGCTTTAAACAGCAGTGAGCAATGTATGTGAAGAAGGTGCCGATTTAATGACATTGCCCAAAGTGCATTACATGTTCGATCAACCCATGAGGGGCATGCCAGCACTAGGTGTTTGTTTTTTTTTCAGAATCGTACAAGATTTCATTTAAAACCATAATAAATGCAGCCAGTGCTATGTACTGTGGAGGTTTTGTGGAATCATATAAATAGATCATGAAGACTATATTGGCCTTTGTACTTATGGCCTGCAACATAGCTCAAAATGGCCACAAGGAATCACTTCATTTAATAAATTAAAAATAATAATAATACACTGATTTGCTGCATTCTTTGCTGCTCTGCATGATAACATGCAATAAAACATAAAAAGAAGGCATGCACATGCTAGCAATAAACATGCTAGCAAGCATACTTATTGCTTCTGTAACCAATCCATTATGTGCAGAGCATACCAAGATGAGTGACCGAATCACCTTCTCTAGAAATCATTTCACTCCAAACCATGTCCTCCACTGCTTGATCCTCACACACACACACACACACACACACACACACACACACACACACACACACACACACACACACACACACACACACACACACACTTCAGACATAACAAGGAAAGTAATACAAACTACTCCATTCTGGCATATTAACTTTGTCACAGCTGTAACTTGATTTTTCCACATATCACAAAGATAAGTTTGTTTCTTAAGGTTACAAAAGTAATTGTGCAAGATACCCATAAGGAATTATGAATTATAAAATTGGAACAAATACTCAAAAACTTCTCAATTACAGGTTACTAAAAAACACAGACATTGTTATTTGATGGTTCATAAGAATGCACAGCTCAAAAATGTTTGCTGCATCTGAAGCTCTATCAATTTATTGTAAGCTAAACTTGAACAAAATATAGTAACATTCCTTGGCTGATGACAGTGTGATTCACAAAGTTTGAGCTTAGCCTCAAAGGGTAGTTGCAGCTAAGTACAAGGAGAAATGGCTCATAGCAAGTTAATGAACATGACAGATCAGCTTATAATTCCAAACAAGCTGTTTATGCCAAATGTCAAACCACTGGCCTTACAAACATCCAAAAAATATTTGGGGTAATTCACAGCCACAGGCTCATCAGACCTGCTCAGCACTGTGGGACAAAATTTCCATTTCAGCATACAAGTTTTTTTCGCAAACTCCTCTGCTGTACTTTTTCACCTGCCCTTTGCAACTATAGTACATATAGGAAGTTACTTTCAATTTCCACTTCACTTTAAAATACTTTTGTTTAACTGGCTATATAATTTACGTAGTCCGCCTTCCCAACCTTTTGATCATTGCAGTGCCTGGGTGCTGAGTGCAGTGGCTCTCTCTGTAAAGGCAGATGTGCTAAGCCACCCAGCAGCTTACAGCAGCTGATCAAACTGTGTATTCAGGACAACTCCATTTGGAACCCTTATTGTGAATTGTAGTTTATACTTAAGAGATGGCTGGGCAGATTTGCATTATTTTAAATCCCATCTACAGTGTAAGCATTACAAAAAATTACTTTTAAAAGAAAAATAAACAATAATTAATAGATAGTGTTAGTTGCATTAATCTAACAACAATGATATGACATTAACCCAATGGAATGAGAAGAATATATTCAATGGTTCATGTGTCCTGCCTGGTCTTGAATAGAAGAAGCCTGTACACTGAAAGGTCAAGGGATGAGGGGGTGGGGTGCTACAAAACCATTGCTGGAGGATGCAGGCATGAGGTACTGCAACACTGCCCTTTGGTGGTAGCCTTCAGTAGTACAGTCATCATTCAAACAGAGCACCACACAGACTGGTATGGAAAGCTGTGCTTGGGGCATATGTATTTTGTCAGTTCTGTACCTCCCAACCAGTCCTCCAATAAATGGGTTGTAACTTGACCCTGGGTTCAAGGGATCACATGTTTTCCCTTTCGATTCAATGAACCAGCATTAAAGTGTAAGCTAAAATGTAGTGTTAACTAAATGAAAAGAAAAACAAAACAAAGCATTTTACTAGGAAAGGATAACTACCAAATGAATTATATGTTTTAAGAAATGTCTCTTTTGTAAGAAGGGGACAGTTATTTTTATTTCATACTTAAGCATATTAGTTTTACAAGCAAAAGTGTGAAATTGTGTTATATTTTGCTGAAAAGGAATTATCATAATAACAAGATGCTTTAGCCTAAAAATATAATTGATCTGCATGTGGAAAATGATGGCTACGAAGTTTTTGGCATAAAACATAAAATAAGATGCGTACTTGGTTCCAAATAATGAACTGTACAAACAAATGCAAGAGTGATCATTTCATATTTAAAGCAGACTCATTTTCTGGTGGCAGTAAATATTTTGCACAAATGTTGAAATTACAGCAGTGTCATCACGCAGTATGTTCACATGTGAAAAATGCACTGCTTTTGTAAGAAATCACCTTATGAGGTAGAATCATGCAACAACAGTTGCACTGCTCATGACACAGCATACCATATATGGCATATACAAGAAACAGAAGGCAAAAGATGTAGAAATAGCCATGTTATGGACATGTGATAGAAGACTTACAGAAAATAATGCAAAAGCCTTAGTTTGTGTCCCACTCAGAACATTATTTACCTGGCCCAGGGAAAATGAAGATCTTGAAACCTGTCTGTAGTAATAAATGGTGACATGTGGGGTCTGTAATGACAGGATCTAGTACAGGTGACTTTGATAGGTTTATTTATGCAACAGTACCCAAAATATTGACAAACAAGGTACATATTAGTTCCCAATTCTGTTACTGACAACAAAGATAACAGTGGAAGGTTACAACAAAGACAACAGTGGAAGGTTCTCTATTTTAGGCAAATAAAAAAATCAAATGTGGATGACTTTCCTTCCCTTGTAAATATTAACTCATTGAAGCTTATAGCACCTTTTATGTATAATGCCAGTTAACTCCCATAGCTAATGTGCAGACCATTCTTGGGTCTGACTTCTTTAACTAAGTGACTTATCAGCTTACAGTAGGCAGAATTAGAAAGAACAAAGAGTTATTAATAAAATGACACAGACATTGTTAATCCAGGATGTCCCACATATAAAAGCCTTGATTATCTTATACTTTTTTAAGTTTTTTTTTTTTCAGAAAATGCTCTGAAATGCAAGTAGGTGTGTAGGCTGTAAGAGGTGTGACGTCCACAGTTAACAGACAGCACACCTGACAGTCTATTGAAAATTGACAAGCACAGATGACATTGCTTGCGCCATTTCTTTCTATAACGGATGCCAGAAAGGGCTATGTTCCATGACAGGAAATTCAGCATGCAAGTGGGCAGTACTATAACGCCTACAGAAGCATACAGAGTATCATACCTACATCACAAGTAGTAACAAACTTTCAAACTGGAGAAATGGTACACAATACATCTTTGAGGAAATATTTTAGCAGTAGTACTGGCACAATGCCAAGACTTTCTACTAACAGGATAAACAGAACTGTACACTAACTTCTAAAATGTCGTCTTTCTCCCCCACAAGTACTGCCCCCCCCCCAAAAAAATAAACTGAAACATCAAGCTCAAGCATAAAAAAATTCCAAGCAGGCTTTCAGAAAAAAAGAGACATTTAAAAAAAGAATAACAATAAATTACCATTTAAGAAAACAAATAATGATGAACTATAAGACATACATATTTAAAAATTATTGCATACCACTTTGCACAAAATAAATAACTGATTTTGAAAAAATGTGTGGTATGATGTATGTGACACATGGATTGCTATGCTCATGTCTATAGGCTGACGGCAGGCCAGAAATGGCAGACAAGCCGACTACAGCATTTGAACAGCACGGGAACATGAAACTGCAGACTGAAACATGCAGTGCCTGTCCTCTATGGATATGTGATGTGGAGGCACAGATTGGGAGGTTGGCATAACGGTTAAGGTGTTTGCCTTACAGATGCAAGGTACAGGGTTTGATTCTCACAGGGGGTGATTGGCTAGGCTTAAAATGGCCCAAAAGGGCAGTTAACCTAGTACTAACCTATGACTGGGATTCTAACCTATGATTAGGCACAGTTCAGTGGATGCTAAAGTGTCAAAGGCAAGAGCGGGGATGGTAGCAAGATACCACAAGAAGCAGTGGCTAAAACAACAGATGTGCTCAATATTCAATGATGCATACAAGAGTGGTATGTCTTAGCGTGTTCTGCTTCATGACCAACGACAGAGCACTGGAGAGATCCTATGTGGAGCAGCAACAGAGTGCAAATGTTAAAGATGCACAAGCAGTAATCTGGTTCAGGTTTTAATAGTAAGTGGAATAACAACAGCATTCAGTGTACTGAAATGCATCAGACAATGTCAGGGCCCAGCTGGTATTGTAATGGGGAAGAGGAATTTGTGAGAACACAGAGGTTCCATTGGGAAATACTGTATGTACTGTGTGGGGTATTTACAGTGCACTGAAGATGATCTAGAAATGATCGAGAAAAAAATCAAAACAGAAGACAATTGCAAAGTTCCCCACTTTGCTTTGTCACACTAGTTCTGCAAAACAGTTAAATATCTCAGTCGGAAATCTTTACTGCATGTTGCATTTGTGCCACAGAATTTAATCTTGAATGTTTATTGAAAGCCATGTCTGATTTTATGCTCAAAAGTAATAAAATGCTAAACTTAACAGTCACATTCTAAATAAAAAAGAAACATGCATAGAATTTAAATTCAGGCAGGAACTAAATAAGATATCCTTGCTTGCTTTGGTTTTACAGCAACTATTATTACAAATAACATTACCAAAGCTGTGCTTCTACCCACTTCCACTTGATCTGATGTAGATAATGTTAATAATGTAGACTACGTACAGAAAAATAAACACCATCGCCTTTAGTTGCTAGCAAATAAGCAAACAAGGAACATGGTACAGGGCTTGTTTTGGAGCCAATGTAGGCACAAGTAAGAATCCACTCAATGAAGTTTGACATATAATCCATTGACAACAATCTCATTAATCAAAAAAAGATCAAAATCTAATTCTCCAGTTCTGTGAACACAACAGAATTGTATGCAGGCCAACAAACACCTACACACATTACCATTTGGGCATGCCTTTCAACCTCTTAGCATAAGAAATCTGGACAAAGCCAAAAATAATAGTGGAACAAAGTGCAAAAATTGGGGACAAAATATAAATATTGTTCTTGTAAACTTAGAATCCTATTACTAAAATAATAGGTTTAGCTCTAGCATGCATTTTTCTGAAGGATATGAAGTCTGAAAGTCAAATATAAGTCAGTAGTTGGTGACTACAGTCCTCGATGACGTGCCAGAAAAACCACAAGCAGACCAAAAATATGCCCCACCACTTATGCTAATTCCCCAGTTGCACAACCATACAGAAAAGAGAAATACTTTGCAGCTATAAAAATTGCACCTACCCAATCTCTGATCTTATGGTATAATGAAACAATGGAAAAATGTAACCAAAGATTTGATACATTTGGAAAATGGAATAGGAGAGATACGTCTTGACAAGATCATTTTTATCAAAAGGTAGACCTTGTCATAAATACATTTGCTACATTAGTTTTGAAGAAAATTTTCTATGTTTGTAGCATAAACTCATCAAATATTGGGAGGGTTGGAATACCAATTAAAGTGTTTAGGTTGTATTCTCGCCTCTGGTAGGTCTTACTCCTGGGCACAAGGTATAGATGTAGTTTGATTCTGACCTCAAGTAATTGGCTAGGCTTGCAACAGTCTGCAGACTGACAGGCTCATATTTACCTATGAAATCTATCATCATTATTGCAAACTGAAACAGTATACAAATCCAACCACAGAAAGTCAAATTGGACAAGACAACAAATGACATTCCCCAGGGGATGGGGGCAAAGCCCTCCATACCCCCAAAGTATCACAAAGAGGCAAAGCCCTCTATACCCACAATGCAAAGGCTGCACACCCAAATTTTATAAAAATGACAAAGTCCCCCACACCGCTAATGCAGGAAATGACACTTCTACCCAAATATTACAAAGGGAGGAAAGCCCAGTACACCTCAAATGCTGAAGACTACAGCCCCCCAACCTTTACAAAGTGACAAAATCCTCCATATCCCTAATACAGAAAAATGCCCAACCCAAATATTAAAATTAAATTCACACCTGGTATGTTGGGGAATGTCCCCTTCAGGGAGATCACACACTTTACCTTTTTCATTTGCAGTAACCCATAAAAGCATGATTTTTCCACATCTACAGAAAATTAATCTACATACCACATGCAGACACCTGTTGTACTGAATGTTTATAACATGAATGCTACACTGAGCTCGTTTGACTATCTACTGAATACAGCCACTACAAAATCCATACAAAGATATCCAATTCCATGTTACAAGAGACTAAGACACTGCGTTTGCCTAACTATCCCACTTTCCTTGTTAATAGGATGTATGTTTAAATTCTAATGTTTGTGTTGCACCATATTAAAGTCTTCGAAATGGAAGCATTGAAGCATTGCTCTGCAAGACTTGCAAACCTGACAAAATGGTTTTATAAAACCACTGTTGTAGCATCTAATGCTTGTTTCATTTTAATATGTACATTCTCTTTGCTTGGCATCAAATCAAATAGATTTTCTCCTCCTTTGCTCTGAATATTTTCTGAAGCAATAAAAAGAACTGTCTTACAGCCTTACTTCTTTAATATTAATTGACTGTTTATGTTAAAAGTGGGGCTGTCAGTGCGGCCTTGACTCAATACCATTTCAGAGGTATCAAATATGTTACCTGTATGATTACAAAGCAGGCACCTGGGGTTTGTTAGGTCTAGGCCTAGGTTAGCCACAGACGTGGGGCAGGGCTAGCTAAGCTAACACAATAAAAAGATCAGTATGAGTGACTATTTATTTGTAAGATGAAAGTCTGACACAGAAATGCACTGAAGTATAGAAAGACAGTTAACTAGGACGAGGAAGTTACTGACTGACTTTGTTTACTGATATGTTGGTTGATTGAAGTGTCCTTATTCAGGTGTACCAGAAATAACAACCAGAAATGTGTACAGTGGTAATGGCAGTATAAGACAAAAAACATACAAGTTTAAAGAAATAAGTGAAGGGCTTAGACTTAAGCACATGTCTAAAACAATGTATGGGTTACGGACACATCTTAGCCAAGTAAAATGTATTACTTGGGTACATAACTTCTGGCTATTGAGACAATTTCCTAAACCAAACAAAATGTGGGCATCAGCACAGAAATGTATCTTCAGTGGATATTCCCACAAGAGGAATATCAATGCATTCAGGAAACTCTGGCCTTGATTTACTTTACTTGGGATCCTGTTAGCTAACCCCAAGCATTCTTCACTGGGAGAAAAAATTCTTCAGCTTGACTTTCTCACCACCAAGTGTAAACTAAGGAAAATGGCAGAATCACACACTCTCTCTACATTACATGTACTTTCAGACCAGTCCTGTGTTGTATAACCTGGAACAGATTTTCCCGTAGGAAACAGATGTTCATTCCAAAGCTACTGCTCCTTGAAACACTTAATGTTAGTTTACAAATTGTCTGAACACCACTCTACCAGAGCTCACATACATTACCTTGAAGGGGGGTTGCCATGCTACCTACAACATGCCAGTAACAAGCCCTTTGCAACATATGTGTAACACACATCTGTGCCATGCTGTTATTTCACAACATGTATGTGTGTGTCTTCATGCGCACATGTGCACACACACACACACACACACACACACACACACACACACACACACACACACACACACACACACACACACTAAAATAAGTAGTACAGGATCACTGTATTACAACAACATCATAAGGACTAAAGATGTAAGTGACATTTTTACGTTTATATGATCTCCAGAACTTACTTCATAGTTCCATTCACATTATTTCTACACACAATTTGCTTTTATTTCCCCCTTTATATAACAAAAAACAGGTCATATACCACATCCTACTGCATACCATGATGTTGTAGAAAACTAAATTTTAGTAATGAGATCCTCACACAGCCACACATATATCTACACAAGGAAAAATTGCTTTTGCTGGGGGTCTAATGTCATGAACACATGACATTTCTGTTTGGCTCACATTTTACTTTGTATGCACTTATCACATGTTCATTGCTAAAAGTCACAGTCCACTTAGCTTAGATAACAGTCCACTGTGCCAAGGATAGTAAAACTAATGTTATATTCACTGAATTATGACCTCATGTAGGAATAAAATCAAGAAACAGCTGAACTGCATATGAAAACGACTGATTTACTGTAAATTACCCAAAACAATTGGAAAAATAAATGGTTCTTAACACTGTACAAAACTAACTGTATCATAATATGATTTGTTAGTAGAACTTTTCTAAAGAAGATATTGGCTGCTTTTCAAGGGACATGATGATTTGTTCAGTTAATAGTAAGGCGGTCCCAGGTATATCAATTTATATACAAGAAGGAGGATTGCCACATGTCTTAATAAGAGTGTATATGGAGCAGGGTATGGTTATATATGAAGCATTAATACATTTATACAAATTAGCATGCAAAATCAAAAGTACAACAAAATGTGATGTGATCTTCTCTTCTTCTTTGTGTCATGGAGCTTTTCTCCCCAGGACTCCATTGAAAACGGGCTATTCTTGGCCCAATGAACTATCCCAGTAAACAAACTATAAAATAAAAAAATAATAAATAAATAGAACAGTTAAACTAGTAATCTTGTAATGCTCTGAATGTCTATCAACTTATGTACATAAAAATAATAGTTTCCTGCATTGAAGACAGTGGCTAACGTTCAAGGGGAGATGTATTACCAGTTGAGAAAGTGCTGAAACCACTGTGAAACTCAAGAATGACACTTCTGTAATTATGAGACAAGTCATTTCTCTAAAGTGACAGGGTGTAAGACTAATCAAATGTCTGCAACAGGAGTGATGCACAACTATGCCACCAAATGGCAAGTGTCATTTTTACAGGCACTGGTCCTGATTAGTATGCATAGAATAGGGAAACAAAGGTAGCTGGGTAAATGGTGTACAGCCTGAGCTGTACAAGTTGGCAATAGAAAGGTCTTTGGAACAAGAGGCAAAGAATGAAATTATGAAGAAAGTACAGAGATGTCCAATAGATATAAAATAACACTTCTTCATGAGAGACATAGTTTAAGCAATGGGTTGTCTTCCAGGAAAAAAAAAGTGTGTGTGTGTGTGTGTGTGTGTGTGTGTGTGTGTGTGTGTGTGTGTGTGTGTGTGTGTGTGTGTGTGTGTGTGTGTGTGTGTGTGTGATGTGCGAGAGAGAGAGAGAGTGAGGAAATCACATGGGGGACAAAGTCTATGAAAAAAAATGGAAATGCCAAACAACTGGCATAGATGACCCAATAGTAACTTAGCAGTACACAGAAATAAAACATGACTTTTATTACTCTTTTAACTGGTATGCAAAGGAGAGACACACACTGGGGGGCTTCAGATGTCCTTATGATTCACTGGACTCCATAGTCCAGTCTTCAACCAAGTGCATCAGTGTGCTACCAGAAACAAAGAATGCAGCCTCCCACGACCCACAAAAACAAAGGATTCACTCCACATATCATGTGCTTCAAGTTTATACAATAACAAATGATCATCAGCTTTGGTTCATTACTTGTCACACGGTTCACCTTCTATGACGTAACAGTCTGCCATCTCTCGAGGACAGCATATTATCCTCACTGATAAAGACCCTCCACAGACTCTACTCACACCCACAATACTAAAAACTAGGTGTTATTTATCATAAAGTAAAGTGAGCCCATCCACAGCACACCATGGAGAAAGGGTTACACTGGCCTGTGGTGAAGCCTTAGGCCTACAACAGTGTCAGGAAAACAGCTGTTGTTACATTAACAAAATCCAAACAAAACATGGCTGGGTAGTTCAAAATGTGAAAATTCATAGCATAATCCAGTACCACTGCACTCTGAAGATAATTCTGTCAAGTACAAAAATCTGAATACAATCAGAAATTGGATCATACTGCATCATACAAGCACACACAGAAAAGAACTAACAGTAAAACTGTGCACTCTTGTTTTGTGTTGCTTAGGCCATTTATTAATGTATTCACTGGTCTGGCTTCCTCACCCAAATACAACCCACAAACACTACAAATGAGACATACTGTGGGCTACTGTCGTTCACAGAGGGATGGGTATTCAGATACTGATACACCTGCTGGAAACAGCTATGGAAAACAGTGTTTACTTTGTGTGATTTGCTTTTTATTTAGGAGTAGAGAGTTATTGCTAATAACTTAAGGTCTGAATTAACAGCACAGTAACTGCATAAATGTCACACCATGACAGATGAAATAATGTATACCCTTTCTGACAGCTATAAAACTAATACACAGTGTTCCAAACATCTGTCTGGTTTAGCAATTTGCCCAGAGTCTTGCAACATTAAAGAGGAGGTCACAGACAATGCATGTCAAGAGGATGAAACTGATTTACACTTTTTACTTCAACAACTAAAGTATTCTTTCTGATGGAAAAATAAAGCATAGTAAAATCAGGGCCATTCCTCATAACCTAGCAAAGCAGTAAGGAATGTTCCAGTTAAACCACACTCATGCATCATTTCTTTAACATCGACATCTAAACTACATGCGTACAGTGTAGTATGTAACAGACAAGAAGCATGGGATCTTTGATATGACCACACTGAGAAACAGAGAATGAAATATTTGCTCAGTCTCTTACAGGGTGCCGCCATCTCAATGAACTGCCACTACCCTGAAAAATTGGATTCACAGAAATAAATAAGAACAATTAGAAAACCACAAAAACTAAATCATACTATCACAAAAGTTCCATATGAGATGTTTTATATTCAAAACATACTAAATACTTGTAAAAGTCAAAATTATAACTATCCATCCCACCTATCTGCAATGCCCTGATTATCTGTGTTAGTGCGGAAGTCAGACCTTTCCCAGCAAGCAAGTAGCATAAAGTAGGAACCAAGTCTAGATATGATACCATTCCATCATAAAAGGTACACACACAAAAATCCACACATGGGTTTCTATAATAAAATCCATTCCTGTATATTTACATCAATTTCTAGACATCCCTGCATACTTGTGTACTTGAAAGGGTTGACATTTATGATAAAGAGAATATTTTGGTAGATGTTAACCTTTAACATTTAACTATATGTTTTTTGTACTCCATTAGCAGACCTTTTGTGAGTCACATAATATTGTGGCTGGCCACATTGATTTGTGGTAGGATATCACTTTGTAATCAGATAGTATCTAGCACATCTAGGTTTTTACAATCTCAGTGCGGTTTCTTGCTCTGAAAAGTCACTTAACCAGACCAAAACTATTGAAATATCCTTAAAACAAGGCAAATATATGTAGATGACCTGTCTGAGTTAAGACAAATTCAAGTATTTGGTACCTTCAAACACGTATATGTCTGTGTTTCGGTATTTACCTACCAGCCTGAGGCATGGCATGGTTTCCTAATGAAATACCTCCTTCAGCCACACATTTAAACAGTCCCTAATTATACTGTAAAACATGAACAGTCCATTTCAGTATTTAAATAAAGGATGCTGTATTACCCATTTAAATGAGCTGAAATACTTAGTTACACTGAAGACAGACATAAGCCCATTGTTTATAGCTAGTAGTCTGAAGATCAGAGGTCAAGTGACCTGCCAAAATCAAGCTGTGAGCCAACAGCTAGACTGAAATGGTAGCCGAGGTTTTCTTGTTTAGGAGATAACATATGCTGCAGCCAGATTCTTGTAACAATTCATTTCATACCTCTCAACTGTCCAGATTTTTGCCTCATATTTTTGTCTGTTCTTCATGAAATTTGTATTCCTGACAATTTTTATTTATGTATTTATTCATTCATTCAGCCTTTGTTGACTGGGTTACTGTCTCTAGCCTAGTAGCCTCACTTCACCGAGATGACCAGAACACCGTGGAAGTTCCCCACTCTTTTCAATTGGTGCCATGGGATCTTATACATCCACCCAAGCTTCTTCCAGTATGAGCAGATGGAACCTCATTTTAATGTTTCATCCAAAGGATGACACATTCATGAGGGCAGTACCTCCTTCGTACTGCACGACAATGTTAGCAATCTACCCGGTGTGGGACTAGAACCCAGAGCCTTTTGCACCAAAGGCGATTGGGCTACTAAATCGCCGAGAAATGAAGCAACTAAATAATGACACACATTTGAGTTCGAGATCTATGCCCTTAAGAAAATGCGTATCAATTCACAACTCGCTATTCTAGGAACTTTCCAAGTTAAAAAGCACTATTTAAAATTAGTCTCTGGCTTTGTACCCCCCATAAGTGTTGCCTTTTTTTCATATTTCTTGTGCTTGGTGGTTGAAAGATACGACTGCAGTTCTGTATGCTGTGGTATGTCGAATGTCTGTAACTGATCTGAAGAAGCAAAATGAATGAGTACAACACACATGAACCACAGCACAAAGACCAAACTTTACCTAGAAATATTAAATACTAGAGAATGCCACTGCTTGTAAAATTCGTGAACCAGACTCCGGTATCTTGGAACTGGGAAAATAATTCAGCTACCACCATGCACTCGTTAAGTATTTTCCTACCCCTCTTTTGGGGAAAGTGTCAGTGACCTAAGCTAAGCATATACTGCACAGTGGCAGCACGAACTATCGATTGCAAGGCAGACTGTAGCAGGAGTGGACTTTGCATCCCCTCACAGCATCCAAAGCAATAAAGAACAGGAAGGAATTAAAAGCTGAGAACAGACTGCAGTGTTTCACTTTCATTGTTATGGGCGAAATGGAGCCGGGAACGTTTGTGTACAGCCTATTGTTTACTTACAATATATGCATATCCTTTTGTCTGGAGCTGTCTGCCTTTCAAAAGAGGGCTCGCCATTCATTGAGACTGGGGCCTAGCAAAGTTCAATATGATCGGTCGGATACCCTGTCTTAGGGACGACTTTTACTCTCATTGGCCAACTGTCAGGAATTCGTGCAATACGGTTCATTACTAAACAGACCACAATTAAAATCATAGAAAACCTCTGCCCACTTGTGTTTGAGTGCTGCCCTCTTGCCACGAAAATCCAATCCAACAGAAACACACAGTCAGTTCGTGTATCCCTCTAGCCCATAACTCTCAGTCTCTTATAGCAAGAAATCTAGACAAATTCACAAATAAAAGTGGGATAAAGGCGCAAAAATAGGGACGATTTTTAAATATTGCTCTTAAAGATTTAGAAAGTTGATAGAATGACAGGTTTTGCATTAGCATAAATTTTCTGAAGGGCATGAAGTCTGAAACCTCAAATGTCTGCCATTAATTTCTAACGTTAGTTTTTATTGATTTGACACTAATTTGTCAGAAAACCACAATTTTATGAAAAACGGACCAAAATATGAAGCAAAAATCTGGACATTCTGCGAAAACATGTAAAGTGGAAAGCTATGCTCTAACCTGACCTTCAAATCTCCAAAGTGCCTTCACTGCGTAAAAACAAACCTACTAGCCATTGTGATCCTCAAATGCTTCCACTCAGCAGTTTTTCCCCATCTAGGCGCATCGCTAAAGCTTCGCTAAACTGCATCACCTGTTTAAAAAAAATCTGTAGAATATGTTAATAATTACTATTTTCTGAGTAACTATGAGCTGGGTTACTTTCTGAATTTAGAACCTGAAATACCGACTGCCAGTTCGGGACTATTTGGCCAGCGTGATTGGATTAACTCATTTCTTATCTAAGTTTTTTTTCTATGCACTGACAAAAGTCACTCCAAGGCTTAAAAGTGTTTATTACACCGTTCCATTTCCACCAGATAATCTGAAGCGACCACGGCACATGTTTGATGTTTTTCTCCTTTCCTTGAAACGTTGCAGGGCAGATGATCTTACCCACCAGCCTGAAAGTTTCACCCCTCTACCCAGCAATTACAAAACGAATTGAGTTTCCCTGCATTAATCTTGAGTATTTTATAGACCTCCTTTTCACTGCTACCTTAACGTAAACTGCTATTAAATTTGCACTAGTTATTTTGGCTACATTAGACGCTTCAACTGGATATTGTTCTTCAGTTACTGCTAGAAGCTGTGGATGGTAATACAGAAAGAATTTATGCACAGCATAACCCTCCATCTCATAAATCGTGCACAAGTTAAAAATGCATCAGCTGTGAGATTGGTATTACCTCCTTATGAAGTTAAGGGCAGTCAGGGAAATGCACCGTGCATTTTCTGAAGGCTAAACTTGTAATCTACGTTTCTTATTATGCAAATATTCCCATGGCTTTAATAAGCCAAAATAAACAAAAATAAATGACATCATTGGCTACAAGGAAATGCAGATGGCTGCAGAAGCATACGTGGACATTTTGCCGACCCAGTGATCTCATTTTCCCCTTATGTTTTCTTCCCCCCACTGGTATCTATGAAAAATGAGCATGGCCTGTTTATCTCTTATTGACCGTTGGATGCCCCCAACCTCATATAGCGGAGAGATGCTAAATAAATTAATTTGCCTCACTGGGACTTGAAAATCCTTCCCACAGGCACAATCCTGTGCAACCGCAATCAAGTCTCAACAGCTGTGCATGAATACAATGCTGCAAAAGGCATACATACCAGCTGTTTTCTTAGCAATAAAATATTTTCCTCCAGTAGTTTTTCCTCTGGGCTCAGGTACAGCTCGTCTTGTGATAGTCCACTGGTTTTGTGATGTTCCCCGATTGAAGGAATGTTAGCCCCAAACCGGACACTCAGGATCCCCCGAACCAGCATTTCCTGTCTTTGCCTGAGGTAGTGCAACTCCCCAAGACCAGCAAGTGTAGCTTCCAGTCTGTCCCGTATGCGTTGCCTATCCAGATCTGCCTCTCCCCGGTCTCGCAACCGTTGCCTCTCCAGGTCTGTCTCTCCCCGGTCTCGCAGCCGCTGCCTCTCCAGAGCTGCATCCACTCTGTCCCGGTACCGCTGCTCCCCATCCTGCGTGTCCCGGATTTCTGAGCAGTCTTTTGGTGCAGTGAGCATCAAACCAGCTGGTGTCTGTTTCATGATGTTAGACCAAAGCTTCTTAGTCACAGCATGGATGTTGAACTTCTGTAGCTATCAAATGGAAATCGAACATTAATGTTCCTGTCGAAAAGCTTGATGCAGTTCAGCACGACTGAAATGGCATCAGTAAGTCATAGTTACACTGAATAAATTCCACCAGCTGGAAAGGAAATATCAAAAGAGTATGCATCCACAATAAATCAAGAATCAAATCCTTTTATCAACAAAAATAGAGCTCAAGTGACAGCAAACGCTGCAGTGAAGGGAAAAGCTTTAGTGTGGCCAGATTTTCACGTCTTCCGAGTATTGCTTTGACCTAGTGAATGTCGAGTGCAGCAGCAGCACCAAAGCAGCTCAAAAGCTAACGCTCACTCGCCTCTGCAGCCCCCGCGTGCCTGACAGCTCTTTGCTTTTGCTCTCACCGCCCGCCCGCTGATATATGAACCCAGCTCTCCCCTCACTGGAGGGAACCTACCGCTGCCTGATGGCTAGGCTGCAGGGCGGAACTCACTGCAAATACGGCTTTATATTTTTTTCTCCGTCTGCCTGTTATTTGACGACACAAGTCCCCCCTCACCAACCCCACCCCTTTACAGTGGAGGAGAAGGGAGGCAAAGTTAAATGCTTGACTTTTCCTCTTACAGCAAAACATGAAGTTTGACTGCATGTTCAGTTTAATACTTGAGTGGCAAATATTAAACGACTGCATACAACATAATTCATACCTCTCAAATGTCCATACTTTTGCCTCATATTTTTGGTCTGTCCCCCATAAAAGTTGTAGTTTTCTGGCAAATCAGTCGGATGATCTGAGGATTAAAGTCACCAAATAATGGCATACATTTGAATTTCAGACTTCATATCCTTCAGAAAAGGTATGTTAAAACAAATCATGTTACTCTAGCAACTTTCTAAGTTTGTAAGAGCAATATTTAAAATATCTACCAATTTTTGGTCCGTTGCCCCCCCCCCCCTCCATTTTGACAGGCTTTGCGCAGATTTTTTACATTAACATTTTGAGAGGTATGAAGATGGTGATCACTCGAGGATGTATCTCCGTACCTTTCAAATTCTTAACACAATAATTCCCCACTAAGCCAAAATAATGAAGGGACAAAGACCCTAAACTGGGGACAAATTTTAAATATAATGCTGTTACAAACTTGGTTGCTAAAACGACATGTTTTGCATTAGCAGGTATTTTCTATAGGATATAAAGTCTGAAACTAAATATCTGCAATTATTCAAAGATTTAAATCCACTATTATTTCCCAGAAAACCACGCAATTTTATGAGGAACAGGGCTAAAAATATGAGGCAAAAACCTGGACATTCTGCAAAATTCTGAACAGTTGAAAGGTAAACCCAAGGACGGCCCTGGATCATACCTCTCAACTGTCCAGATTTTTGTCTCATATTTTCGGTCTGTACCTCATAAAATCTGTGGTTTTCAGGCAGATCACTGGTATGATCTGAAGACTGAAGTTCATAGATTCGTAGGAGGTTACAATGCTAGTGGCCCTAGAGCCCTTACAAGCCTAGCCATGTTGATCCCAAGTTGCTCAACTGTCCTTGGTTAAATGGACGTAATTTGCAGAGCAAGTCTGTGATAAACACCAACTCCTGTCCATGAGGGACATGGGTGCCACCCCAGGTGAATTTGCAGACTCCCATACATTTGTCCAGGTTGTGCTTGAATAGGGTTAGTGAAGAGCTTTGCTTTACGTAAATTGGAAGTTTATTCCAGAGTAGCAGCAATCTCTGGGAGATATAGTTGTCTCTCCAGTGTGATCTAGTAATGTCACAGGCTAGGTTAAGATCCCTAGAGCGAGTGACTCTTGTGTCACTTGACTTGCAGATGTGCAGCATATCCATCAGGGCAGGGTCAGAGACTGTCCTGTAGGCCAGGCACAAGTTGCCTCTCAGCAGCCTATATGATACAGAGTACACTAACAGGGATTTCAGTCTATCTACGTAAGTCATAGTTTGGAGGCCTTGCATTTTCTTGGTGGGAAATCTCTGTGGTCTCTCCAGCTGCTGCAGGTGGTGAGGTACATGCAGAAGGGATCATTGTGCTCTATTAGTGGTCTGATGAGGGTCAAGTACAGTTAAGTTATAACATCCTTAGACCTGGATGTGATGCCCTGACTTCTGAGATGTGCAACGTAGAAGTCTTTTTTTACCACTGTGGAAACTTGGTGGTCGAAGTTCAGATTTCTATCTACCTGTGTTCCCAGATCTCACAGCACTGGTTTTGAACTTAGGGAGTGCTGTCAATATTGTAATTAGCAGGGAGTTCCTTTTTGCCAAAGGGGATAATAATGCACTTTTTTGCGTTTACTTTTAGACTGTGGCTTTGGCAACGGTCATTTGTCTGTGTTAGTTCCTCCTGCAATATGTTAACATTGTTGGGGGACTCAGTGATTTTACCCAATTTACAATCATCAGTGAATATAGTAAGCCAACGGCCATCTACGTTAGGCTGGACTTTCAAGTAATAGATTCCAAACAGTAAAGGGTCCAGAAGTCACTAAATAATTACATACATTTGAGTTTCAGACTTCATACACTTCAGAAAAATGCATGCTAACACAAATCCTGTTATTCTAGCAACTTTTTAAGTTTATAAGAGCAATATTTAAAACCTATCCCTATTTCTGGGCATTTGTTTCCCCATTATGTCAGGCTTTGTCTGGATTTTTTGCACTAAGAGGTTAAAAGGTATGCCCTCAGTTTAAAGGCAATGATGTGAGTAGAAACAAAAGTTGAAACTCACACATTCAGCCTATTTTCTGTGGGATGCTAGTAGGGGTGAAAACAGAAATTTCTGTAATACACTATCACCTGGTATTGCTGTTCTCCCCACAGATCCACTCTGCTTAAAATGTATGTAACTCTGCAAATGTTGCCCCTTATTTACTTAAGAAATGTAAACTTAATCTTTGGCTGCTGTCCCCACCTCAACATAGTCTCTCAAATTTTGGACAATATCTATTCTGTGGACATTGCTTCTGACAGTTTTAGATCACCTACCCTCTGATAACCATGTTTCTAAGAAATGCTCTGAAAAAAATCACTGAGATGAGTGCATACTGAATGAAAGTTTGCCCAGCTCATGTGTATAGTTACCAACTACTTCCCAGTCTCTTGTTGAAAAAAAAATGGTGATCATAAACATAGCTATGATTTCTGGAGTTGTACATCTTGTTCCAAACTGCTACTATCATCCCTCAACTATAAACATTTTGATGTGTAAACTAAGTTCATGTTCTGCTATCTCTCCTGTTACATAAATGTCTTTTTCTATGTTATATATTTTAAGGGAATTAAACATGTAACATGACTACTAAAATTAGCATTATGCTAAATAAACCTTTAGTAGTGTTAACTAGTATTACGCTATAAAACCGTTAGTAGTGTTAATTAGTATTACGCTATAAAACCGTTAGTAGTGTTAATTAGTATTACGCTATAAAACCGTTAGTAGTGTTAATTAGTATTACGCTATAAAACCTTTAGTAGTGTTAATTAGTATTACGCTATAAAACCTTTAGTAGTGTTAATTAGTATTACGCTATAAAACCATTAGTAGTGTTAATTAGTATTACGCTATAAAACCTTTAGTAGTGTTAATTAGTATTACGCTATAAAACCGTTAGTAGTGTTAATTAGTATTACGCTATAAAACCGTTAGTAGTGTTAATTAGTATTACGCTATAAAACCTTTAGTAGTGTTAATTAGTATTACGCTATAAAACCGTTAGTAGTGTTAATTAGTATTACGCTATAAAACCGTTAGTAGTGTTAATTAGTATTACGCTATAAAACCGTTAGTAGTGTTAATTAGTATTACGCTATAAAACCTTTAGTAGTGTTAATTAGTATTACGCTATAAAACCGTTAGTAGTGTTAATTAGTATTACGCTATAAAACCTTTAGTAGTGTTAATTAGTATTACGCTATAAAACCTTTAGTAGTGTTAATTAGTATTACGCTATAAAACCGTTAGTAGTGTTAATTAGTATTACGCTATAAAACCTTTAGTAGTGTTAATTAGTATTACGCTATAAAACCGTTAGTAGTGTTAATTAGTATTACGCTATAAAACCTTTAGTAGCGTTAATTAGTATTACGCTATAAAACCGTTAGTAGTGTTAATTAGTATTACGCTATAAAACCTTTAGTATTGTTAATTAGTATTACGCTATAAAACCATTAGTAGTGTTAATTAGTATTACGCTATAAAACCTTTAGTAGTGTTAATTAGTATTACGCTATAAAACCGTTAGTAGTGTTAATTAGTATTATGCTATAAAACCGTTAGTAGTGTTAATTAGTATTACGCTATAAAACCTTTAGTAGTGCTAATTAGTATTACGCTATAAAACCGTTAGTAGTGTTAATTAGTATTACGCTATAAAACCGTTAGTAGTGTTAATTAGTATTACGCTATAAAACCTTTAGTAGTGTTAATTAGTATTACGCTATAAAACCTTTAGTAGTGTTAATTAGTATTACGCTATAAAACCTTTAGTAGTGTAACTAGGACCAGAGTGTTTTAAAATAATTATGCATCACTGTGGACCTAGTTATCTTCTATACCTAATATTTATTTATGTGTCGGAAGTTTCCCATTTCCCATTTTGTCTGCATGGGGTCTGGGTGTCACATCAACTGTCAATACCTCTCTAAATTCAGTGCCACTCTTCTACCTTCTTTGACAGACATGCCCGACTGTCACAGGTCTTCCCTCATGCAGCCCATCTCTCACTTGGCTGGACATCTTTGTTTCTTTTTTGTTCTTTCTGCCTCTCTCATACCTTCTTCACCAAATCATCTTCAGCTTTTCTCCACATGTGCCTGAACCACCAAGTCTGTTCTCTTTGACCTTCTCTACAGTTAGTGTTACTAGGATGTCTGCTCAGATGTTATCAATTCTTTGGGTGTTGCACAATGTGCATCCTGTTACACATCTCAGGCACTTCATCTCCATCACCTCTAGCTTCCTCAACTATTCTGTCTTCATTATTCACATTATGGTACTCTACAAAAGTACAGGTTACACCAGTGTTTGTACACCTTACTTTTCAGTTTCCTTGGTATTTTTCATTCACACCCTACCCTTGACAACATGTGCCAACTAACTGCACCATCTCGGATTCGAACTTTGAACTCCTCATTCATTCATTTTTCTACTTCCCCACAGTCACCCTACTCAGATACTTGAAGGTGTTATCCTGTTCTGCTATTTTCCTGCCTCAGTTATCAGCTTCTTCTGATTTCCCCATCTGCTGCCACGATAGCTGTCTTCAGTTTTATCCCATGTGTCTTCAGTTTTGCATTCCATTCCCTTGTCATTAGCTGAAGTTTCTATTCAGAGTCTGCTTGTAATGCCACATTGTCTGCATACAGCAGTTTTGTAGATCTTTCCCCTCTAACCTCACTGCCAATATAATCAGTCACAATATGAACAGTAGTGGGCTTAGAGTTTATCCCTGATGCACACCCAGTCCTACTGGAAACTCATCTGTGAGACCAAACACTGTTCGTACTTGTGTTATTGGGCCCTTGTACATAGCCTGCACTAATTCTACCAGTGTTTTCAGGCATAGCTGGTTTTAGGCACCAGCAAACCCTGCAGTTGCAGGGGGGCCCCCTGTTCTCTGGGACCCCTAACCACAGCAAGTTATTTTACCCTGATATTTTGTAACATGTCTGTAAAACCAAGAAAAGCTAGTACAGCAGTCTTGTATACTTAATAAACCATGAGGGTAATAACTGTTATTTATATCTCCCTTAAAATTCAAAGATATTTCTGGTTGTAGTAATAGAGTTTTGTCAAGTAACAGACATCAGAATTCCATTAAATATTTTACCACTAACATAGTGCCCCTGGCTTAGTTAAACTCTGCTGTTGGACATTTCTCCACTAAAACTAACTAAATAGCCAGGTTTAGGTCCCTGCAAAACCCAAGGCTGCAGGGCCCCCCTTAGTCATCCTTGACTGTGTGGGGGGCCCGCAAAAGCTGCTGCTGGTTGGGGAAAAATGAGGAAGAAAAAATGTATTAATTTCCTAATTATGCTCTTTAACAACAACGGGGCTGTGTTATGACCCTGTTAGGATGAAGCTGATAATGAACATGAGCAATATAAGATTGTGTTTGAGCTGAGGTCATTGTTCCTCACAGACCTCAGAGGTGTACAAAGAAGGTTACTGTAGCTTGTGTGGGAGTGGTGTACTGTGTAGGAGCAACAAATTAGAATATATTACTGAAATCATTCTCGCAATCACATATCAAGCATATATACATATGGCTGCCTTTAAGGGTTAGAGGTGAAGAACATGTTATGTGCATGTATATCAGCAGTCACTTCAAATATATGACTAAAGCAGTTTCACTCTTTGCTTTCCTCCGAGTCTAACAGCAGAGGGATGCATAGGCAGTTACTGTCTTTTGTGGGGGGTTAGGGAGGCAGGCAGTATTCCCAGACAAGACTGTATTCCCACAACTTCTGGCTTGTTAGTTTATTGTGAGCTACTATTTTGTCAGCTTTGAACATTAAGCCTTGGGCACAACTTATGTCTTCCTTGAAAGAAAAAAAAAAGACTGAAATTCTTTTCTTTTTCATGATTTTTATTTAGGCCACCATTGGAGTAAAATGTTGAGAAAATGCATCCCAGACCTTCTGTAAACTTATGGCTTCTTGGGCCCTGGCTTATTTGAGTTATTTCCCTCAATGGTCATCACTGTGCTGTCTTGGTCAGGAAAGGTGTGCTAAAAGGATGCAAGGAAAACTAAAGCTGAACAGCAACAGTGAATTTCTTTCCTTAATCATAATATCTGTTCAAACCATTATTGGATGAAAAGGTTGTGTAAAAAGAAAAAGAGGAAACCAGGCAAAAAATTCTACTAAGGAACAAATCTTGGGCTAAATGGAGGGCTAACAAAACTATCTCTGATCAACAAAACTTTAGGCAACTAAGAAATAATACAAAAAAGGCAATACTTACAGATAAAAAGAACTATTACTGTAAACTACAACAAACCCATCAAAACAATCCCCAAAAATTTTGGTCTAGTATAAACAAACTCCTGTCCCCTGGACACTCTCATACACCTACCCCTCTTGAGGCAGATCCTAATACCCCCCTACAAACAGCCAATACATTTAATACTTTCTTCACAGAGACCATACAAACACTAGCCAGTCAGCTAATCCCAGACAACTCAAGCCTTCACACCACAACATTACCTCCACTACCAACATTTAAACTGCAACCTATCTCTACTACTCTCATCTGTAAACTCACCCAGAAACTTAAGCCCTGCACACCTTCTGCTGACCAAATACCATCAGAATACTTGCAAAAAGCAGCTAAGGTAATTGCATACCATGTATCCATCCTCATTAACAGAACCTTTACAGAAGGAACCATTCCAGACATTTGGAAAATCTCCCATATTATTCCCCTACATAAAGGTGGCAATTCAAATGATTACTCTAACTACAGGCCAATAGCACTATTATCTCCTTTAGCCAAAATAATGGAAAAATGCATGCACCAACAAGTACTACATCATTTATCTCAACACAACATTCTAGCTAACTGTCAACATGGCTTTAGGCCATCACACAGTACCACAACTGCCCTACTATCTTTTATAGATACCATTAATAGAAACCCCAATAACAATACCTCTCATCTGCTCTCTTTATTGACCTCTCAAAAGCTTTTGACATGGTCAACCATGCCCTTCTCATCAACATTCTAAAGTCCCTCTCCTTTGACTGTCAGACTATTAAATGGTTTAGGTCTTATCTGAGCAATAGGCAACAAGCAGTTCTCTGGCAAAACAACATATCATCCCTTCAGCCAGTTACCCTCGGAGTCCCTCAAGGCTCTATTCTAGGACCACTTCTCTTCTCACTATTTATCAATGAACTCCACACAGCAATAGTATGCACAGCAAACTCCCTCAGAACTACATTCTCTAACCCAGAAAGTATTTAACATAGTAGAAACATGGTTTACAAATAGATGCCTCCTTCTCAATGCTAAAAAAAACTAAGCTCCTTCTCTTTACACCCACAAACAAATCTGCCCACATAAACTTCTCTGTTTTTTCCAATAATGGTACTATTATACTCCCTGACACAACCACTAAACTGCTAGGAATAACTATTGACAATAACCTGACTTTTGATTGCCACATAAATAATACTATTAAAACTGTCAACAGAAAAATAGGCTCCTTATAGAAGATCAAACCTTTCCTAACTCCTATAGCCAGAATCACAATTGCTCACTCACACTTAATCTCTTCACTTCTCACCCATATATACTAACCTAAAGAAAATAATCTTACCAAGCTAGCAAATTCCTATAATTCCATTGCCAGATTTGCCACTGGCAACACCTTTAGAACTCACCACTGTCTGAATCTAAGGCAACTAGGCTGGCTTGAACTTCTAAACCAACTGATACTACCCCAACTCACCATTGCCCACAAGATTTTCTACCAACCCAACAGCACTCCTATTCTTTCCAATCTCATCCAGCCTTACAAAAATCTCTCTAAGAAACTGCTTGCTTGCTTAGGCAAGTCTTATAACCTGGCTGGAGACTCTCTTTTTTGTAACACAGTGGGAAAACACTGGAACCTCCTGCCAAATGAAGTAACATTACTTTCTTCCTTGCCTCTCTTTAAACATAACCTCAAAAAACACCTCCAAACACACTGGTTATGCCCCTGTAGTAAGCCTGACTAACCATTTAAGTATAGCTCCCTAAATTTCGAATTCCTACTATTCTCGCTTAAATTACTAACACTCCTAGTGCATTTGTTACATACTAATTCCTTGTAAGATAGACTAACTGATACTCCCAAATTTATATGCCAAAAAACTCTCTCTAGTAGATTAATTACACTTAATTAACTAACTTCTTTCTCTATCTTATTAATACTGGTTGTACAGCATACTTTCTATCTCTAAGCACAAGTTCTTGTTGTATTTTTATTAAAATCTTTTCTGTTAATTTCTACTTCTAACTCTTTAAATTTAAATTTTTAATTTTTAATGTTGTAATTCTATAATTGCCGGAGCTTTTCTCCCCGGGCCTCTACTGAAAATGGAAATATATCCAGTTAGACTAGCCCGGTTAACAAATGTAAAATAAAATAAAATAAATAAATAAAATAAAATAAACTTTAAAATGCACTTCAGGGCATATAGAAAGTTATGGCTTCTTGAAAAAAGCTAAGAGTAAGGCAAAATGTGAGAAAAGGAAGAAAAAAGTAATGTATATGGTATGGGGAGACCAAAAACTTGGGGGAGGGGGTGATCAGAGGAGAGGACTAGAGGGTATGTGGTTCTATTCAGAGTCTGCTTGTAATGCCACATTGTCTGCATACAGCAGTTTTGTTGATCTTTGAAATGGTAGGCCTTGTCATCATTTAACTTTAAGTCCAGACCTGTACATAGAGTTGTTGTAATGTATCTTTGATGCAACTAAATGCCAGTAACTGTAACTGTCTCTTTGTTAGTCAGGTCAACATGGTGTGGTACATAGGCCTGTTGTAATATAAGAGCTTGTAGCTACAGGTCTATTTGTGCACACTACTCCTAAAAGTTTGCAGCATGAACTAAAAGGTTACTTTGGCCGGATGGCATTGACAGGATGATACTTATGCTGGAACTGCCTAGGGGGCCCCCAACTTGACATTTGCTGGGGGCCCCCAAAATGCTAACACAGGACCTGTTTCCAGGACTTCAAACTGTCACAGGAGTGTCCAAATCATCTTTCCTGGGACCTTATCATATTGTTTCTTAAGAGTCTAGGAATGCCCAGTTAGACTTTTTCCTGACCTTTAGCTTCTTTTCCATTATCTGTCTCACTGCAAACATTAGTTTGGTTGTGTTGCATCTGATCTGAATCTAAATTGCTCCCCTCGCATTTTACTTTCTACTACTCTACATATTTGTTTATCAGTCACCCTTCTCTAGCACTTTCATGCAGTGTAACTGGAGCTTTATACCTCTGTATTGCCCACAGTTATGAATGCCCCCTTTGTTCTTGTACACTGGCACTAGAATTCATATTCTGCAGTCATCTGGGACATGCCTTCCTCTTCATACCTCTATAAGTACCCTCAGGATCCATTTCTCCTTAACCCACCCAATATCTTGATCATATCTGCCAGGACTTCATCTGAGCCTGCTGCTTTCCTTGACTTCATTGTCCTTAATTCTGCACTTATTTCTTCTATTGCTTTCATTGTTGGCTGCGTATGGGACAGTACAGCTTCTGTGGGGCTTTCTTCATTCAGAAGCTGCCGGAAGTACTCTTACCATCTGCCTTTGATGTCCAATGGACTAATGAGTAGATTCCTTCAGGCATCACTTATGAATGGTGTCTGATGACTATCCTCTATCTTTCTGTCCTTGCTGCCTTGTAGCCTTTTCTGTGTTATCTGTTGGTTACTTTTCCAAAGCTGGTAAACTGGGTCTGATGTCTTGTTCTTTGCTATTGTGACTGCTTTCTTAGTCTCTTTGTTAGCCAGCCAGTATTCCTTCTTAGCCTAGTCTAGCGTTTCCATCTCCCACTTTTTCCTGCACTCATTCTCTCTTTTGATATTTTCCTGGACATCTGCATTCCACCACTATCTTTCCATATGTACATTATTTCCATACCCGGCTCAGCTGCACATATGTTCTATAGTGTTCACAAATGCAATTTTAAGACTTTGCCATTCTTGTTTGACTCCACCTATTTCCTGTTCTTCTTGAGATGATAGAACCTTAAGTATTTCCTTGAACTCTTGTGTTTCCACTCCAGCCAACTTCCAGATCTTCAGACTAGTCTGTTGTCTGAGCAAACCCCTTAAAAATAATGTGTAGATCATCTCTAATATAATGCATGCCTGACTGCATTCATGCTGATAAATGTACCTAGAAAGCTTTAGCTGGCCACTAAACATAATAGACAAAATTAAAACCATATAGAGCTTTGTTTCTCCAATTGAACTAGAATAAGTGAAGACCCACACAAGGCAGTAGCTGGCTATGTTCTAGACCAGCAATGCTCAAGTGATCTTGCCAGCCTCCTCCACCTCATAGAAGCTTAGGCTTGTATCAGTGGAGACCCAAGCAAGTAGAAGTTAGAGAGTGTTCTGATGTGTAAACGACAAAAATCAAACATGAAGGAGCAGTTCAGAAAATTGAGCACAGTGCAAAGAGTCACAGTTGCCATCTATTCTGAATCCTAGGCCTTTCTGCGGTGCAGGAGCTTCATTCATACTATGATGTCAGGAATCACATCAGTATTTGTAGATCATCATGTGCTCATGGCTGCCTTTGCAGTTAGTGTCTACAGTTTTGCATGTTGTCACTTTTTGCATCACAGATGAGTTTGCCAGTGGCTAACATACTATCATCTCCATGACCAAGACACTGTTGATCAAAATCGTGAGGATAGAGAGTCCATATAGGAAACAGTAGACATGTCAATCTCACATGGATCCAAGGGAGAAGTACGGAATGCATATCCCAATAAATATCACAGCTTATGTAGCAGTAACCATCCTTATTACTGGGACCTTTCAGCATCCCAAAGGTGGCAAATTAGGAGTTTTGCAGGCATCAGCCTCACAAAATATAACTCATTTCCTTGATAACTTGCACCACGTGGAGGAGCATACTTAATTTCTGTGGACATCAAAGGTGTAAACCAGTACTTTGTTTAGTCAGTTTCTGTGCTTGGTTTATTTCATTGGAGCTTCCAAGCACTTGGTTTCCACGCCTGAGATTTCTGAGAATTTTGCTGCAATCCTGTGTCATCTTTGGCAGCTAAGTACATTTACCTACTTAAATTGTTATTTTTGATGATTTCTAACTGTGCTAGTGTTATATTTTTGCATTATGTGCTGTATTCTTGCACTTTAAATTATTTAAAGTGCACTTGTACTTAACAGTGTCTGTTTGCTATATTTTGCATTATTTACTATGCCCTTGCACTTTACATCAGCTTAACGTGCCTTTGTATTTAGGAGTATCTGTTTGCTGGTTTCTATACTTTGTTGGCACGCCCTGTGCTTAGTTTAGTTGGCTAATACTGTTTCTTTTTGTACTTTCTGCTTCTCCTAGTGATTTTACAATTAGAAGGGTTTGAACTCTGCTCTGATGGCAGTAGAGAGTAGCCTGATCTCATTCTGAGCTTGAGCATCAATTCAGAGGACTCAAACTACAATTTTCTGATTGGCCAGGAAGCCAGTTTCTTTGCTTCATCAGTTTCACTATTTGTATAAAGTCGTTGCATTTGCACGATGCTGCTCATTGTGTAGCAGCAGATAGCACTGCCCTGTAGGGGTGCAATTATTTCAACTAAAATTTTCACTGTAAAACTACTTCTCAAAATTTCATAGGTCTTAGTTGTACATAGAGCAGCTGCTTTGAGCATTGAGGACCACTGCCACTTGAGTTCTGTCTTAGATAATCTCGATAGAAGTCTGTACTCATACAGCACCCAAGCTAGACAACTCTAGACCCCTTGTGTACCATTCCATTAGTGATCACAAAATAAGGATCTGTAGCTATGGATATGCACTTTCCTACTACTTCTGTGGACAATTTGGTGGATGTGGGCATCTTGAGGCAATGTAGCCATTGGCTCATGTTTACTGATGCTCACCTAATTCTTAAAACAAACCGATACAATATGTAAGAGTTGTAGTTACAAAATGTCAGTGGAGGCAAGGCTATCACATAAAAGCACTTGTAATACCACACAGGTTGTCAGAAATACACAAAATACGCCCACCACACATACTTTATAACAGACACATAGACACCCACATGCTGAGGCTCTTAAATGTAATCTTCCTCTATGCCAGTGGTCTCGCACACATTGCACTTTCAAAAAATATCCTCAACAACCTCAAAAGTACCCTACCAAAACAACACCCACCATGACACACAGCCACATTTCAAACCCTACCAAAACAACACCCACCATGACACACAGCCACAGCAAAAACTGAGGGTAATGCTACTCAATGCTTGAAGTCTAAATTTCAAAATGCACTCACTCGAGGCATTCCTTAAAATGGAGAACATCGATATCTGTGCAGTGACTGAGACCTGGTTCAAGGCTCCAGAGAGCACCCCTGCACTACCAGGCTATAACTCATACCACACTTTTCGGCCATCTAACCTGGACCGAAACACCAAAGCTGGGGGTGTGTCCATATTCATTAAGGATATCCACACCTCCAGGCTAGTTGCTCAACTAACTCTTGGCAAAACTGCAATCCAAATTGTAGCTTGCTACAGATCCCCCACCATGCCTCAGGATTCCCACTCCTCTTTTCTTGATGTACTGGAAAATATTAGGGTTCAACCAAACACCCTAATAATGGGTGACTTCAACTACCCCACCATTAACTGGGAAAACTACTCATGTACTAACTCCTTAGCACAACGCTTTCTGGAATTCATAAACTCCAATGCCCTAGAACAACTTATCCACACCCCCACCAGGGGCAACAATATCCTAGACCTAGTCATTACCAACATGAGTGACTGGTGTTCCACACCTGAAGTCAACTCCTCGTTGGTCCGATCTGACCATAAGCTAATCACCCTTGATATCCACATCCCACCCACACCCCCCATTAAGGAAACTACAGTAAGAAATTTCTCCAAAGCCAACTTCATGCTTCTTAAGACAGAGGTAGTGAACTTCGTGACACCCATGCAGATGGACAATACAGTTACAACTGCTGAATCCTACACAAATGCGCTCTATAAGCACCCACATGAGTGCATGGATCGTGCTATCCCAAACAGAACCAAGACGCTATCCTCCAAAAAAAGGAAGCCAATCTGGTGGTCCCCTGCCATAAACAAACTGTACAATAGAAGGAAGAAACTGTTGCAAAAGAGAGTAAAATCCCATGAGTAGAGGAGCTCCCTGGTCAGCCTCAGTAAGAAGCTGAGATCCCTTATAAGATCCTCCAAAGCTAGCTATGAAAATAAAATTGCCACTAATTCCAAGGACAACCACAAAGCATTCTATAGCTATGTCAAGAATCTCAATGGCAACACCCAGATCTGCTCTGAGTTACAGCACAAAGGCATGAAAATTTCAGAACCAACTGATATTGTCAACATCCTGGCAGATAGGTTCAGTGCTAACTTTACCCCCCCCTCACCCCCTAAAGGGACCATATCTATACAGGAAGAATGCAGAGTCCCTGTAATCACAACTACACAGGTGAAAGCTGCATTCTCTAAAGCCAAAAACGCAGCATCCATGGGACCGGACAACATCCCAGGCTGCGTTTTACATGAACTTCAGAATGAACTGGCTCCCCACTTAAGCACCATGTTCAATAATAGCCTCGCATCAGGCTTTGTGCCACTGAATGGCGCACAGCAACAGTTATCCCACTCCACAAAGGGGGAGCCACCACTGATCCCGGGAACTATAGACCTATTAGCCTGACGAGCCTGGTCTGCAAAGCCATGGAACGTATCATCATGGAACTCATAAACAAAGACATTGGTAACCTCCAAACTCTGGATCCCACCCAGTTCAGGTTTGTGAAAGGCAGATCATGCCTCCTGAACCTGATCGACTTCTTTGAGGCAGTCACCAAAGCCGTAGATGAGGGTAAAGTGGTTCACACAGCCTATCTTGACCTCGCCAAGGCTTTCGACACCATCCCCCATTCTGGAATTATAGCTAAACTCAATAAACTATGCCTAAATCCCTACATCACTAGATGGGTTGCCAACTGGCTCACTGACAGTTGGAAGGGTGGCCTAATGGTTAAGGTGTTTGCCTTACAAACACAAGGTGCAGGGTTTGAATCTCACAAGGGATAATTGGCTAGGCTTAAAATGGCTCGCAAGGGCAGTTAGCCTAGTACTAACCTAGGAACCTATGAACCTATTTATGACAGAACCCACACTGTAAAAGTTGCAGACTCCAAATCTGACCTCAAACCAGTGACAAGTGGAGTACCACAGAGTTCCGTCCTGGGACCGCTCCTGTTTGGTATCTACTTCTCTGAAGTACAGGCTAACACAGAAGGCCTCTGGCTAACGAAGATCGCAGATGACTGCAAACTAGGAGCCATAGTCAAGTCCCCAAATGATGTGAACATCCTACATAAGGGCCTCTCTGAGACAGATGCCTGGTGTCAGAGCCATGGCCTCAAGCTCAATGCCAAAAAGTGCAGTGTCATCCCCTTTGGTAAAAACTCTGTACCCATGAACTACCACATAGGCAGCAATCTACTTAACTTCAAAAAACACAGAAACACAAATTAATGAATCCAAAAACCAGCAACCAACAACACAGGAGGCAAGATGTGAGGTGAAAGGAAGAATCCTTTAATCCAATACAATATACGTTCTGGTACCTCGGCAATTCACCTTCTTGGAACCACTGAAAGCTCAACACACTGAAGGACATATTTAATCATACTGGAGACATTCCCTATTCAGTCCAACACCATATTCATGGATGACATTTATAACCCCACTATAGACTAGGAATCATACACAACCTCTAATATGCATGCACAGAGATTCCTGGACTTTGTAAACAGAAATGTCCTGGACCAGCTAGTCCACACACTCATGAGGGATGCAAAATCCATGAACTGGTTCTCAAATACATGGAGAACACTGCACCATCCCTAGTGTATTCTCCTCACTTGTCTGGTTAGACCATTAAGCTGAATCCTTTGAAATAAAAGTAAAATCTGGAACCTCAGCTAACCCTGGAACTTTTAGGAATTATTCTAAGGCAAACTTCCTACTATTAGGTGAGACCTTGGCAAAATTCCAAGCCCCCTGAAACCATGAGAACACCACTGCCTATGCAGGATTGTTCATGGAAACCTTGTATAATCATATTCACAGCTGCACAGAGACAGCTGTACCCCCCTGTAACAAGCACAGGACTAACTCAGAAAACAAGCCACCTTACTGGAATCCAAACATCAGTAGGCTGTACACCAAAAGGAAGAAAATCATGGTGAAATTTTGGAGATGCAAAGCCCAGCAGAGTAAAAAACTCCCTTATCAGTCTAAACAATGAACTTGGAAGTTTTATTGAGTCTCCCAAAGCCAAATTTGAGGCAAAAATAGCCTCCCAGACCAAAGGCAATCACAAAGATTTATTCAGCTATCCACAACCTCAAAAGCAATACACAACAATGTAGCAAATTAATTATAAGTAGATCCATCTGTAGATCCAGAAGATATAGTAAATCTACTGACTGACAAACTTAGCTCCAATTTCATCCACCCCCTCACCCACCAATACCCATCAGGAAATGCCCAGCACCATAACTCCCCCAACTATCTCTAGGGAACAGGTCTTCAAGGCATTCTTTAAGGCCAAGAACACTACATCGATGGGCCCCAACCATATCCCAGGATGCCCCCTTAATAGCCCACTAGAATCGCTATTTAACCACAGCCTCCAACTAAGCATTTTGATGAACAAATGGAGGACTGCAGCAGTTATCCCATTACACAAGGGTAGGCCATCCACAAACCCGGAGAACTACTGACCCATAAGCCTGACTACTCTAATATGTAAAGCATTGAAAAGAATAATCGTGGATATGTTAAATGACAACTAGGAAACCTAAAGGTACTAGTTCCAACTCCGTTTGGTTTCGTCAAGGGCAAGAAGTCATGCCTACTCAACCTGGTGGACTCCTTCAAAAAAGGTCACCAATGCAATGTACAAGGGCAAGATGGTGCAAACATCCTACTTTGACCTGGCCAATGCATTTTACACAATACCCCACTCAGGCATTGTACACAAGCTCACTGAATTATTAACCCCAATCTCACCCAGTGGATAGTCAGCTGGCTCACAGACGGTACCCAAGAAGTTAGGACAGAGGAGTGTACTTCCACAAAAAGTCTGGTCACTAGATGAGTGCCTCAAGACTCAGTGCTGAGGACTACTCCTGTTTGGCATCTACTTCGCTGAAAGTAAGGCTAAAGTCAAAGGCCTCTGATTGACTAGGTTTGCAGACAATTCCAGATTAGGTGTAGTCATTGAATCCCTTAGGCCCAAATACCTCCCCCAAAGCCTCACACAGACTAATAACTGGTACCAGAGTCACAGTCTTAAAAACAATGTCAGTAAGACAGCCACCCCCACAAATTACTACATTGATAATGCACTCGTAAGAGTAGACCCAGTAGTCAGGTATTTGAGAATGCATGTATATAGTGACTTGGCCTTTGACCATAATGTGTCTACATTAGTAAGGAAATGATTCTATGGTGCACAACTTATAAACAACGGTATGGCATCCAGGTCAAAGATGTGATTTTTACATTGTACTCTGCTATCATTAGACCAGTCAATGAGTACAATGACCCCTCAAGATGTACCTGATCAGACATATGCAACAACTGGGCGTCCAGAGAAGTTCTTCAAAAAAAGAATGCATGGTTTAGAAAACAAGTCCTGTGTGGGCCACCTCAAAGCCTTGTCTTTATACCCAGTCTCCTATGGGCTGCTGAGAGGTGACCTATGCCTGGCCCACAATGCATCCTCTGATTCAGCCTTAATGGACGTGTTGCACATCCAAGACAAATACCATCAGAAACATCAGATCCAGGGTCCTAAGCTTCACTTGCAACATAAATAGGACATGCTGGAGGGACAGGTATGTATCTCTGAGACTACTCCCTTCTCTGGAGCAGGCGCTTCACATCCATGTGAAACAAAGTTCTTCCATGCACTTATTCAAGTGAAATTTACCCTGGGTCTGGCACCCATATCTCTATTAGAGAGATGAAGCTTGTAACTGCTTGACAACTCTAAGTATGTACCCCCCACAAAACCTAAGGGGCTAGCAGCTTTCTAATATTACTGGGAAGCATGGCTAGGCTTAAAAAGGTGCTTTAAGGTCATTATCCTAGTATTCTCCCATGATCCTATGAGCCTATGATGTAGGCTTTCTATGACATAGCCCATTTTCCTGATGTCCTGGGGGCCACTGACTGCACCCACATCACCATCAAGGCCTCACTTGCTCCACAAGGTATCCAGTACACATCATCCAGAAGGACATCCACTCCATCAACTGCCAGGTGGTTTACAGTGCACAGGGTATAACATAAAATGTGTCTGTGTATCATCCAAGTAGTTCCAATCATTCTCACATCTGGCACACATGTGACTACCATTCCATGCATGCTAACTCTCTGTAGAGTTATCTATCCACAATGTGGGTACATACATTGCCAGTAACAGAGTCCTCAATACGGTGTTCCCATGGCCATGGGCAGCATGCCATTCATAATGCTGTCCACAATTGTATGTTGCTGGTGATGCAGAATATGCATTGGAAACATGCCTGATTACTCCCATCCATAGCTCCTAGACCATGGCAGGCATAACTTGCATCATCCAAATGTTACAGACATGGAACATCATGAAATATGTGTTTGGTCTTATGAAAGCTAGCTTCTTCTGTCTGGATACATTTGGTAACATACTGCAGTATGCACTGGAGACCTACAGTAAGATATTCCTGGTCAGTGCCATGCTACAAGCTATGGTGATATGAGAACAGTTGCAACATGGAAATATAGTACTTACTGACAGACCTGCGACAACAGCAGAGGATAACTCAGGTGTAGAGTCATGTGGAGAACTGACTGCAGTGGGAGCCCATGTGAGATAAAGGTGGGCAAAATATTTAGTTGCACCGCCAAGGATGCTGTGTCTGGTTCTCAACTATGAGCCGTGTCATGGACAACACAGAGTGAAACTGATGCATACATTAACAGTCCTAGGCAATACTTTACAGTGCACTGACTGGTCATATTGTGAGTTGTACATTACTTTACCCATATGGGCCAGAGGGGTTGGCAGAGCACAGTTATTATCCCTTGCACAGGGGGACACAGTAACGAGGTTATATGAGGTAGATGTGGTAGCCATGCATGAAGCTAGGAGATTAGGGAGAGTCATGGGGTCACATCTTCTAGTGTGCAGGGTGGAAATTCCATGTCAGGAACACCAGCTAGATGTACCAAGACTGGAGGCATTTGTATCCCTTCAGTAGCATGTGTATGAACCCCACTGTGTCCCACATGTGGGGAGGCAGTAGATGGTCACCATCCATAACCCTGCAGACTGCAAAGGCTAAGCATTGCACTTGGTAGGTCAATTGGGGATAGGAATGGCATGGAACTGCAGGACCAAGAACATCTGGCCTAGTGGGGTGTCCTGATAGTGGAGCTGAAAGAACAATGGTCACAACCATGGGAATGACCACACCTAGTGGGGAGGTTGCCATGGCCAGAGATGACAGAGATGCAGTGCCTAGAACAGTGTGCGCTATTAACACATGGATGACTTTTGGCATCTTCCACGATCCTCAAGGATTACCAGTGAATGTCAATATGGCCACCACTGACCTCAGAAGATCTGTATCTTTCAGATCACTATATGCCATGTCATTCTGCATGTATTACAAGATGTCCAGCAGTGGTTGCACTTTCTAACACAGGCCAAGCATCACATGCAACATCTCCTACATGGTGTGTATAGTTCCACCTGTGCCTGGATCAGAAACCTGCATATCCAATGATTGATACCAACCCAGAACAGGGAAAGCCCAGGCCTCATGACAGAAATGGCCATTTACACATTTCTCCCCTATGATGTGTGAGTGCACCCCAGAGGCCATACAGCTTATTGATGTTATCTGCAGTGGGGACTCCTGTGTTGCTTGGGTGGGGTTAGTATAGACAGGATGCCCATCGCTAAACACAGGAGATGCTGGAGGGTCATCCTGCCTTTCCAGCATCAACTCATCTATGAGGGAATGTGTGTATGTGCCTTCTAATATTAGCATTACTGACAATGACACTGTGCCTTCAAACTGTGTCATGTGCATGGTGCCATCATCATCAGACAGAGTTCAGATAATTACTGACCTATTATGCTGGACCCTCCATCACTGGGACCTGAGAATGCATAAATATAATGTACCTGTGGCAATACTGGAATATATGTACCATTCCCTCCAACACTGACAGGCATGCTGCTGCATGCCAATTATTTGCATAGCCTATGGCACACACATATATTTTGGTACAGATTGTCAAGGTTACAGCCCTGATGCACCTGGAGAGCAGTTATACATATGTGCCCTGATGAATAACCACTTCACACATGTGGGCCAGTGTACAACAGTAATGGGACATGGTAGGTACATCTCCTACTGAAATTCTGGCAATCGTCACAAGGCCTGCTGCAGTATACAAGCCACCATCAGATATTATAGTTTTCCCACTTGCTCCAGACAGGATTACAAGCAACTCCTCCACTTCTGCAAGTTGCCTCTGTGTTGGCTTGCATAGACTACCATATCAGTGACTCTTGATGCACCTGTAATACTGTCTTATTATGGCCACCTACAACAGTGATGTCCTATACCACTCCTTGTCACATCTGGTCCCAGAAAGCCTTGTCTGCCTTACCTTTCTCTAGGATATGTATGTTATATTTGTGTAGAACCTGCAGTAACACATCTGTGTTCAGTGTAGTGGCCTTTCCCAGCTGTTATCATTCTGTCCGTCCCATGACAAGGCCTGTACACGTGTGTGTGTGTGTGTGTGTGTGTGTGTGTGTGTGTGTGTGTGTGTGTGTGTGTGTGTGTGTGTGTGTGTGTGTGTGTGCTTGACTGTCCTTGGCAAGCACTAATGCTTCAGCACTGCCCTCCTGCCTCCATTTGGTGGCCACAGACCTGTCTGCTAATATGTTGTTATGATTTACACCCTGTGACATATTGCTAAGCAGTAGTAGGCATGTTACCACTGCCTGATTTCCTACAGCACAGTGCTGACAGCACATGGTGTGGCATACAGTGGATATAAAAAGTTTATACACCCTGTTAAAATGCCAGGTTGTTGTAATGTAAAAAATGAGACCACAATAAATCGTTTCAAAACTTTTCCCACTTTTAATTTGACCTATAACCTGTACAATTCAATTGAAAAACAAACAAATCTGTTACGGGAAAAAATATAAAAAAATAAAAACCGTATAATACGCTGGTTGCATAAGTGCACGGCCGGCCTTAGGCATAGGTGAACTAGGTGACCTCCTAGGGTGAAATTTTTTACTTTTTTTTTTTATTTTAATTAATTTAGTTAGTCCATTCTTTCTTCTCTGTGCCTGCTCAAGGGCACCAGAACCACAGGGCAAAGGGGGTGGTGAGTGCCCTCCCACTTTTACAGCATCGGGGTATTAGCATCTTCTCCATTAAGGAGAATCATGCGTGCAAACGCCAACGTGGAAGTAAATATGTTTTGCAGGCATGCAAAATGTAAGCTAGCAGTTTTGTTAAGAGGGATTAAGTCCGTGTGTGCTCGTTTGGCCATTCAGTTAAGAAAGAAGGTAAGTGTACGTGCGTGTGTAATTTAAACTATTCGCTTCTGTATGCATGAGAAAGTGTGTGTGTGTGTGTGTGTGTGTGTGTGTGTGTGTGTGTGTGTGTGTGTGTGTGTGTATGGAATTTAAGTTAGTATGGAGAAGCTGTGGTCTGTGCAGTGCAGTTTGGTTCTTGGTGGATACATGGTTGCTTCACTGGAAATGAAGGATTTAATATAGAAGTGTGAGAATTCAGGGAAATTAGTTTGAAGAGTAAGAAGCTTAATATGACTTTTATTCTGTGAAAGATTGGTAGCCAGTGTGCTTTAGTGAGCACATTGCAGTGGCATTCTGGCTTGGTAGCCATTCTAATGAATCAGCAAATACTGTTTGTATGCAGCATGTTGTCAGATTTCTTGTGCTAAGAGGTTGAGAGGTATGGATGCATGGTATGTCATGCCCCTAGTTGTCGATTATTTGGTGCATTTTAAGGGTGCCCTCCTTTGTATAAGATGCCTGGTAACAAGTGTTGTCAGTTTCTCAGTCATTTCCTGTTCCAATATTACCAGCTTACCAATTGTTTTCTTAATGTAATATAGGCAATTGATTCTTCAAGGGCAGTAGGCACTGAATTTGTAGATGAAACATTGAGATGTAAAGTTGTTTGCCAGTAGCAACCTCATTAGTTATATGTTTCTTTAATGTGGAATTATTCAGATGATTTTATTTCTGCAGAGATTGCGCATATTGAGTTAATTTGGTGGATTGTAATGACAGAAGTCTGAGTGCACTTTTATGTTGAAATTTTATGAAATAGGTTATTTTGTTATTATTCGTTCATATATCTTGTTTCACTGTTTATTAAAAGAATGTTTAAAACTACAAATTTAAAACACATTCTGACAAGTGGTGCTGTATTATACAAGGAATATAAACAGGAAGGTGAATCAAAGAACAAATACATGTATGTAAGGCCCTAAAAAATGTGTGCAAGGAGCCTGTGTTTTAAAAATAATCCAAAGGTAAACTTAGTCCTCCAGTGGCCTGATGTATTTTCTATGAATGTGGGTTTTCATGCTGTTTCAATGAATGCAAGTTTCAAGGGCAGAGAAGTTTACTGCTCATGTAAGTCTGTTTTTATTGTGAGGCTGTGTTTGTTTAGCAAATTACTATATGTGTTTGTGCTATTTTATTTCAATACCTGCAATATGCACACTCATAGGTTTGAACAGTGTTTATGGCAACTGGTGAGAAACAGCCAAGTAATGGAACACTGGAATGGTTGGGGGGTAGGGGTTTACTGCAGGAGGGGCTGTCCGGTGGGGAGGGTGATTGTCAGCTTAAAACTACAAACTATATCTTAAACTATTTATTGTCTCCGTTATCTATAGGAATAAAGTAGAGTAGTGTTTTGATTTTGGGAGAAATGTGTCCCTCTTTCCCTCAGCCAACTGGATGAGCACTGTACAACAGCACCATTTCCACCAAGCAAAGATGGCATCAGCCTCCCAGACTGGCAGCAGAAAGTCATAAAATAAAGGGCTTGCTGCATGAACACAATTTTATTGGATGCTTAATAATAATGTCTACGCTCCTAGAATCTGCAGAACCACTGATCTCAAGACCGCTAAATGACGTGCTTCTTTCTCCCTGGTAAAATCAGTAGTTTCAAAAGTGACACCAACAAGCTGGAAATTAAAGAAGACTGAGATAAAACAGATTAATGAAATCCATTCTATCTATACTTTAATATATATATGCATATATATATATATATATATATATATATATATATATATATATATAAATATATATATATAAAAAATATATATATATATATATCTGTCTATATATATATATATATATATATATATATATATATATATATATATATATATATATATCACAATTTCAATGGTAGCTGTGTTTTTTTGTCGTTATAATTTCATGGTTTGGGACGTTTAGGAAGTATGTAACTTTCTGTATATTGTTTCTGTAGGACAAGCCATTCTTCTGGGGAAATACGCATTGATTGTTTTAGAGTGAAATCAGAAAATAAATGGATGGATGTTCAAAAGGAAGTGGCGAAATGTTAAATCAGATGTGAGCTGATACAAGTATGCCTTTTCAGCCTTCTCTACAAACGTTAAGCTACTTTAGAATCATTATATTTGACGTTTGACAGCTGTAACAAATACTTGAGAATAGCATTTTGTTATCTAAGGCAGACAGCATGAGAGACATTACTAGATTTAAATACCAAGTAGCGTACATCTCGAGTTGTCAGTATATTGGTATGTTATATCTTGTGTAGTGCGCTCTCTCCCCTTTTTTATATTTTCAGGATTTTGTGACAGTAGCCGTCCAGAGTCCGTATAGCGGTCACCTCAAAATTCTTGACAACTTTGTCTTTAGGAGAAATTATTCCCGTAGTAATCAATGGTATTTTGATCCAAAGAACAAGTTGTCTAATCAAGACAAGATGTGCTTCCTTCTTTTACCTCCCACCGGTAGTCTGGAGCCCCAGTTTAGGATGCAAATGAGGTGTGCAGTATTAGCACATACCCTTATCATCTGGTGGTTTCATGGGGATCCACCATTTTTTGTGATGGTGATGGGGGTCTCTGTCTTAAAGGTTTCCTGCTTCTTCATCTGCCTGTTGGGGGAAGAGCAGCATAACTCCCTAGCCAGAAAATGTAGGTAGTGCACTACCAGCCAGGGTACATTAACGTGGCCTTACAAAACAATGCTATTCATTTATATTCTATCACTATCCGTCTTTTGCTAACAGTGCTAATATATTACAAGTGTCCTTGATTTATTTCTGGCTTTGTTCCTGATTTGTAGCGGTGCAATTTTTCAAGATGTTAAAGTTGGTGATGATATGTTTGAACTAATGAAAAGGTTAAAAATGTTTGCACAATTGAGTGTTTTTGTTGAACTTTAATCTTACTGTGATGGCTGCAGCTATTTGTTGTTTTGTTGTATTTACTATCTATTCCTGGAGTCAGATTTGACATTAACTACCATAAGAGCATCAAGTCTTCAGAAACAATCTTGTTTATAATAATGTTGCACAAGAGAAATTTAGATGGTGAACTCAAAACTGAAATGGCTGAAACAAAGGAGTTTAATTTTATTAAAGATTAACAGCAGTAGTCATGTAATGTGTGACAACAGATTCTGCTTTGATTTTGTGATGTACTTGATTTTTTAATGCAGATCAATAAAATGTTAAAGCATATTTGATAGCAACATAAGCATTGCTAGTGCAGCTTTTCAGAAGAGTATTTGTGATGATTTTACCTTCTGATTTTGTCAGAAATGCTATGTTTAATTCTTGCTCATTTTTTTGCTGTTTTGTGTTGGGCAATGCAGTTTTACTTGTTTTCTTATGATACATTTTTGAGTTTGAGTTTATTTAGTGTCAATTTTTGGTGTATCCGATTAGTGCCAGTTTTTATTATTATTATTTAATCCTTACTTAGCTGCTGAAATATATAAAATATCATCATCTTTCGGCTGTTCCCATTAGGGGTCACCACAGCGGATCACCTGTTTCCATTTCTTCCTGTCCTCTGTATCTTGCTCTGTCACACCAACCACCTGCATGTCTTCTCTTACCACATCCATGTCTTCTCTTACCACATCCATAAACCTTATCTTAGGCCTTCCTCTTTTCCTTTTACCTGGTAGCTTCATTCTTAGCATCTTTTTCCCAATATACTCAGCATGCCTCCTCAGCACATGTCCAAACCAACATAATCTTGCCTCTCTGGCTTTGTCTCCAAACCTTCCAACCTGGGTTGACCCTCTAATATACTTATTCCTAATCCTGTCCAACCTCATCACACCCAGTGCAAATCTTAACATCTTTAACTCTGCCACATCCAGCTCAACCTCCTGCCATTTTGTCAATGCCACTGTCTCCAACCCATATAACATAGCTGGTCTCACTACCCTCTTGTAGACCTTCCCTTTCACTCTTACAGGTACTCGTCTGTCACAAATCACTCCTGACACTCTTCTCCATCCACTCCATCCTGCCTGTATTCTCTTCTTCACCTCTCTTCCACACTCACCGTTACTCTGAACTATTGACCCCAAGTATTTAAACTCATCCACCTTCGCCACCTCTACTCCTTGCATCCTCACTATTCCACTATCCTCTCTCTCATTCACACACATATATTCTGTTTTAGTCCTGCTGACCTTCATTCCTCTTCTCTCTAGAGCATATCTCCATCTCTCCAGGGTCTCCTCCACCTGTTCCCAACTCTCACTACAGATCACAATGTCATCTGCAAACATCATAGTCCAAGGGGACTCCTGTCTGATCTCGTCTGTCAACCTGTCCATCACCATTGCAAATAAGAAAGGGCTCAGAGCTGATCCTTATGTAACCCCACCTCCACCTTAAACACATCCGTCACTTCCACCGCAGACCTCAACGCTGTCACACTACCCTCGTACATATCCTGTACCACTCTTACATACTTCTCTGACACTCCTGACTTCCTCATACAATACCACAACTCCTCTGTAGGCACCCTGTCATATGCTTTCTCTAAGTCTACAAAAACACAATGCAACTCCTTCTGACAATCTCTGTACTTCTCCATCAACACTCTCAGAGCAAACATCACATCTGTAGTGCTCTTTCCCAGCATGAAACCATACTGCTGATCACTAATCATCACGTCCCTTCTTAACCTAGCTTCCACTACTCTTTCCCATAACTTCATGCTGTGACTGATCAGTTTAATCCCTCTGTAGTTACTACCTGCACATCACCCTTATTCTTAAACATCGGCACCAAAACACTTTTTCTCCATTCCTCAGGCATCCTCTCACTTTCTAAGATTTCATTAAACAATCTGGTTAAAAACTCCACTGCCATTTCACCTAAACACCTCCATGCTTCCACAGGTATGTCATCTGGGCCAACAGCCTTTCCATTCTTCATTCTCTTCATAGCTATCCTTACTTCCTCCTTGCTAATCCATTGTACTTCATGATTCACTATCCCTACATCATCCAACCTTCTCTCCCTCTCATTCTGTTCATTCATCAACCCCTCAAAGTACTCTTTCCATCTCCTCAACACACTCTCCTCACTTGTGAGTATGTTTCCCTCATTATCCTTTATCACCTTTACCTGCTGCATATCTTTCCTAGCTTGGTCCCTCTGTCTAACCAATCGATACAGGTCCTTTTCTCCCTCCTTAGTGTCCAACCTTTCATACAACTCTTCATATGCCTTATCCTTAGCCTTTGCCACCTCTCTCTTTGCCATGCACCTCATCTCCTTATACTCCTGTCTACTTTCTTCATCTCTCTGACAATCCCACTTCTTCTTTGCCAACCTCTTTGCCTGTATACTCTCCTGTACTTCCTCATTCCACCACCATGTTTCCTTGTCATCCTTCCTCTGTCCCGATGTGATACCAAGCACCTTTCTAACTGTCTCCCTTACTAGCTCTGCTGTAGTTACCCAGCTATTTGGTAACTCTTCACTGCCACCCAGTGCCTGTCTTAACTCATCCCTGAACTCCACCTCACAATTACCCTTTTTCAATTTCCACCATTTGATCCTTGGTGCTGCCCTCACACTCCTCCTCTTCTTGATCACCAACATCATCCTACAAACCACCATCCTATGCTGCCTAACTACACTTTTTCCGGTCACCACTTTACAGTCTCCAATCTCCTTTAGACTGGCCCTCCTACATAAGATATAATCCACCTGTGTGCATCTTCCTCCACTCTTGTATGTCACCCTATGCTCCTCCCTCTTGTTAAAATACGTATTCACCATAGCCATGTCCATCCTTTTATATAAAGAATTTAATATAGAATAACAACACAAAATTCACACAAGTTTTACAAAATAAATTAAATCCTTGTAGTATGACTGATTTTTCATGCATTTAAACATTGAAAGAACTGGAGTGGCTTTTGTGGGAGTGACCCATTTGTGGGTGTGGCTCAAATAGGGGTGTTCCTTGAGTATGGTATGGGTGGGGCTTAAGGGGCGCCAGAGCAGTACTTCGCCTAGGACGCTGTTTCAGCTAAGGCTGGCCCTGCATAAGTGTGCACACCCTTAAACTAATACTTTGTTGTGTGTGCACGCCATTAAACTAATACTTTGTTGAAGCACCTTTTATTTAATTACAGCATTCAGTCTTCTTGGGTAGGAGTCTTTCAGCATGGCACATCTTGACTTGGCAATATTTGCACACTCTTCCTTGCAAAAGTGCTTCAAATCTGTCAGATTGTGAGGGCATCTCTTGTGCACAGCCCTCTTCAGGTCACCCCACAGATTTTCTATTGGATTTAGGTCTGGACTCTGGCTGGGCCATTCCAAAACTTTAACTTTCTTCTGGTGAAGCCATTCTTTTGTTGATTTGGATGTATGTTTGGGGTCATTGTCATGTTGAAAGGTGAAATTCCTCTTCATCTTCATCTTTCTAGCAGATGCCTGAAGGTTTTGGGCTAAAAGTGACTGGTATTTGGAACTGTTCATAATTCCCTCCACCTTGACTAAAGCCCCAGTTCCAGCTGAAGAAATGTAACCCCAAAGCATGATACTGCCACCACCATGCTTCACAGTGGGGATGGTGTTCTTTTGGTGACGCGAAGTGTTGTTTTTGCACTAAATGTATCTTTTGGAATTGTGGTCAAAAAGTTCAACCTTGGTCTCATCAGACCATAACACATTTCCAACATGCTTTTGGGAGAGTTAATGCATTGTTTTGCAAATTTTAGCCATGCCTGTATGTTTTTTCTCTATAAGAAAAGGCTTCCATCTTACGACCCTACCCCATAGTCAAGCCATATGAAGAATACGGGAGATTGTTGTCACATGTAGTGCACAACCAGTACTTGCCAGAAATTCATGCAGCTCCTTCAGTGTTGCTATAGGTCTCTTGGCAGCCTCCCTGACCAGTTTTTGTCTTGTCTTTTCATCAATTTTGGAGGGATGTCCGGTTCTTTGCAATGTCACTGTTGTCCTATATTTTCTCCACTTTTGATGACTGTCTTCACTGTGTTCCATGGTATATCAACTGCTGTGGATTTTTTTTTGTACCCTTTTCCTGACTGATACCTTTCAACAATGAAATCCCTTTGATGTAAGCTCTCTGTGAACCTTGGCTTTTGCTATAGCAAGCAACTGAGTAAATGTCAGGAAAATCCTACTAAGACAGCTGAACTTTATTTGGGGTTAATCAGAGACTCTTTAATTGATGGCAGATGTGTATCCAATAAGACTGAATGCTGTGATTAACTCAAAAGATGCTTCAACAAAGTATTAGTTTAAGGGTGTGCACACATGACAAAGTATTAGTTTAAAGGTGTGCACACTTATGCAACCAGTGTATTGTACCTTTTTTTATTTTTTATATTTTTCCCCTAACATATTTGTTTGCTTTTCAATTGAATTGTACAAGTTATGGGTCACATTAAAGGTGGTAAAAGTTTTGAAATGATTTTTTGTGGTCTCAATTTTTTATACCACAGAAACCTGGCATTTTAACAGGGGTGTGTAAACTTTTTATATCCACTGTATGTATAGGATGTCTCATATCATGCATAGCATGAGGGGTGGTCTGTGTGCAAATGGTACAGTGTTTCCCTTCCCCCACAACAGGATAATATGATGCCGTACTTTTGTTGTTTACTGTTTGTCAGAGTTATCTCACCCACAAGAGGATGGTAACTTGTCATGCTCATATGCTACATTGTTTAGTAGGATGAGCCAACCCATCTCCTCAACAGAAGGACAATAAACTGTGATGCCCTTGTGCTCTGTTTCCTGTCAGGATGAGCCAAACCAACCCTTACCTCCCTCTCCCTCATCAGGACACTCACCTGTTACACCCAGTGTTGTGTCACCTCACACATTCTGCTGTTCAGTATAATTTGCTGGTGCTTTTACATACCCTTGTGTACACCCTGTACTCCTGTGCTTCATTACCAGTCATCTTGCCTGCTGTTAGTATTCTTATATGGCAATGCTATTATGTGCTCTACCCCAGTTCTTAAGTTGCTTATGATAAATGTGGTCTCCCACAATATGGTGATTGTGACTTTTACTGTGTAAAAAGGACCCTGTAGTGCAGTAATTATGTGATCGTCTTTGAATTGCTGCTGTAACATGGCGTTATCAGAAGTTCACAGCACAGCTTATCCTGTGCTGATGATACTTTCTTTCACACAAACTTGCTGCCCAGTTATGTGCACCAGGTGGTGTCCACAACCTGTGGGCATGTGTAAATGGCTCCTTGTTTTCTTTTTGCTCTGACTTGTAAAGTGGATATAGCCTCTTTAGGCACTAGTTGCAGCAGGGTTTCTACCTGGTTCAGCCAGGAGATGAAACATTTTCTCTTTGTGCTACACAGACACTTGCTAGGAGACTGTTTAGTCCCCAGGTACAAGACTGGTCCCAGAGTACCGAGTGATGTCAGTGACATCACCCGCTCTGCTGAACAGTGCCAGCAGAGGTACAGTCACCTGCAAAGGTGCCATTCCTATTTGATGCATCAGTGAGAAGTGGAGATTAGGGAGGGAAGCCAAATTTCTATTGTACAGTAAACTCTCAGTTAACCAGAACTCAAGCAACCAGAAAAAAAAATTAAAAGAACTACAGTACAATTTTCATGTGCTGCAATTTCTGTCCCCCTCCCCCGCAGAAACATACCTTATGTTTTTAGAGTTTTAGAGTTTTAAAAAGGAAGATAGGAATACATTCCCTCTCTCCCCAACCTAAGAACAAGTCAAACCAAACAAATAGTATAGGGTACAGTATTAGTCAGGCCTATTTTAATAGTAACTCTCAAGCAACCAGAAACTACAGTTATCCAGCATCTACCAATCCCCATGGGTGCCGGTTAACTGAGAGTTTACTGAATATGTAGTTTGATACTGTACATTCTGACTGTCACTTGTTGCTGTCATTTATTTTACTGTTAGGGGCATTCTTACTAATTACTGTCTGATATATGTTTTACCAGATAAGATTGCAATGCATTATGAGGCTTGCCTATGGAGATTCAGCATGCTCTCCAGGTGGTGGGAGATGTGTAATTTGTACATTTATATAATGTAAGACTGAAATGCACTTGCCATACACATGTGTACTAATCTGTGATATTTAATTCCTTCTCTTTTGTTTCCTGTTCCCAAAGAGTCACCTGTGGTGCAGAATAAGGTATTGTGGTGGCCACCTGGGTCTGCACTGGCCAACCTGCCTGCTGCTAGGCCACCAATAGTTCTCAGGTACGGGGGTCAAAGGTCATCATGTGAACGGTGTGGTGGAGGGCTCACTGATGGCCTCTGTTGCCAACTTTCAGGAGGGTGAGTGGAAGTTCTTCCCCTGAGAATGGTCCAGAGGAGACCCCTTTGGCTATCCAGTAGCAAGTGCAGAAGCTTGTCTTGAGGGATGTGTGCAGGCAGCTGGCTGGATACCCACACTGGCACCCTGGAGAGTGTTCTTGTGCAGCAGATGAAGTCCATTGGGTCACCAGGGATAGTGCCCACCCATGGTGTCTGCCATACAGGTGACTGACGTCTAGGTCAGTGCCATGCTGTGACAGCCAGTCAGGTCCTCCATATGCATCCCTATTTCTCATTATGATATTAACTTCCCATAACCTGTTTGTATTCCAGTCCTCCCCAGCACCATTTGCCCTTCCTCTGTCTATCTCCATCTCTCCACTGTTGTCTCTGCTCTCATGTTCATACCTCCCCTGTCAGTCCCTGTCTGGAATTTAAGTTTGCTTGTCTGCCCCTACTGCCTTTCCTATAACCTCCTTCCTCCCTGTATGTGGTGATTGCTAACATCACCCTCTACTCTTCTGAAAAAAAATGGAAAATTGGCATCTCTTCCAATAAGAAAAGACCTTCTTCTCCCAATCTATCTTCCATTCATGTTACCCAAGTGTGTATTCCTCTGCTTGCTTTTGCCATATTTCTGCCTTTCCTATCTACCCATTTCCTCCCATTTATATGATGAACTGAGCTGGCATATTCATAAGCCTGTATGGCCTGCCGACAGTACCCATGTTTCAGATATGAGGCACTTTACTGAACATGTGAACTGGCTTAGTATCAGGCATGCCATCTTTCTATGCTCTCTCAGTGGTCATGTGATTGCTCACAGTATAGCCACTGCAATGGCACACAGATTGCAATCAATGTGCTTGTGGTCATTTATTATACAGCCCATCCCCAGCATGCCGGTACTATGCTGGCTATTGTACATAACAAGTCAGTTTCAGGCCATGTTGCACTAATCCATCTAAGTTATTTAACACAGTGCTGTGACATCGCAGATCTTTCTGAATACCCCCAGTGTTTCATCATAAGCATTGATCTGAAGATAAATACCAACAGATTTATTTTTATGTAAGTTATAAAGTTTCCTGTACCTTACACCTCATATCCATATATACTGCATCCTAGAGAAAAGCTGTATTCATATTGCAGCAATCTAGGGCTCACCGTTATATTTGTCAGTTATAGCAAAGTTGCTGCAAAGAAAATTTATTTGCCCATTTTTTAATATTACTTTTAATTCAGTGTAAACATTCCTTGTTAATTCAGAAAACATTGTAAAAAGTATATAGAAAACGAGCACCAATCACTCTGTAAGGATTTTTTCTCATTTTTAACATCATTGTTTCCTTTTGTTCCTCATATTAGAACACTAATTTGGCATACTGGTTAGAACTGTTACCTCACACTGCTTGGCTGTCTGGATCTCTGGCTCTCTGGATCAGTTCTTAGCTTTGGTACGTCTGTGTATCCTCCATGTATCCATTCTTGATTTTGCTGAGTGCACAAGTTTTTCCTCCCCTATTCCAGAAACATATCAAAGTAATCAAACTGTATTAACAAATTAACATTAACAAACATGAATTAACTGAAAATTAACTGAAATAACTGAAAGAACTAAATTGGCTTGAACTCACAGAACACCTAAGCCTAGTACAGCTGTCTTCTGCACATAAAATGATATATACACAAGGGCCCAGAATAAATGGACAAAAAAAAAGGGCAACAGCGAATACAAAATCACTTGTTTAATCCAGAGGAAAGTGGAATAAAAATTAATGCTCTATAAATATCTAAATGCGTTTTTGCCCGAGAACTACCCAGACTTCATCAGATACATTCTAAACGAGGTGCTTCAACAAAGTATTAGTTTAAGGGTATGCACACTTATGCAACCAGCTTATTGTACTTTTTTATTTTTTCCCCTAACAGATCTGTTTGTTTTTCAATTGAATTGTACAGATTATAGGTTACATTACAGGTGGGAAAGTTTTAAAATGATTTATTGTGGTGTCATTTTTATTATATCACGAAAACCTGGCATTTTAACAGGGGTTTGTACACTTTTTATATCCACTGTAAATAATGACATGTATTTGAGTTTCAGACTTCATATCCATTTTAAAATGCATTCTAACACAAATCCTGTTATTCTAGCAATTTTCTAAATGTGTCCTTAGTTGTGGGCCTTTGTCCCCAACATTATAACAGGCTTTACCCAGGTTTATTGTGCTAAGAAATTGAGAAGTATGGTGTGTGTGTGTGTGTGTGTGTGTGTGTGTGTGTGTGTGTGTGTGTGTGTGTGTGTGTGTGTGTGTGTGTGTGTGTGTGTGTCTATAAGAGGGGTGTAGCATACCCTCAGCTGTCCAGGTTTTTGCAGAATGTCCAGATTTTTGCCCCTTATTCATCCTAAAAAGGATTGGAATTGCTAACTAATAACATACATTTGAGTTTTAGATGCCATATCCTTTAGAAAAATGCATACTAACACAAATCCTGTTATTCTATCAATTTTTTAATTTCATGAGAGCAATATTTATAATCTGTCCCTATTTATTTTAGGCTTTGTCCAGATTTCTTGCACTAAGAGGTTGAGGTATGTATGAGAGAGAGTGAAATGCCCTATTTAGAGCTAGCAGGTGGAATTTATTTTCAAGTGCATTTTCAAGGAATTGTGAGCTTCAAGGGAAGAGAAGTTTACTGCTATTCATGTCAAGTCTGCTTAAAATGGGCAACTGTTTTGTTTAGCAAATAGTATCGCTATTGTGGTGTAAAATTTTAAAGCAGTGTTAGTTGCACAGCAGGTAACATACTTGCATCTTGATGTAGAGGGCTGTAGGTTCTACTCCCCCAGCATGTAGATTTGCATTATAAGGTGGTGGGGTGCTGCAGTCCTGAGTATGTTCTCCTTTGGATGAGATGCCTAGTAACTATGAACCTGTTTTTCAACTTGCCACCCATTCCCTATTGCAATATACCAGCTTGCCATTTTTTTAATGTAACATAGGCAATTTATTCTTTAAGGGCAGCAGGCACTTGTGATGCAACATTGAACTATAAAGTTGTTTTCTAGCAACAACCTCTTCATTAGTTTCATATCTCTCTTTAATGTGGAATTATTCAAATGATTTTTATTTCTGCAGATATTGTGCATATTAACTGATATTGATGGATTGTAATGACAGAAGTTTGAGTGACCTTTTATGGTTCAAATGTTCTGAATTAGGCAGTTTTTTATTATTGGTTCATATATTTTGTTTCATTCCTTACTGGAAAAATGTTCAAAACTATAAATTTAAAACACACTCAAACAAGTGGTGCTGTATTATACAAGGGATATAATTCTGTTGTTATATATTATAATTAATACACTCAGGAAGGTGAATCAAAGAACTTTTGCATTGTCCTAAAAATGTGTGCAAGGGCCTATGATTTAAAAACAGCCCAAAGGTAAACTTAACCTGCCAGTGGCCAGATTTATTTTCTTTGAATGGGTTTCAATGCTGTTTCAGTGAATATGAGTTTCAAAGGTAGAGAAGTTGTAATGCTACGTCTCTTTTCATTGTTTAGACTATTGCTTTGTTTAGTAAATGCCTATCAGTGTTTGTACTATAAAATATGAAATAAAAGTTGTAAATTAAACCCAAATATCTGTAATCATTGTAGAAGTAAAGCATAAAACAGTATGCACACTGAGAGTTTTGAACAGTGTTTATGGCAACTAGGAAGAAATAGTCAAGTAATGGGACACTGGAATGGCTGTGTGGGGGGAGGGGGGCTCTGGGTTTACAACCCCCCTGCAAAAAATCTTGCAGGCTCCCCTGTATATACACCTGATGGCTGCCCAGCCCTCAAATGTGTTGTATACCTACAAGAGCCCTCTGCTCTGAAAACAAACAACTGCTAACCATCTACATTCCAAACAAAAGAGATGGACAGTGCCTATACTCTCATGCCACCGCCAAGCTCTGGAACTCTCTGCCAACAGACATTACTACCACTGAGAGTTTTAACAATTTCAAACACACCCTTAAAAAAACATTTTCTATGTCATCAGACCTGCCCCTGCTCTTTCCCTAACAGGTAAACTCCATTCACTATCTAGGGGCTTTCCTTTCTTTCCCAAACAGGAATTTCATCTACTAACCACTAGCATATTAGAATAACAGTCTTTCCATATTTATACACCCTTACCTTTCCCATCCTTCTAAGCATCTACTTGCATCTAATGTATATATATATGTATATAAAGTTTGCAATCTACCACTTTACATTAATTTTGTCCGTTTTATTATTTTATCTACCTCTCTGTACTTATTTTGTATTTATTATTGTATCTAGCTCTGTACTTATTTAGTATTCAGTTATTATTAATGTGTGGTTTAATACCTGTTATTTTATCTTGTTCATGTGAATTGTCTTACCTTTCATGTATCATTTGGAGCTTTTCTCCCTGGGCCTCCATTGAAAATGGGTTCCTGACCCAGTCGGACTTTCCCGGTAAATAAATAAATGTTAAATAAATAAATTTATTTATTAAATGTTATTATAAATAAATAAATAACACTATTCTTCACGTATATTGCCATATAGCATATAACCTAAGCAACATTACATAAAGTATTCAATTCCTGTCCCCCTTTTTTTAAATAAGAAACATCTTTATTAAACCATCACTTACAACTTAAACAATCATACAGTTATATAAATGAAAACAAACCATACCGACACAATCCTAGTTACAAGCATTTTACATCACAAACCATACTATCAAAGAATCCAGGAACGAATGTTAGCTGATTGCACATACTGTATCTATTTTACATATGATGCAGGAGGGAATTCAGATATTAGTATTTAAAATATCATGGCATTACATTACACAGGCTAAAACCAAATAAATTATTTAAAATATAACTGATTGTTTCATTAACCATGTTAAATGAAGGTATCAGATAAGACTCGTTAGACCATGCCAGTTTTTCCCAAATAGTGAAGTCAGACTCTCCATGGAGGCCCAATCCAATCCAATCCTGCTAGAGTGGAGGTCAAAGCAAGTCTGAAACTGCAGTGTTCTTATAAAGTTAGTTATTTAGCATAATTGCACATAGTATGTAGAGAACTCCAAAAGTATAACAGCAATGAATGTATGCACGTGTGTGTATGTGTGTGTGTGTGTGTGTGTGTGTGTGTGTGTGTGTGTGTGTGTGTGTGTGTGTGTGTGTATGTGTGTGTGTGTGTGTGTGTGTGAGAGAGACTGGGGAAGTCCAATACATTTTTTGATGCCTAGCTCTGTACATTTTTTGTGGTCTAAGGGTTATGCTGTGCAGTGTATTGACTGGCCACAGTGTGGTATTAATGTGGCTGACAGAGTATTTGTAAACAAAAATATATGTTTTTCTAAATTAAAGATCCATTGAGAGGAATGTTTGTCCAAAATATTTTTGTGTTGATTGTTCTTTGATATTGCCTTTCCGTTTGTAGCACTTTTTAGTAATTGCATTTTCTATTTATTCACAGTGCTATAGTGTATAATGTAGATTTCCCCTAGCAATGTAAAGCTTGTCTTGATTATTCAGATGTGTGAAACCTGATGTATAAAAGCAGTTTTTCTCCTGCAAACTCCTGCATCAGCCATCATGACACACACCCATTTCCTAGTTAACTCACAACTAACAACAAATAAAACATTCTCAGTAATGGTACTCTGGCATGATTTTAAAGTGTTACTAACTGCTGCTAATCTAAACATTAATGTATCCACAATTATGCCGCATGCTGTTAGGATTCAGAAATACAAAGCTTTAGTATTCTCGATGTACTCCAGTAGCTAATGAAGTCAGAACTTCTAACAGAGGACAAAACTAAATATACTAAATGAGTAAGGTCTGCAAAGTATCAAATGTGGTGACCTTTACATATCTTATTGTGTCATGTAAAACCTCCATGTATGCTATACAAATCTATATGGCAAAACAAAATTGCACAAAGAGTGGTGCATGCAGAGAGTGGGCTAATTCAGAAAGAAGGGTAACACCATCAAATAAGCAGACAACACTGCATAATTGGTACCTTAACCTAATGACTGTGTAATGATATGGAAATCAGCACAGCTTATGACCAAGAAGACCACCAAGAAGCTTAGCTACATGACCCAGTGTACCATGTGAAATAGATTTTCCTCACATGTTCCAGCTGAAAATTTATGATGCCCCATCAAGTCATCCAGACTGGCTTTAAAAGTTGCTATGGAAGTATTGTACTCTGTTCGACATGTAAGGGCAACACAGAAAGCAAAGCATAATTCACCTCTCAGAACTCTATATAACTGAATAGCAAGGCATGGCTTTTAATCTGTCAGAGTAGCCAAGGATATTGAGACCTGACATGTTTTTAGTGATGAAACATTGATCTCTCAAGTTGGTTTCTGTGCTTTATAAGGAAGAAATAAAGAGGGACTATAAGAGATACCATAAAGGATAGGCTGTGTAAGGTAGAAGGATTTTTTAACTACTGCAGAGACATGGTCGCGAAATGAGAGTCTATCATTAACAAAGGTGGCCAAGTCTCTGATGATCGCATCAGATTTAAGTGCAACATTATTGTATAGTAAGCAAAAGTAATGTCCAATTTACCAAAGGAAATTCTACTGCATTTTTTGACATTGAGTGTAAGCCCATAATTTTAATACCCAAGTATTAGTTTTCTCTAGCCTTTGCTAGATAATTTGAATATTGGAATGTGAATTCATAACTTCCCCCAGTTTGCAGTCATCAGCAAACTTGGTTAGCCATAGTCTGCTAATATCAGATTTCATGCCAGAGAAGTATATATCAATGGGGGGGAGCAGCAAGACAGAGCCCCATGGGATATCACTTGTGATACTTTCCTGTCTAGTGCAAACACACCTGACCTTAATGATATGGGTTCTGTTAGATAGCCAGTTAGTTATCCAGAGAAACTATGCATGGGTTAGTACACAGATTGAAGAGTTATTCAATAGTCACAGCATGGGGAAAATGATCGAAGGCTTTAGCAAGTCCAGATTGGAAGTGTAGACTTTATGCCTCTTATCAACGGCCTCAGTAACCCTTTCAAAAATTCAGCCAGGTTGATCAGGCATGATCTGTATTTTGTAAAGTCAGACTGATGAGGTCAGCTCTATTTTCTTTCATTAGTTCAGCTATGATACACTCCCTGACCTTGTAAATAATAATAGTAAGGCTAATAGGTTCATTGGTTCATAGGTGTTTTCCAGGCTAATGACCACAAGGGCCTTTTTAAGCTTAGCCATGCATTCCAAATCTCTGACAAGTTCTGGTACCCCTGACAAGTGTAAGCAGGGGATTGGGAGATGAAACATTTACATGCTGCCTGTGTCTATTAGAGACATAGGTGCCAAGCCAGGGATGAATTTCTAGTTCCCCTTCTAATTGTCCAAGTTACATTTGAATTGGGTTAAGTAGGAACTCTGCTTCACATGGATGGGGAGCCACTTTCAGAGATAGGGTAGTCTCTGGGATAATACCTGTCTCTCCAGCAGGTCCTAATTATATCACAGGCAAGGTTTAAGTCTTTAGAACTTCCAGGATGAGTAGAGAGACCATCTCTGTTCAAGGGCAGAACAACAGCTGTTCTTCTTGCATTAGGGTTTCATGCAATGTGGAGACTCAAGGTAATGTGTTAGTGCTAGAGGGTATTTATGCTAATGTACCCTGCTACAAATACAAATGGGAGTAAACAATACACTGGAGCAATTTAGAAACATATAAAATTTGCATGATCAGTCACAATTGCTAGTGAGGTTTAATGCATCTATCAGTGAAAACCCTACCTTGGCTAGATTTTCTTGCAGTTTTTATTTTAAGGCTATCAGATACACGGTGTATTAGGCAAAGAAGGATCCTGTGGGATTATGTTAATGAAGCCAAGTATCCAATAAAATTATATAGAAAAAGGAGCCAATTATCCAATAAAGTATTGTATAGAAAGGAGAGCTGTAACCCATTTAGAGAAGTTGCCAGTTCTTGAAGGAAAATTATGGGTCTGTAACATTGGTTTTGGTTGAAGCACTCCAGAAAGAAGAGATCTTGTGGAAAATATATGAGAGAGACTGGATATTTTACTGCTAAAGAAATTCAATAAGCATAGACTTATTGGAATACTGTTATGGACTCAATATGAAAGAGAGTGTCCATTTGAAATGACTGTAACAGAAAGCTACTTTGTGTTCTTTTGTCTACTTTGAGAAAAGTCTACACCACTATTTTGTTTATACCGTAATAAAACTTCATTTGTTTTATGAATTGCTGGACTGTATCTGTAGTACACACACACACACACACACACACACACACACACACACACACACACACACACACACACACACACACACACACACACACACATCTATAATATCTTAAAGCAATTTTCTACAGATTATACTAGGTATTATGAAGGTGTGTATCTAAAACTGAAAGGCAGCAAAATGTTTGGCATGCAGTTTTTAACTTTAAAACATTTTTATATCTAAACTTCAAAATTAATGTAATGGTTTGTCACATAACTGTAATGCTAACATTTTAGATGACATGTGTATGTATTGCTCTACCTAAGGCTTAGGTCATGGATGAAAAGGATCTTACAACCTACCTACAAACTTCGTTGACAAAGAAATAACCAAATACAAAATAAACAAAATTTGGAAAAAAGTTAACCTTAACAGATTTTAATATTAAAAAAATATATAGTGTCCTCACCCATAAATATATGTAAACTTTAACTGATGGAAGGACAAAGACATTATGTGCTACTAGTATGAAAGCAAACATGCCATTTAAGTATGCAATGCCAATTTGCTACTGGTAATACACTGAGCCATGCATTTATCCCCATAAGTGAGTAGTATTGATTTGCTATCATGGCACGTTGCCTGTCATGTCTGAGCATGTTAGAAACCAACCAGTAGTACTAGCCATATATTCAATTATGTGTTAATGTGGTATAGTTTAAGTGATTGAGAAGTAATCTAGAAGCTTTTGTAATGACACTTTGAAAGTGGGGATTAAAAGATGGCAACTAGCCACTGAAACTACTCCAAAAATCTGTATCAATGAAATATGCTGTACACATAACGTTTGTGTTTCACATTAAAATGTAATGTCTATAATATGATATGAGCCTTTTTTGCACTTCAACAAAACATGCACACATTCAAAAGACACACTATCAAAAGTGATTATGTATGCAGATGCTTTCAGTTCCGTAAACAGTCAGTAACCAGCAGCAAATGTCAAATTGTGAATGTACAGTTAGGAAAACTAAAATGTTTTTAAAGACGCTAATTAATATAAACATTATTTAGCATGGTTAAAATCAGCGCAATATAAGCCATCAGGTCGTTTGAACATTGGCTCTAGATGATTGTCACTGTTAAAATGACAGTCTGACCCCATCTTCAAAAAATGGGGGGGAAAGGCTGTGGATGGATGGATAGATATGCAGTTTCATTTTATAACTGCTACCAATTAAAAATAATTATCAGTCCCCCCACTACTAGAAACACACAGTAATAAAAATGTAACTGTAACTGGTGGTACAGCCACTAACTACTAATGCAACAATAAATGCAAATAACAGTTGAGGACTACTTATAAAAATAATAAATATCCAAACAAGTAAGGCAGTTGAAAACACTTGCTGACAGAACAAGCAAACATGATGGAATTATTAAACAAAATACTGATAATGATATGGTAAGTCAAATGGGGTTATTAAATCAGAACAAATTTGAGACAGCCTTGGTCCTTCCTTACAGTAAAGGTATTGAAAAAGTTAAGAATGTAGTCTGGTAAACTGGACCATGTTTAGAGCCAATGACACATTTTACAGTTTGTTTGGGGAATCTCCCTGTTTTGTGTATAAAACCTTAGATAATTTTAAAGACATTTTGGAAAGATTTGGTCGACATAGCAATGGCTCATTACAACATCCTTTGATAGGCATTACGAAATGTGGCAGATATGGTCAATGCTGACATATTTTAGAAGAAAAGGAGATTCAGTTAGAAAATTCCAACTGACATAAATATTACTCAAATACGGGAATTGCAACAGTAAGGGTGTGATATATTTACCAAAATATAAATTATGCCTAGCATTTCATGTTGGTAAAACAGAGAGCTCTCTTAAAAAGGAATTTATGGATATTGTTACAATATAGATAAGCTTAGCACTAATAGTGCATTATTTAAACATTCCATAATAGTGCATTATTTAAACAATCCATCACTTGTACTTCTTCTTTCGGCTTTTCCCGGTTAGGGGTCGCCACAGCGGATCATCTGTCTGCTCATGATTAGCAGTGGTGTTTTATGGTGTCGAGTTGAATCCATCACTTGTATTAATTTTAGTTAATTTAATTTTGTTATATTGGAGACCATACCACAAAATCACAGGGAGGAGCTTGCGAAATTAGAATTGAATTTCAAGAGGTCCACTGGCAACTCCAGTTGAATGTCACGATGCTCCCTGGTATAAATTATATGATTTCTGTTGTGCCCATACTCAAACAAAAAGCTCTGACTGGGAAATGTTCTGATGAAGTTCAATTTGATATTATAATGAAAGCATATGTTTGAGACTTTACTTTGCTTAACTACATTTGCTTATTTGTTTGTCAATAAACTTGTTATTTTAACCTGTTGGTTTACAGATTTGTTTGCCACAGATACACCTGTGGATTATTTTATACCGGTGGAATATACAGTGAGGTGACACCCACCTGATTGTTGATTATTTCATTAATTGGTGAGTTTTAATGAAGGCTGGTGAGCGGGAATAGTATAGTTTTATATGTCGAAGAACAGTAGGGAAGCTTTTGGTGCTGGTGAACTGTTAGGGGAAGTTGCCCCACATAGAAATGCATCTAAAGAAGTGATTTGATGAAAATGTAATCGGATTTATGGCATTAATGCACATGTTGATGTGGTCCTGTGCTTTTTGTAATAAATGATCCTGGAATTGACACGACATGCATTGGTTCTTTTTTTGGATTATTTCATTAATTATTCAGTCTGTAACAATTGTCAGTGTAGAATGTTTAAAATGCACTATGTCTCAAGTTTGTTTTTAATAATTAAAGGGATACAAGGATACACATCTTAAAATGCATTAAATGATGTAGTCAGTGTGGTGTTCTTCCTGCCACAAAGCAGACTTAGTAATGTAGTAGTAGAGGTCGAGACAACACTTTTCTGCTGTTTCCTTCTTTATCAAACACCACATGCATTTGCTGGTGAGAAGTTATTTGTCAATACCTTTAGAAGTCCACAGTTTCACACAGGTGTACCTTACACTGTTAGGACTATACAAATCCATTGAGAACAAGCAATTAATTAACCCAGATAGTTCAGTGAATTAACTCATTTGTGCTTAGAAGCTGTGGAATGTCATGCTTTTTATGAATATGCTGTGAGTAGTAAACTCTATTTCAAAAATACAAAAAGCAATGTTGTTCAGTAAAATCTTTTTTCAGTGATAATAGCTACTGCATTCAAAGTATTCTAATCAGTAAAGTAGTATTTTATGTCACTTGTCTTGTGTACTTGAATAAGACGATGAGGCTGGGTATTCATTTAAGTAGTTTATTTCACACAAACACATCAAGATGGATAGCAAGAACATTAAACTTAAACTAAATGACTGACTACTACACACATGCATGCATGCTTGCACCTCGGCTGCTCACTACAAAACGGCACTCTTGCTTGCACGTGTTCAGTACTTATATGCATGTACCTTCTTAAAGGTATATCACACACTCTGATCTACATCCTCCCTCTTTACTGAGCTGTCTTGCAATAACAATGACATTTGAATAGGCATGCAAATTATACAGACAATAATGAACAAAACAACATTCATGTCCAGGTTGCCATGTATCTGGAGTTAGGTCTGGAAATGCGATCTGATCTTGTAGTGTAATAATTAGGACTGGGTTTAGCAGCAGGGACAGTCACTGGGGAATGTTCTGCTTTAGGACTCTTAGGGATATTCTCAGGAACAGAGATATCTGCTGGAATGTCCTCTGGTACTGGAACATTGGATAAGTCACTCTGAGAATTAGAGTCTTTATTACAGGCAAGATGCTGTAACACTAGCTCGGACACCAGTAATAAATGCTTCCGATTCTGCCGAAATTCCATTGCCTGTGATTCTATGATGTACAATCTCAGCTCTTGACACAAACTTTTCACATATCCAATCAGATCAAAACCTTTTGTTGTCTGTATCCTCACTCTCTCCCCTTCTTTTAATGGATTGAGTGGTTTGCTGGTGTTATCATAGTAGGACTTCTGGGACAAATGCTTTTTTAAGAGTTGAGCTTTAACTGCTTTGTTGTTTTTAGCACATGGAACCAACACATTGCTACTGATTGGTAATGTGGTTCAGGTTTGTCTCGACACAAGTCTCTGGACAGGCGAACCAAGATGATTATCATGAGGAATGTTTCTGAGATTCAGGAGATTTAGAAAAACATTGGTATTGTTTCATTTCGATTTCTCTAACAACTGTTTTGCACTTTGTACTGCACATTCAGCCAAGGCATTTGACTGCAGGTATTCAGTACTGCTCGTAATATGAACAAAGTCCCACATTTCAGAAAATCATTTGAACTGCTGACTTGTAAACTGTGCACCATTGTCACAAATGACTTTGTGCGGACTACCACAGACAAAAAAATGTCTCTTCAGCTTAGCAATGACAGTACTGGATGTGAGATTAGGAAGTAGATCAATCTCAAACCAATTTGAATAAGAGTCTACTAATACCAAGTAATGTTGACCATTCCACTTGAAAATAGCAGTGGCTACTGTCGACCAAGGTAGTTCAGGAATCTGGCTTAACTTGTTGATACGGCTTAGTACTATCACAAACAGAACAAGATGAGAGTTCTTTCTTGATGTCTTTTGACATAGAAGGCAAAAATAATAGTCCTCTCACCCTTCTTTTGGTAGAATCAGTTCCTGGGTGGCCACAATACAAGATCTTATTATACTCATGTTGCAAAGGTTTTGGAACAATTACTTTTGGACATTTCATGATGATACCATCTTCAAGAAATCTTGTCTCTGTAAGGAAAATACTGCTGCACATCTGTTGGTAAACAGTAATGCTTTGACAGCCATCCTCGATTGATAAAGTGGTTGAGCTTCTGGAGAACTGAATCTGAAGCTGTGTGAGTTCTAAGCTCATCAAGATGTGCGGAAGAAAAATTTCTCACTTCCATGGCTTCAAAATCAGGTTTCTCATTTTCATGCTGTTCAGTGTTTTGTCTGGGCAATGTGGATAAAGTATCACCAAGATAAAGAAGTTTGCCTTTTTTGTAAACACGATAGAAATTACACTTTTGCAGTTTGAGCATCATGCGTTACAATCTAGCAGGAGCTGTGTGCATTGGCCTTTTCAAAATATTGACTAAAGTTGGTGGTCAGTCTCAATTTGAATAGGTTGGCCATAAATATAATCATGGAAATTCGAACATGCAAACGCAATTGCCAAGAGCTCTTTCTCTACCTGAGCATACTACATCTTGGTTTGGGTTAAAGTTCTCGATGCATAGGCTACTGGTCTACCCTCTTGAAGAATGACTGGACCAAGACCAAACTTAGAAGCATCATAGGAAAGAGCTACTGATTTGTGAACATCATAGTATCTTAACATAGGTAGACTGGCAATTTTCTGTTTCAGGACATCAAATGCTTTTAGTTGTTGTCGTTCTACCAGGGCCAGGTTATATCTTTGTTGTAAGCTCTTTTAGTGGTGTTGAAAATTGACTCAAATCTGGAATGAACTTGCCCAAAGAGTTGACCATGTTGAGAAAACGTTGCAGGGCTGTGACATTGTCTGAAGCTGGCATCTTAAGAATTGCTGTTTGTTTGGAAGAATCTGGTCATAAGTCTGCACTGGTAAAACAATGACCAACATAAGTAACTTCTTGTAGCCTGAATTTCCATTTCTGAGGATTCAGCTTAAGATTTACTTCACAAGCTCTTTCCAGAACTTTCTTGAGGTTTCTATCAAGTTCAACTTCACCATTGCCTCCTACAAGAATATCATCTACCCTAATAGCACATGGATAGCCAGAAAATGTTTGCTCCATCGCATGTTGAAAGACTTCACTGTCAGAATGTATTCCAAATGGCATTTTCAAATATCTGTACCTTCCAAATGGAATACTGAAAATGGTAAGCAATGAAGATTTTCGGTCAAGCAAAATTTGCCAAAACAAACTTTTTGCATCTAAGACAGAAAAAACAGTGGCATTTGGCATAAGAGCAGCAACTTCTTCAACTGTGCGCATTGGATAATGAGGTCATTTTCGTGCTTTGTTCAATTATCTTGGATCAATACATATTCTAATATCATCTGGGCTTTTCTTATGAGCTACCAACATGGAGGATATCCATTCAGTTGGTTCGTCAACTGGACAAATTACTCATTGCTGCAGCATTCTGTCTAACTCACCCTTGATTCTGTTCTGCATAGCTACTGGAACTTTCTGTTCTGGTCTGATAACTGGGCTTATCCCAGTGTCTAATTTCATGGAGTACACAACTGGAGGTTTGCCTAGTTTGTCTTCAGAAAGATCATCAGAGACAGAAAAATAGTCTAGGTGAAATTTGAGCTGTTATCCTTCAAGCTTATATGGTGGACTTCTTTAGTAAATGAAAGTATTCCCAATTTTCAAACTACCTCTGAGGCCTAATAATGACTGTACGGGTCTCGTGACTATATAAAACTGCAAGTCATAGCTTTTCCCAGCAGAGTAATATGAAAGCACTATTGAGCCTTCAGTCTGAATTTCTTCACCACCATAAGCAACAAGTTTTGCACACTTTGCCAGATCAAGCTTCTCACCAGCACTTACTTTGGCAAATATTTCTGCTGACATAACATTGCACTTTGAACCAGTATTAACTTTGAGCTCTACAGGTCTCTCAATAATCAGAACAGTGCAAAATACCTCATTCTTTGCCCACAAATCTACTGCATTGATTTTTTTCACCAAGCACTCATACACCATCGACATAAAAAGTAGGGTCACAGCTTTCTAGTTGATCAACTTGCTTCTTTGAATGCTCTTTTATTAAAGAATGATCCTCATTTGATTTACAACGTCTTTTGAAATGATTCTATATTTGTGGCACTGTTGACCAAAAGCTAAGCACTTTTCTCTTTTAGGCTCATAATTACCACCACAGTTATGACAGTTGACTATGAGGTTAGATACAGGTTTTACTGAGTCACCCCTGTGCTTCAGTGAGCATGCTCTGGATTTTATTGGAGCTGCCTTGGAACTTGCTAGAAAGGCTCTGGGTTTCACTGGAGCTGCCCTGGAATTTGCTAGAAAGGCTCAGCATGGGGCCACGCCCTTAGGCCTGTATCTTTAAACCACATGCTGCACATTATCAACATTAGCACTGGAAGTATGCATTTCCCATTTGTAAGCATAGTTGTGTGCTTTTCTGGGAGCTTATGTATCTGACAAATTTCAATGACCTTATTTAAAGTTAAATCACTGTCTCAAACCAAAATCTTTCTCATTGCATCATCTTTAATACCACATACAAGCCTGTCTTTCATCAACTCATCTCTCAAATCACCAAATCTGCACATTTTTGCCTTGTTTCTCAGTTCAATTATATATGCTGCAAAGGTTTCACCAGGCTTTTGATACCTTGTATAAAATAAGTGCCTTTCTATTGTAATATTTGTTTGGGGGTTACACATTTCTCTAAATTTATGTTTTAAGCACTCAAGATCTTCCTGCTTTTCAGCCGGTACCACTATATGGTGGTTTTCCACCTCTCCTGCATACACAAATGAACAATATCTTTCAGTGGCTTCTGAACCAGCTAAATGAAGCAGAATAAATGCCTCTGCATGTGTGTTTTGTCAGAAAAAGCAACCTGTATGAAACTATCATAATCTTGCTCAAACACTCTTCCATTTCTACAATATTGTTATCAAACACAAGTGGACTTCATCTGTGAAATCCCTCTGCCATGCCAACATGGCCATTGTAATTATGTATGAACGTGCATACACACCAGGTACTTGTAAGGATATTCAGATGCACAAAATATCTTTGAAATGACTATGCTCTACAAAAAAAAAAAAACTGTACTGTAATACTGCACACACCTGCCAACAAGTTGCATACATTGGGTACTTTGAATAACTTCAGTTAATGTGAAAAAGTAGCACATAGTGAAAAAAATATGTCCGTTTTCATTTTTATACCTTTTACGCAATTTGTATATTCTTTTAAATGTTTTCATAATTATTTTGAATATTTTTATCAATATGTCACAGTTTCAGACATTTCATTAATTAGAAATTTGTTTTGTGCATTCTGAGTGCCTCATTTTATATTCGTTGAGTAAAAAATCATTTAAGTGAGTTTTAATACCTGGAATATATTTCTGATCTGTTTGTGTATCATTTGAGCAGTAGGAATGACCCATTCCTGTATATTCCTTCACGTTTAACAATACGCCTCATGGTCTTGACTCTGGATCCCATTCTGATACCATGTCACCAGGATGGATTGCAGGAACATTAAAGTTAAATGAACTAAGTGACTGACTACTGCACACATGCATGCTTACACTCAGCTGCTCACTACAAAATGACACTTCTGCTTGCACGTTCTCAGTACTTATATGCACATGCCTACTGACTGGAAAGCTTCTTAAAGGTATATCACACACTCTGATCGACATTTTATAATGGAAAAAATATCCAAAAGTGTATATTGTTCTGCATTTTATTTACTAGGTATATATTTATTTTCTTACTTATGTGTGTGTTTTTTAAATGTATTTATTTATTTGTTCATCTGTTTGTTTACTTTCATACTTGCATGCTTTTTTATCAGTGTCAGCCCTGGTGGGAACTTGTCTATTTTCAGAGGGGACTGGTGTAGGAAAAGCACTTAAGCAACATTATAAACATTTGGAAGTACAATAAATAATGGTAAGTATGCAGAGATAGAGAACAAAAACAAAGCAGTTCGATAAGGAGTTGCATTATAAGGTCTGCGACAGTGCTATGAAAACATTTACATATTTTATACTTAGATTTGAATGTGATTTAGTTCAGCTAACATTTTGACCAAGTATTTCTGAAGAGAGTCATAAGTAATGTTTAATAAAAACATGGCTCTATACATATATATATATATATATATGTATATATATATATATATATATATATATATATATATATATATATATATTATATTATATAGAGGGAAGCCTTCTAGCTTAATTTTGTTTCTTAGAACTAGCCAGTTTTCTAGTTTCAGCACTCAAATCTGTTTTTTTTTAGCTCAGCACTTGTTTAGAACTCATTGTAAGCACTAAATAAGATACAAATTACTACAGCACTCAACTTTCCTCAGTTGTCTAGAGGAAAACAGTTTTTAGTACTTAATAAATAAGCACCTATCCAGGCATGTCTAAGGGTCATCTCCTGGTGTTTTCTCCTGTCTACCTGATGAATCTGGGCATCTTGGGGCAATGCAGCAATTGCCTCATGCACACAGACAACCCTCTCCTCCTACCACCCAACACTACAACTTGTGAGAGATGCAATTATATAGCCAAATTGGAAGCAAAGCTCTCTTCACCCAAGACTGGACTAGACAGTCAAGAGGAGAAGGTAAACACTTGCACCACACCACACTCATCACATAGTCCCTCAAAACCTACACCACCAAAACACACACATAGAAACACAAAACACACACCTACATTTGCGGAGGCTCTCAATAACAATCTACCCTAGCAACAGGGACCTCCAAAGAAGAAACGCAAGCAACCTCCACCCCACAACACAACCCAAATGACATATAGCCCACAAACTCAGTGTGCCACTCAACCACAGCCCATAAGGCATAAGAACGTACCCAACACTCTAGTCATAGGTGACTCTATAGTTAGGCACACTGATGTTCCACTCACCAGGCTAAACAAGGAGAAAGTTACTGTTAGCTGCCTTTCAGGTGCCAGGATCCACCACATAATGCACACACTCAGGTCACTCCACAACAAGTACAAATATGACTCTGTCATTGTCCATGTTGGTGTGAATGACCTGAGATGTTCCTCCCTGGACTACATCAAAAGAGACATGGAGGAGCTGTCTAATCTTGTATCCCAGGCAGATATGACCCTAGCCCTGAGTAGCATCCTGCCATCACCCAGAATGATACCACAGAACAAGGACAAAATGATTGACTTCAACAATTGGCTAAGGTCCTGGTGTCATTCTAAGAGATCCAGTATCTGTCTGCCTGGGATGACATGATCGACAAACCATGATGCTTTCCCAGAGATGGCCTGCACCTGTCGCCTTTGGGATTCTGGATACTGGCTAAGGCTCTTGCCACCCCTATAGTGCCTATTTTAGGCAAGGTTCAAATGACAAATTCACCACCGTAACAGGTACAAGCAAGCAAAATCTGAGGGTAATGCTACTTAATGCTAGAAGTCTAAACCTCAAAATGTACTCACTCGAGGCACTCCTTAAAATAGAGAACATCGACATCTGTGCAGTGACAGAGACCTGGTTCAAGGCTCCAGAGAGCACCCCTGCATTACCAGGCTATAATTCATACCACACTATTTGGCCACCTAACCTGGACCGAAACACTAAAGGTGGAGGCGTGTCCATATTCATTAAGGATATCCACACCTCCAGGCTAGTTGCTCAGCATAATGCATCCGAGATTATCAAAGTGCAACTAACTCTGGGCAAGACCGCAATCCAAATTGTAGCTTGCTACAGATCCCCCACCATGCCCCAGGATTCCCACTCCTCATTTCTTGATACACTGGAAAATATTAGGGTACAACCTAACACTCTAATAGTGGGCAATTTCAACTATCCCACCATTAACTGGGAAGACTACTCATGTACCAATTCTTGTGCTCAACATTTTCTGGAAATCATAAATTCCAACACCTTGGATCAACTTATCCACACCTCCACCAGGGGCAGCAATATCCTAGACCTGATCATTACCAACATGGGCAACCAGTGTTCCACACCAGAGGTCAAATCCTCATTGGTCAGATTTGACCACAAGCTAATCACCGTAGACATCCACATCCCACCCCCACTCCCCATTAGGGAAACCATAAAAAAATTTCTCCAAAGCCAACTTCACACTTCTTAAGACAGAAGTGGCAAACTTCACGACACCCATGCTGACAGACAATAGAGGTACGACTGCCGAATCCTAATCTAATGCACTTTATAAGCACTTACATGAGTGCATGGATCGTGCAATCCCTAACAGAACCAAGATGCTATCCTCCAAAAAAAGGAAGCCAATCTGGTGGTCCCCAGCCATAAACAAACTCTACAACAGAAGAAAGAAACTGTTGCAAAAAAGAGTAAAATCCCATGATTGGAGGAACTCCGTGGTCAGCCTCAATAAGAAGCTGAGATCCTTCATAAAATCCTCCAAAGCTAGTTACGAAAACAAAATCACCACTGATTCTAAAGACAACCACAAAGCATTCTATAGCTATGTCAAGAATCTCAATGGGAACACTCAGATCTGCTCTGAGTTACAGCACAATGGCACTAAATATACAGAACCAACTGATATTGCTAACATCCTGGCAGATAGGTTCAGTGCTAACTTTACCCATCTCTCACCCCCTAAAGGGCCCATCTCTGTACTGGAAGAATGCAAAGTTCCTATAATCATGGCTGCACAGATAAAAAACACACTCTCCAAAGCCAAGAACAGAGCATCCAAGGGAACTGACAACATCCCAGGCTGTTTTCTACATGAACTACAGAACAAACTGGTACCCCACCTAAGTGCCATGTTCAATCATAGCCTCACCTCAGGCTTTGTGCCCACCGAATGGTGCACAGCAACAGTTATCCCACTCCAGAAAGCGGGAGCTACCTTGGACCCCGGGAACTACTGACTCATTAGCCAGATGAGCCTGGTCTGCAAGGCTATGGAACATATCATCATGGAACTTATAAACAATGACATTGGTAATCTCCAAACTCTGGACCCTACCCAGTTCAGGTTTGTAAAAGGCAGATCATGTTTCCTAAACCTGATAGACTTCTTTGAAGCGGTCACCAAAGCTGTAGATGAGGGTAAGGTGGTTCACACAGCCTATCTAGATCTCGCCAAGGCTTTCCACACCATCCCCCCACTCTGGAATTATAGATAAACTCACTAAACTAGGTATAAATCCCTATGTTACAAGATGGGCTGCCAACTGGCTCACTGACAGAACCCACACTGCGAAAGTAGCAGACTCTAAATCCAACTTCAGACCAGTGATAAGTGGAGTACCACAGGGTTCAGTCCTGGGTCCTCTCCTGTTTGGTATCTACTTCTCTGAAGTACAGGCTTACACAGAAGGTCTTTGGCCAACAAAGTTCACAGATGACTGCAAACTAGGAGCCTTAATCAAAACTCCTAATGATGTGGACATCCTACAAAAGGGCCTCACTGAGACAGATGCCTGGTGTCAAAGCCATGGCCTCAAGCTCAATGCCAAAAAGTGCATTGTCATCCCTTTTGGTAAAAACTCTGTACCCATGAACTACCACATAGGTGGTAGTCTACTTAACACTGAAAGTGTGATAAGAGACCTTGGGACACAGGTGGACAGTAGACTCTCCTTTGATAATCACATCGCCACAGTAGTCAGGAAATCCTTCTCCATGGCACACCTCATTACAAAAGGTTTCTCATCCAGGAAAAAAGAGGTCATTTTTCCCCTTCTTCTCATCACTCATTAGACCCATTATAGAGTACAACACCGCTTTTGGTATGTACCTCACAAGACATCTACAACAACTGGAAAGGCCACAGAAATACCTCACAAAGAGGATTACCGGCCTCAAACAGATGCCCTACTTAGACCATCTCAAAAAACTCCAGCTTTACTCTGTCACATATCACCAACTCAGAGGCGATCTCTGCCTAACATACAAAGCTATGCCAAACCCAGAGCTGTTGGACATACTCCACTTAAAGAAATCCCAATCCCCCCGAGCTACACGCTCTAGGGACCTAAACCTTGTCACCACAATAAACAGAACATGCTGGAGGGATATATTCCTGTCCCAGAGGCTTCCCATACTCTGGAACAAACTACCTATCTATATCAAACAAAGCTCCTCATTAGCATTCTTCTAGAAAAATCTTGATGATTGGATTGGAGATAGGAAATTCACCCTGAGGATCACTTCTGTCGCTCTGCTTGACAGGGGCACAGGAAAATAATTTTCTTGGGTGGCAAAAGCCAGGGTACCATTTGGCTAGGCTTATATGGGCCCTAGGGCCAATAGCCTAGTACCTACCTATGAACTTATGATCCTAAGCTACACATGGATGAGAAACTGTCAATGGTGATTGCTTAGCTTTTTGTTTCTCAGTCACCTGTATTTGCAGCACATTTTGATACTATTTTATCAATTCACTGGTTCAGTTTATCTTCAGTTTCAATACAAAGTACATATAGTAGAATGTGTCTGGTTACAAAATGGTAAATCAGGCTGGTAGGTAAGTGTATGTGAAAGTACAGGAAATACTGTTTGCTGGGGTGTTAAGGTAAACTTACATTATAATTTGAATGAGACATTAGAATAAGTTACTCTTTTCTGGGATGGAAGTTGATTCCACTTATTTGATAGGTAGATTCTGAATGCACTATCTTCAGATTTTTTTCTTTGCTTGAAGGAATCAATTTGAAAATATTTGACACTTACAGGGTGTGTAACAGGATGACACATACGTAGTCTGGGTTTTGGTGTGCATAGTATTTTGTAGATAAACATGATCTGTATGTTGTTTCCTTTATTTTAATACCTTATCCTGTTTAGGTAATTTGTGATATTACTGTAGTGACAGAAAGTTGGTTTACTTGCTGCAAATGTAAGCATTTTACTGTAAGTTACTGTCAACGACTTCAGTATGTCCTCTTTCTGATTACCCATGGCTATTAATCCATAAAATACTGGTGAAACTATTAGTATTTCTGTAGTATTTTATTCTGCACATTGGGCATAATCTGTGCCCTCATCTGTTGCAGGCTTCTAGTCTGTTGTGCATCTCTTTGACTGCACTTTATATGTGCTCTACAAAAGATATAACACTATCAATTGTAATTCCGAGAAACTTCCGGTTTTGAACAAATTTGGCAACACCTGCTGTCCCTTTTAAAGTTAAGTTGTCTAAATGGATTGTAGAGCTAGGACTATAATTACCAAATAGGACTAGCTTAGTTTAATTGTAATTAAGAATCAAGGCTGCTGTGGTAAAAACAGTACTGGCTTTTGTTAAGAGACTCTTCTGGTTACTGTATGCAAATAAGTCTGTGTGCTCAGCCATGCTGTTAGTGAAAATAGTTAATAGTAATGGTCCTAATATGGATCCTTGGGAACGTGGTGTTACAGACAGGGGTATCAATATACTCTGGTAGCCCAATCTGCTTTATACAGTCAGAATACAATTTGTGAGGGGCTTTAAAATGCTAGCATTGGTCCTCTCTGTCAACAGACAAATGATTAGGCCAGATAAAATATGTAAGATTGTATGTTGTTTTCAAGTGTAACTTAGAAGTTTAATTTATTTATTGACATTTATTTACCAGTGAAGTCCAATATACTGCGGTGGTGGTGCTGTGGTAGCATTGTCGCCTCACAGTAAGACTTTGCCCTGTTCGATTCTCAGCTAGAGCATCTTCTCTGTGGAGACATGTGTAAATGGGCGTACCTTTGTTGAAGGTTGTGTGTCAGGTCCAGCAACTCAGCACATAAAAATCTACTGCCAATCATTAGCGGACCAGAGTTCCGCTGTGGCAACCCCTAACCGGGAAAAGGTGAAAGACACAACAATTCACCAGTGAAGTCCAACTGGATAATTTTATCTGTTTTCAGTGGAGGCCCAGGAAGAAAAGCTTCACAAGTAAAAGAACTAAAAATACATATACACAGGTAAAAATTAACATAATGTTATAGTAAGCTGTAAATACATAGAAACAAACATTAATGCACATATAACATGTATAATAATACACATATACCATCATTAAAATAAGATAAATACAATATCATGTAGCATTAAAACACGTTGACATGTTATAAGTGTGAGAGTATATTACTCACTCATAAAGCAAACGTCAAAGTGGAAAATTCGAACAGTGAGTAAGCAGGAGGAGAGGAAGGGGGGAAGAGTGAGAAATGTATTTGTTGGAGGTAATAAGTCTAGTAGCTGTGGGAGACAGGAGAAATAGGTTCATAGGTTCATAGGTTCATACTAGGCTATCTGCCCAAGGGCATTTATAAGCCTAGCCCATAGTTATGTGGCTTTCGCCACCCCTTTAGTTTGAATAAAAACTATGCCTATCATTTTGCTGTGCCTCTGTCAAGCAGTGACACTGAAGTAATCCCTGGGGTATATCTGCAATCTCCCATCCATTGGTCAAGATTCCTCTTGAACAAGGCCAGAGAGGTGCTCTGCCTCACATGTACCGGGATTTTGTTCCACAGCATAGGGAGTCTCTGGGTGATGAATCTGTCCCTCCAGCACGTTCTATTTATAACCATGTCAAGGTTTAAGTCTCCGCCCTTGTGGTTCTGAGGGATCTAGATTTTTGAGGTGAAGCATATTCATCAAATCTGGGTTTGACATGGCCTTATATGTCAGGCACAGGTCACCTCTGAGCAAGCGGTATGAGACTGAATAGAGCTGGAGTTCTTTCAGTCGGGCAGCATAAGACATATTTTTGAGACCCTTTATCCTTTTGGTGAGGAACTTTTGGGGCCTTTCAAGCTGCAGCAGGTGTCTGGTCAGATACATTCGAGCGGGGCATTGTACTCAATCATAGGTCTAATGAGTGATGAGTACAGGGGCGATGACCTCCCTTGTTCTAGATGTGAATCCCTTCATGATCAGGTGGGCGATATAGAAGGTTTTCCTAACTACTTTAGCAACATGAGTGTCAAAGCGAAGGCTACTGTCAACCTGGGACCCCAGATCCCTGATGACTTTTTCTGTGCTCAGTGGATTGCCACCTATATGGTAGCTAGGGGTAACCTTGTTTTTCCCGAAGGGTATGACTATGCATTTTTGGCGTTTAACTTCAGGCCATGGCTCTGGCACCAGTTATCCATTTCTGTGAGGCCCTTCTGGAGGATATCTGTGTCAGATGTGTTTTCGACTATGGCCCAGTTTGCAGTCATCTGCAAACTTTGTCAGCCATAACCCTCCTGTGTTTGCTTGTACTTCAGAAAAGTAGATGCTGAACAAGAGTGGACCCAGGACTGAGCCCTGTGGGACACCACTTGTGACAGGCTTTGAGTCTAACATGGCTCCAGCAACTCTGACCCTGTGGGTTCTGTCACTTAGCCAGTTTGCAACCCATCTTGTGATGTATGGGTTTACATTCAAGCTGATGAGTTTTTCAATGATACCTGAGTGGGGTATTGTGTCGAAGGCCTTTGCCAGGTCGAGGTAGGCTGTATGGACTGCCTTTCCCTCATCAATGGCCTTGGTGACTGTCTCGAAAAAGTCAACCAAGTTTAAGAGGCAGGATCTGCCTTTGACAAAGCCAAACTGGGTTGGATCCAAAGTCTGCAAGTTCCCTATGTCTTTATTTATGAGTTCCATTATGATCCTCTCCATGGCTTTGCAGATAAGGCTTGTCAAGCTAATGGGGCGGTAATTTCCAGGGTCTGTGGAGGCACCGCCCTTATGAAGTGGGACCACAGTGCCGTCGCCACTCCTTGGGTGCGTATCCTGAGGTGAGGCTAAGATTAAACAGCTGTCCTAACTGTGGGTTTAATTCCTCGTTGAGTTCGTGAAGCACACAGCCGGGGACACCATCCGGTCCCATGGATGCTGTGTTTTTGCCTTAGTGAGGGCAGTTCTCACCTGGGCGTTGGAGATGTTTGGGGGCTACAATCCTCTGGAATAGATATCTCTCCTTTTGGGGAGGGGAGAAGTTTGCACTGAACCTGTCAGCCAGTATGTTGGCAATGTGTGTAGGTTCAGTAATTTTCACATCATTTTGAACTAATTCTGAGCATATCTGGGAGTTTCCTCCTAGGTTTCTAACATAGCTAAAGAAGGCCTTATGATTCTCTTTAGAGTCCTTGGCGATTTTTCTCTCAAAATTTGCCTTGGATGATTTTATGAGAGCTCTTAGTTTTTACTTATAATGATCAAAGGTGTCTTACCTTTCAAGGATTTTGCTCTATCTTGTAGTAGCTTCCTCCTTTTGTTGTAGAGCTTGTTTATGGCTGGGGTCCACCAGACTGGACGCTTGCCTTTGGTACAGAGAGTCTTAGTTTTGTTTGGGATTGCCTGATCCATGCAGTCCTGTAGGTGCTGGTAGAAGGCATTTGTAAGTGATTCAGCGGTTTGAGTAATGTTTACCACTGGCTCAGGGGCCTTAAAGGAGACCACACTAGTTTTTAGAAGTGTGAAATCGGCTTTTGAGAAGTTTTTCACTGTGGTCTTTTTTGTTTCAGGTGGGGGCGGGATGAGGGCCTCCAGCGAGATTAGTTTATGATCTGATCTCACCAGTGAGGGGTATACTTCCGGTGTTGAACATTTTGATCCCATGTTCGTGATGATGAGATCAAGTATGTTTTCTCCTCTTGTGGGGATGGTGACTAGTTGTTCCATGGCATTTGAGTTTATGAACTCCAGGAATCTTTGGGTTAGAGTGTTCGGGCTTGAGTAGTGTTCCCAGTCTATATTAGGGTAGTTGAAGTCACCTAGTATGATGGTGTTTGGAGATACATTTATCCCCTCCAATGTTTTCAGGAAGGCCATGTGAGGTTCCTGAGTTTGAGAGGGTGGCCTGTAACATGCTACAAATTGCAGAGCAGTCTTGCCTATGGTTAATTGCACCTGGATGGTCTCCGATGCATCGTGCGTTGCCACCAACCTTGAGGTGTGGGTGTCCTTTATGAATATGGACACCCCCCCTCCTTTCTTGGTGTTGTCCGGATTTTGGGGCGGGCATGATATGAAGTGAAACCTGTTAGTGCTGGGGTGCTCTCAGGAGCCTTGAACCAGGTTTCTGTCACAGCACAGACATCGATGTTCTCCATATTGAGAAGGGCCTCGAGTGCGTGCATCTTGAGATTGAGACTTCTGGCATTGAGCAGCATTACCCTTAGTTTTTTCCTTTTGGTGTTCTAGGGTGGTAGGTTTAGAATTTGAGCCTTGCCTGAAAAGGCACTATGGGGTGGCAAGAGCCTTTGCCAATATCCGGAAGCCCAGGGTGACAGGTGCAAGCCGTCCCTTGCGAGCAGCGTGGCTTGTCCAGCATGTCATCCCAGGCAGACAGACATTGGATCCCCTTTGAATGACACCAGAATTTAAGCCAATTATTAAAGCTGATCATCTTATCACTGTATTGTGGCATCATTCTAGGTGAAGGTAGGATACTGCTCAAGGTCAGGGTCATACCTGCCTGGGCTACATAATCAGAGAGCTCCTCGATGTCCCTTTTCATGTAGTCCAAGGAGGTGCGTCTCAGGTCGTTGACACCAGCATGGACAATGACTGAGTCGTACTTGTACCTGCTGTTGAGAGACCTGACTGCTTGCGTTATGTGGCGGATTCTAGCGCCCGACAGGCAGCTTACTGTGACCTTCTCTTTACTCAGTCTGGTGGCGGGACGTCAGTGTGTCTGACTATGGAATCACCAATGACAAGTGTGTCTGGCATTTTGTTTGGCCTTAAGGGCTGTGACTGTTTGACACTCTGACTGTGTGGTCTATGTGTTGCATGTGTTGGGTCGTGAGGTGGTAGTTGTTTGGGTGTCTGCTTTGGTGGCCTCTGCTGTTTTGGTAAATTTTTGATCAGAGCCTCGAGTATGTCTTTGTGTGAGTATGTGTATGATTTGAAGTTGTGATGGTACCATGTGTGACTGGGTATGTATTGTGTGTGGTTACCTTCTCCTCCTGTCTGGTCTTGCCAGTCCTATGTTGAGAGAGCTCAGCCTCCAGTTTGGCCATATAGTTGCATCTCTCGCATGTATTTGTGTTTTGTGGGAGAAGGAGAGGATTGTCTGTGTACATGAGGCAGTTGTAACATTGCCTCAATATTCCCAGGTTCACCAGTTGAGCTGGAGAGGACACTAGCAACTGATCCCTCGACATACTAGAAGTAGTAGATAAAGAGACTTTCAAAGGACTCCGGGGGAAGTGGGTTTTAGGCTGGTGGGGTACTATCTATAATAAGAGTGCTTTATCAAGGTGCAAGTACTGTAGGAGTAAGTGCTAGGCTTTACAGATAGAGAATAGTCTACTTGAGAATCAAGTAGAGATGAACTTTTCAGTTATAGGATATGCTGGTTAGATCAGCAGTACAGCTCGAGGAAGGTAGTTCTAAGGGAAAATTGGAAGAGTGGAATTTAGATGGCCCAAATAGTTTAACCTTGTTTAACCGCCGCTGCTCTTGTGTGCAACAGTGGTAACTCCGAGCTAAATCGCGCTTACGCGCATTTAGCGTGTTTTATAGCAGGGGGCTGAAGGGAGTAAAAGCAAGATTGTGAGTAAGAAATAGAAAAACGAGGAAAAGGAGAGATGGTATATATATATATATATATATATATATATATTTATATATATATATATATATATGTACGTATATAGGTATTAGCAAAGTAGGAGCTGAAATTTTAGACAGGAAAACAGCAAGTGCAAAGCCAGGAATTAGAGAGGAATTCTTTTAGTTGCAGCTTAAACAAATGAATGTTATATGTTGTCCTAATTGGTTCATGGATCATATTCCAGAGTACAGACTTTGACTGTGTTTTTTGTAAGGCTTATAGATGTCAAGCAACTTTTTGTTAGAAGATCAAAGGTGATGATTTGTGAAGTAGTGGTGGACTTGTAGTTATAGCTGGGCAGGAAGTGGGATTAAATATAATTACGTGTGTTATGAGAAGTTGAGTATAATTTAGTTGGTGGGATAATCCAAGACAATTTAGAGTTTTTAAAGTAGAAGAACAGTGACTTATATGAGCTGCAAGTCTACCTGCCTTGTAACACTGTTCTAGTTTAGGGTGGCCTGGAGGTTAGTCAAGATGGGAGAACCATATAATAGAGAGGGGTATAGGTATGTAATGGGAAGAGTGACTAGTGGATGCAGTAAGGAATGTTTTGGCTTTTTATGATTCTTTTTATATTACTCTGTATGTGGAGGTCATATTTGAGGTGTCATCTATTTTGACTCCCAGCAGTTTTCTCTGGGGCACTAATTCAATTGGTGTATTGTTCAGGGATGTTATAGATAGAGCTGTGTGGTACACTTGTAATTATGGTCAGATAAGAGGAAAGGGTAGAATTCCATTTGACTGCCTGGTAGGGTTCTGACAAATAACTATTAAACCACTTAAGAGAAGGTTGTGAGATGTCCATTGTGCACGGGTGTAGTAGTTTTTTTTTTTTTTTTATGAGACAGGGTCAAAAGCTTTTGACAAGTTTAGGAATATGGAAGATATGAATTTACCACTATCTCTAGTTTTATTTATATTATCTGTAAAAAGTTAGGAGGGCGGTTGCTGTGTTATGGGCAACTCTAAAACCATGTTATTTATTTATTTATTTGCATTTGTTTACCGGGAAAGTCCACTGGGCCAAAATAACTCATTTTCAGTGGTGGCCCAGGGAGAAAAGCTCCACAAGACAACAAATATAATGGTACATAAACATTCAAAATGGATATTAAATACAAGCAGTGTTTGCAAACTGATACAATAATACACAAGAACAACAAAGTAAAAAAAGGATATATATGCAAGCGATGTACAGATATCAATTTAAGTATACATTTAACACAAGTAACTTGTCATACGATTTTATGATGAGCAGCTGCATACAGAGATTTACAGTAAGATCAAGGAGTTCCAGCCAGCATAGATAGTGCAGGGAAGAGTGAAATTTATTTATTGACAGAATAGTTAGACCATAATAGCATGACAGAAAGTATTAGCGGAAGCATAAGGTGGAATGATGGCAGGTATAGGTATCAGGTTATAGATGGGTGAGATTTGGAGCATCTATGTTGAGTATCGGTTAGTAATTGTTCCTTCAAGAGATGCTGGAGTAGTTGTTTATGGACACATTTTTCCAATCTTTTTGACAGGGGGTAAGATAGCAACGGGTCTGAAATGAGAGATCTTGGTAGAAGCACCACTTGGTTTTAATGTGAGGATATTAGTGGATGGAGGAGCACATGAGTAAGGCAGTCAGGAAAGGATTCATTGGTGAGGGCAGCTATGCTGTCAGTGAAGTATGAGTTAAATTTGATGGCTGTTTCTAAGGGGGAGTTATTGGGACAAGAGTTAAGGACATGGTTAGTTCCTGGGTGAAAAAATTGTTTAAAAGATGATCAGAATTTCTGGGGGTTAGATCTATGCTTATAATCAAGGCTGACATGCTTTTTGGTAAGGTTACAAAGTTCTTCAAAGTGTTGTAAGTTTTGTGGTGTTTTATATTTTTGCCACTCTTTCCATGTCTTGCAGCTGTTTTGCATAAGACTTCTATTCTGATTAGCAACCCAAGGGACAAAGTTAGATTTTACTCTCTTTCTGTACAGTGGTGTACGGCTGTTTTGGATGCTTAAAAAGGTAGACTGGAACCTTTCTACACTCTCATCTGGTGGCAAGGCTTTTAGAATAGTCCAGTTTATTGAGTTCTGAGCAGCTAAAAATGATTCAGGGTTAAAGTTTGAGAGATTACAAGTATTTATGTGTACTTGTCTGGCATGGTGTGTACTACATCTGAGATCACTAAGAGAAACAGGAAGGTTTCCTGATGCAGTGTATTTACAAGGATCAGAGGCCAAAATATAGTCAAGAATGTGACTAGTGTCCAGAGATTTGTTTTAGCGAGTAGAAGTAACAAGCTGTTTGGAGCCATAAAGGTTGATGCTAGAAGGACAGTTAGAAATGAAAGTACTCCATTTGATGTTGACATCACCTAGAATGACTGGTAATGTTGTGTGAGATCCAGTAAATGGTTTCTTCAAGAGTGAATGTATTGTTTCCAGTGGGATATATAGAACAATTATACAAAGGAGGTTTTTGGTTATTTAATTTTATGCATGAGATAAGTACCACTGCATTATTGAATTTGGGCAGAATTTTGTCAAGTGAGAAACTTCATACATGATAGGTTAGAGGACAGCTACCCCTCCAGCTTTTTTGTTTAACTGTCAGGCTCTAATGATGCTGTATCCTGGGAGAATGATGTACTCTTTTAGGTGAGGTTTTAGCCATGTTTCAGTAAGGGCAACAATATCTGGTGCATAATAAGAGATGATTTATTGATGTAAAGTATAGTTGTTTGGAGATATTAGAGGTGACCAGAGAGGATGTGGATGGGTTTTAGGCTAGTTAAACTGTTGAACTCTAAATAAATAAAATAAAATCAGCTGTGGTTTACAAGTGAATCTAGAAATAGCAATGCAGTTTTCACAGCAGCTGTCCTCTTATAGAATGGTAAACAGTAACAATGCAATATATCATATGCATGAGAGAAAAAGAGGAAATACTAAAGATGGGAGACATTATTATGTTATATGTTAATTAGGTTATGTGAGCTTCAGTCATATTAAAAAATAATTATTGGTGTCCTGCAAGCGTGTTCATCAGACTGCTTGTAATAGTAACTAGTGAGGGGGGGGGGGGGGCTAGTTCTGAAAGTTGGAAGTCAGTTGTGAACAAATGGTCATCAAAGAATGTGGTTCACCACCATCTTAGCTACAGAGTGAAATGCATCAGAAGTCCCAGTTCTACAGTTCATTCTGACAGACACAAAAATAATTTAAAGATGCTCAGGAACCTTCTGGGGAACTAATAAAACTGCCATAAAAAGCAAGCAACCTTCATGTAAAACCAATATGCGAATTGAAAAAAGGAAACTATCCTACTGTTTTTAAACAATGTGGCATCAAATGGCGGCAAATGCAGACTATTTAAGAAATCTATGAAACACAAGGAAAAAGACAAAAACAGCAAGCAAAGTTGAAGGAAGAAGGGAAGATGGTCAATAAATATCCACAGTGAAGAAAAGACAGATAGTCAAGTCAGTTATTCAGAAAGGAATTAAGAAAGGAAATAAAACACTTGGTACATAAGTGACCACAGGAAAACAAGTAACCACAACAGAGACCATGTGCACATTTTAGCTTGATATAAAGGGTGCTTATATGTCCCTCAGACCAAGATAAGACTGATATTGTTAAATAATTACTTTTACCAGCTGTGAAGAAATTTACCTTGTAAAAAAGAAGTGTTTCTGTTAGCAAATTTAGCTCAAGTCCTTTTCGGCACCATGAGTTATTTTGGGTTTTTACTTAAGCTTCAGGTGATTATTTCCATCTCTTTAACATCTGAATTTCACACTTGCCAACAAGTTCTTTTGTCATTATAAACCTTTCTGGCTATGAAAGCAGTCAGTCTGGTAGTGTGAAGTGTGGCCATTATGGCCATTAATGGATAATTAATGGGACTTTTTTTTTACTTTGCACCTTAACAGAAGAAATACTGAAAGTAGTATGAGCTACCTGTTTAACGCTAACACTTAAAGTCTTCCAGATTTGTCAGTTCATCTAAGAATACTGATTAATTTGTTGAGACTCTAAATAGTATTGTGTTTATGCCCAATAACTGGAGTCAAAAGGAAATAACAGAAGCACATTAATGAAAGATTAACTTTGTTATTTACTCTGTTTTCAAGTCCATCTGATAAGACACAATTATGTTTTTAAAGATTTTGCATATCTGTTACTATAGTAGATTTCATCAATTCTTTACTTATTAAATAGAAGTGAAACATATATTTTAATGCATGCTGTTGTTTTTTTCTGACCTGTTGATTCAAGCATTTTTTAACCACTTATTGTGGTGATAAGCCCTATTTTGAAGAAAATATATGCACCATTATATATAAATGGGCGAAGGTCTTGTAGCAATGTACTTTTGCAAACCCAAGATTCTGAATCAGTTATACTCAGAGCAAGGTGGTGAGCCAAGATTGGCAGCATTGTTTAAAGGTTTGTGACTTGGCAGCATTGTTTGTAGGGTTGTGATTTGGCAGCATTGTTTGTAGGGTTGTGACTTGGCAGCATTGTTTAAAGGTTTGTGGTTTGGCAGCATTGTTTGTAGGGTTGTGACTTGGCAGCATTGTTTGTAGGGTTGTGACTTGGCAGCATTGTTTGTAGGGTTGTGACTTGGCAGCATTGTTTGTAGGTTTGTGACTTGGCAGCATTGTTTGTAGAGTTGTGACTTGGCAGCATTGTTTGAAGGTTTGTGACTTGGCAGCATTGTTTGAAGGTTTGTGACTTGCCACGTCATTTTTCTTGAGCATTATCTGTTCTGGAATCAGTGTAATTGACAGGCTCTGCCTTGTCTGTGGTTCTTGCAGTTGGCATCTTCAGCAAATATACTGAGCATATAGGTTCATAGGTTCATAGGTTCATACTAGGCTATCTGCCCTAGGGCATTTATAAGCCTAGCCAGAGTGTGTGTGGCTTTCACCACCCCTTAGGATGAGAATACTATACCCATTAGTTTGCTGTGCCTCTGTCCAGCAGTGACACAGAGATGATACCCGGGGTAAACCTACGATCTCCCATCCACTCGTCAAGATTTCTCTTGAACAGAGTCAGTGAGGGGCTCTGCCTCACATGGACTGGGATTCTGTTCCATAGTGTAGGGAGTCTCTGGGTGATGAATCTGTCCCTCCAGCATGTCCTATTTATATCCGTGTTGAGGTTTAAGTCTCTTGCTCTCGTGGCTCTGGTGGATTTGGATTTTTTGAGGTGGAGCATGTCCATTAATTCCGGGTTGGACATGGCCTTGTATGTCAGGCACAGATCACCTCTGAGCAGACGGTATGCGACTGAATAGAGCTGGAGTTTCTTCAGTCGGGCAGCGTATGACATATGTTTGAGTCCCTTTATCCTTTTGGTGAGGAACTTTTGGGGTCTTTCCAACTGCTGCAGGTGTCGGGTAAGGTACATTCCGAATGGGGCGTTGTACTCAATCATTGGTCTGATAAGTGAAGAGTACAGGGGTACAATGACCACTCCTGATCTGGATGTGAATCCCTTCATGATCAGGTGGGCAATGTAGAAGGTCTTCCTAACCACTTTGGCAATGTGAGTGTTAAAAGAGAGGTTACTGCCAACTTGGGTCCCCAGGTCCCTGATAACGTCTTCCGTGTTTAATGGATTACCACCTATGTGGTAATTAGGGGTTACCTTGTTTTTCCCAAAGGGTATGACTATACATTTTTTGGCATTTAGCTTAAGGCCATGGCTCTGGCACCAGTTATCCATTTCTATGAGACCTCTCTGGAGGATGTCTGTGTCTGATGGAGTGTCAATTATGGTGCCCAGTTTGCAGTCATCTGCAAATTTTGTCAGCCACAATCCCCCTATGTTTGCCTGCACTTCAGAAAAATAAATGCCGAACAAGAGGGGGCCCAGGACTGAGCCCAGTGGGACACCGCTTGTGACTGGCTTAGAGTCTGACATGGCACCAGCAACTCTAGCCCTGTGGGTTCTGTCCTTGAGCCAGTTTGCAACCCATCTTGTGACATATGGGTTTACATCTAAGCTGGTGAGCTTTTCTATGATGCCCGAGTGGGGTACTGTGTCGAACGCTTTTGCTAGGTCAAGGTAGGCTGTGTGAACTGCCTTACCCTCATCAATGGCCTTAGTGACTGTTTGGAAAAAGTCGACCAAGTTCAAGAGGCAGGATCTGCCCTTGACAAAGCCAAATTGGGTAGGATCCAGTGTCTGTAGGTCCCCAATGTCTTTATTTGTGAGTTCCATTATGATCCTCTCCATAGCTTTGCAGACAAGGCTCGTCAAGCTTATGGGGCGGTAATTTCCAGGGTCCGTAGAAGCACCGCCTTTGTGGAGTGGGACCACAGTTGCCATACGCCATTCTTTGGGTACGTATCCTGTAGTAAGGCTAAGATTAAACAGCAGCCTTATGTGTGGGTTTAGTTCCTCATTGAGTTCGTGTAGCACACAGCCGGGGACACCGTCCGGTCCCATTGATGCTGTGTTTTTGCTTTAGAGAGCAGCTCTCACCTGGGCATCTGAGATGTTTGGGAGGCTAGACTCTGGTGGGATAGATATTTCTCCTTTTGGGCCGGAGGGAGGGGAGAAATTTGCACTGAACCTGTCTGCCAGTATGTTGGCAATGTCTGTGGGTTCAGTGATTTTTTTATCATTTTGGACTAATTCTCAGCATATCTGGGAGTTTCCACCCAGGTTTCTAACATAGCTAAAGAAGGCCTTATGATTGTCTTTTGTGTCATTAGCGATTTTTCTCTCAAAGTTGGCCTTGGATGATTTTATGAGTGATCGTAGTTTTTTGCTAGTAGTGATCAGAGATGCCTTCCCTTTTAGGGATTTTGCTCTGTCATGTAGTAGCTTTCTCCTCTTGTTGTAGAGTTTGTTTATGGCTGGGGTCCACCAGACCGGGCGTCTGCCTTTGGTGGAAAGGGTCTTGATTTTATTAGGGATTGCTTGATCCATACATTCCTGGAGGTGCACGTAGAAGGCATTTGTAAGGGTTTCAGCAGCGTGGGTTGTGGTTTCCACTGGCTCGGGGGCCTTGAAGGATACCACTCCAGTCTTAAGAAGTGTGAAGTTTGCTTTTGAGAAGTTCTTCACTGTGGTCTTTTTTGCTGGGGTTGGGGGCGGGATGTGGATCTCCAGTGAGATTAATTTATGGTCTGATCTCACAAATGAGGGATATACTTCCGGTGTGGAGCATTTTGTCCCCATGTTTGTGATGATCAGGTCTAGTATATTTTCTCCTCTTGTGGGAATGGTGACTAGTTGTTCCATAGCATTTGAGTTTATGAACTCCAGGAACCTTTGGGCTAGGGTGTTGGGGCTTGAGTAATGTTCCCAGTCTATGTTTGGGTAGTTGAAGTCACCCAATATGATGGTGTTTGGAGAGACATTCATACTCTCAAGTGTCTTCAGGAAGGCTGTGTAGGTTTCCTGAGTATGAAAGGGTGGTCTGTAGCATGCTACAAACTGTAGGGCAGTTTTATCTATGGTTAATTGCACCTGGATGGTCTCTGATGCTTCGTGTGTTGCCACTAACCTGGAGGTGTGGGTATCCTTTATGAATATGGATACTCCCCCTCCTTTTGTGGTTCGGTCCGGATTTTGGGGCCGGAACGCATGATATGAGGTATAACCTGATAGTGCTGGGGTGCTCTCAGGAGCCTTGAACCAGGTTTCAGTCACAGCACAGACATCGATGTTCTCCATACTGAGGAGGGCTTCGTGGGCGTGCATCTTGAGGTTTAGACTTCTGGCATTGAGCAGTATTACCCTTAGTTTTTCTCCATTTTTGTTTTCTAGGGCGGTAGGTTTATCATTTGAGCCTTGCCTAATAAAGGCACTATGGGGGTGGCAAGAGCCTTTGCCAATATCCGAAAGCCCAGGGGTGACAGGTGCAAGCCATCCCTTGCGAGGCAGCGTGGCTTGTCAAGCATGTCATCCCAGGCAGACAGACATTGGGTCCCCTTAGAATGACACCAGTAATTAAGCCAATTATTAAAGCTGATCCCACCATCCATTATAAGTGCAATTCCTAGTACCACAAACAATACAACTGGGCATCATCTTGCTACTCTCTGTGGAAGGAAAGGTGACAGAACTGGAGTATACATTTGGATTGAAACATGTTATTCCCGTTTGAATTCACAAAAAAAAAAAAAAAAAAGACACACCATGAAGAGACATCTTAAACTCATTTGTAACAAGTTGATTGACAGGCTGGTAGGTAAAGACTCCATTGAGGCAATATGGTCCCGAGAGAAAAAAAAAAGTGCAAAACATGATGTATGTCAAACCCCCGGGTGACCAGTACATCCCTAGGGATGAGGTTTGTCATGGAGAAATAGCAGAAAATATATTTAAGTCAAATTATTGTGTTAAGTAGTCTGGAAAGGGATTAAAATAACAAAGAAATTTCTCAGTAAAGTGGTAAAACAAATAATGAGTCCAAAACAAAAGCGTGGGTCTGATCAGCTGGCTGAGTGGGTAGATCAGGTGACAATGAGATGGCCAGAGTTCTATAGTAAGTATTTCAATTTTTTTTAATCATATCGAGCAAACATAGGTTTAAAAACATGCTATATAAATGGTTATATGGTTATTTTTTCAGACATTACACTAGAGCAAGATCGGGTTAATGGGTGTTTAGTAGTAGGATTTATCAAAGCAATTCTTTTTGTAATGGGCACTTGCATTTTAGGAGTAATCATCCTAATTTTATGAAGAAAGGTCATTTGCATATATCCCATGACCCTCCATTAGAGGAGGTTTAAGGTATCACACACTGAAAACTCTAGCTTGGCTGAGTTTTAACTGAATTGTTTGTCTTTATGCTCTTTTTACCCTTTGGTTTGGATAATTTTACGAAGAGAAATATTTATAGGGGACAGTTGATTAGAACCTCTAGGCTTATTGTTAAACATTTTGACTTTTAATTCTGAGATTGAATTTATTACTTGTATGTTTGAACAAAGGGGATATAGGAGACAGATTTTGGCTGAAATATCTAAAGAAGTAGCTGGTAAGAGGGACACACAGTTTGTGCCCATATTATGCCAACCCTTGATGGCTAAGAGTAGAAGCAGTTACTCCTGTATGTTTTTTAGATATGTCAGTTGACAGTTATAATATTCGGCTGATTAATAGTAACAACTGGAAAATTATTATGATTTGTTTACTATAGTAGGAGCACAGCTATTTTTTTCCTTGTAAGAAAAACATGAATTTTAAAGAAATGTTACAGAATGATACAACCATTATAGAACCTCCTATTACTAATAAGGTTAAAGGGACGTGGTCATGTGACATATGCTGATTTATATTAGAAAGGCCTTATATTAGCTTTGAGCACTTAGAGCAAACCTTTGCTACTAATTATCCTTTCAATTGCAATTCCCAAGGGGTAGTTTCTATTAGTAAATGTTCTGATTGCCAGGCTTTTTATGTGGGCATGACTGTCAGGACTCTGCAAAAGAGAATTAAAGAGCATTTTATAGTCTATTAAAACAATTGATTTTGATAATCCCTTATTTAAAACATTCTAGTGAATGTAAATATTATAAAATGTTTTTATTTTTCATTGTTGAACAGGTATTTTTGGATTTAAGGGAAGGGGACTTCAAGAACAGATTAGAAATTAAAGAGACTGAATGGCAGTTAAAACTTAGAGCTGACTGTTTCCCTCATTTGAATGATACTATTAATATAACATTTTTTTTTTGAAAAATAGAAAGTTAAAGAACTGATTATAGGCATATGCAATGCATTTTTATTGTTTTTTCTATATTTTCCATCTAATTGATGTGTTTAATTAATTAATGGTCATGTGACTTTTCATTTGTTATAAATTGAATGGTATTTTAATTAAATGTTTTCTGATGAAGTTTGTGTATTGCAAGATAGAAGTGAAGATTAAAGTAGTTTACGCTAGTTTTTTGAGGTATGACAGTTTTATTTTATATATCCTAGTTACTCTACTCAGTGGTTTTGATTTATAGTCTGGAAAGGGAACTAATAGATGCATAGATTCATAGATTGTTACTCGGCTAACGACCCAGGGGGTCTTTCTAAGCTTAGCCAAGTTTTCCTAAAAGAATAATGATGTATCCAAACAGGACATTAAGAACCAGGCATTTATGAGATACCTCTGTCCATAAGGGATATGGATCCCAGACCTGGTGTAAATATCATATTCTTCATCCACTGGTCTAGTTTGTGCTTAAAATGGGTAATAGACAAGCTCAGCTTCACATGGATTGGAAACCTGTTCCATTGGATTAACAGTCTCTGAGACACATATCTACCTCTGCAACATATTCTGCTTAAATCACAGACAAAGTACAGGTCCCTAGACCTTGCATTTCTAGTACTGTTTGACTTATGAATATGCAGGAGATTCATAAATGTGGGGTTTGTGGATGCCTTGTAAGCCAGACATAGATCACCCCTTTAAGGTGCTATGCATAATATAGGTTTCTTATGCCTTGTAAGTTTGTGTAAGGAACCTCTGAGGTCGCTCAAGTTGCTGCATATGCCTGGTCAGGTACCTACCAAAGGAAGCATTGTGCTCTATGATTAGTCTGAAAGGGCAGAGTACAGTGGGATAATGACCTTTTTGGATGTAGATGCCACGCACATACTTACAACCTGCACAACCTAAAAGGATCTCCGCACCACTGTGGCCACATGGTGGTTGAAGGTAAGGCTACCGTCTACATGTGTACCCAGATTCCTGGCCACTGGGTCATCTCTTAGGGGAGCATTATCAACATGGTAGTTAGCCAGGATGGTTGAGTTCCCAAAAGATACAATTATGCATTTCCTAGCACTGAGTTTAAAAGCATGGCTTTGACACCACTTGTTAGTTAGAGATAGGCGTTCTTGAAGAATGCTAGTGTCTGCAGGGAAGTCGATTATAACCCCCAGCTTACAATCATCTGCAAACTCAATCAGCCATAAGCCTTCAGCATTTACTTCCATTTCAGAAAAATAAATGCCAGGAAAGAGCAGGCTCAGTACCAAGCCCCGGCGGGTGCCACTAGTGACTGGCCTCTTGGTGGGGGTGGCCTCACTTATTTTGATCTCCTCAGTCCTATCAGTAAGCCAGTTGGCTATCCAGCAGGTGATAAAAGAGTTAATACCTAAATTAGTGAGCTTGTCTATAATGCCTGAATGGAGTATTGTATCAAAAGCCTTGGTCAGGTCTAGGTAAGTTGTGTGCATAGTCTTGCCTTCATCCATTGCTCTGGTGACCCTCTCAAAAGAGTTCACCAGATTTAATAGGCATGACCTTCCTTTAACAAAGTTGAACTGTGATGGGTCCAGCCTTTGTAGGTTACCTATGTCCTCATTTATCATGTCCATGATGATTCTTTCCATGGCCTTACATATGAGGCTGGTCAGACTTATGGGCCTGTAGTTACCCGGATCAGTGGTTGGGCCTCCTTTGTGCAGGGGAATAACTGTAGCTATCTTACATTTGTTGGGCACAAAACCTGAGTGTAGGCTCCTGTTGAAAAGTGATTCAAGTAGACCAGAGAGGTCATGTTTCATGCTATTTATTATCTCAGGATGTTATCAGGGCCCATCGATGCAGTGTTTTTGGCCTTGGAAAGTGCATTGATGACCTGTCCCCTAGTAATGGCTGGGGAGATTGTAGTATGAAGTATTTCCTTTGGACTACCTGGTGGGGGGGGTGGAGAAATTTGAGCTGAACTTGTCAGCCAAAAGGTTAGCAATAGCCTCCAGTTCAGTGTGGATGATGCCTGCTGCCATTTACAATAAGTTCTATGCGTTGTTACCTATTTCCCCTGGGGTTAAAGACATAGCCATAGAAAGCTTTTATGGTTGTCCTATCACAGTACAGAGATTTTGTAAATAGCTCAGCATATGCTATGGTTTATACTAGGTTTGGGGGTACTTGTAATTTAGCCAAGGTTTTGCTTAGTAGACAGAGGTTAGCCTTGGAATAGTTCCTGAAGGTTTTTGGTTTCACTGGATCCCTGGATTTAATTTTTATTTCAAGCAATACTGCCTTATGATCAGATCTGATGAGTGAAGAAATTACTTTGGGTAAGTGAAATCAGCCCCCCATAATTATGAGTACAAGGTCAAGGATGTTTATACCTCCCAGGAGTAGAATGGACCAACCGTTCCAGGATGTTGGTATTAACAAAGTTTAGGAATCACTGGACTTGTCCATTAAATGTGGTGTAGGATTACCAATCTATAGTGGGGTAGTTGAGATCCCCTATAAATATCGTATTTGTTTGAATGGTGAGGGACTCTAGTACATTGAGATAAATGGTATAGGTTTCCTGGGACATGGAGGGGGACCTATAGTTTGCAACGATATGGCACAAGACCCTGTTTATGGTGAGTTGCACATGTATGAGTTCCAGTGGGTCACAAACTTTAACTAGTGCGGTTGTGAGGTTGGTTTTAATACAGACTGAGACTCCTCCACCTGTAGTTCCCTCCTGTGCAGTAGCTGGTCTAAAGATGTGAAAGGCAGTATAACCTTGCATTGCTGGGGTACTCACCACAACTTTAAACCATGTCTCTATTACTACAGCTGTCTACACTCTCCATGGAGAGGGAGTCTTGCAGAGAGAGAGGAATTTCTTGTTAAGACTTCTAGTATTGAGCAGTACTGCCTTCAGATATTCCTTTGTAAGTTCAGTTAAGTTGGGAGGTTTATCAGTTTGGCATTATCTAAAAATGGCACTGTGGGAGGTGGAAGAGGTGTTTGCCAGTATCTGAAAGCCTAGCTGGGATAAGTGCAGACCATCCTTGACAAAGCATCATGGTATGTCAACCATGTTGGGGAACATGGATCTGTCCATGTATCACATGACAATTGCTATAGCTTTTCTTCTTCTCCTCCACACAACTCCAATTAGAATCTACACTATTTTACACACACACACACACACACATATATATACTTCTTATAATAAGCTGCACTGGTCATTGTACTTCTTTAAGTGTACACTTACTAGAAATGTATACTATCTTAAACTGTATGTACTGCTAGGTAAAAATAGTACATTTAGTCATGTCTCTTCTACTTATTTGTAAAGGTTAATCTAATAATATCTCAATTCTGCAATGCCAGTGAGCTATATATAGCTAATTTTGAATGTCTCTGCTTGTAAATAATCTGCTGTCCTTTCATTCTGTGTATTTCTCATTGCCTTAACTACTTATTATATGTTAATTGTGGAGCTTTTCTTCCCGGGCATCCACTGAAAATGGACCTGGTCCAGCTGGATTTTACCCGTTAACAAATGTAAAAAAAATAAATAAAAATAAATGTTCTCCCAGGCCATCAAATATTGTATCCCCTTGTACTGACACCAGAAGCTAAGTCAACAGTTAAACTGAACACTCCACATCAACACATAATGGTATTAATTAACATGGTACATTACACAGTATACAGTAGTGTACTCCCTATCTGAGTAGTAATGTATTCAATTAACTCTTTACAGGGTCAGCAGCAGAATGAAATTGTTCCACTATACCAATCAGTTTAGAGGATATCAGCAGTAGAATACCTGCTGCTGATGATTATGATTGTGATATAGGGAATTACTGCCAACCCAGCTATCTGGAATTTTGTAAATAATTCTATGTCATTTGTGAATATTGATATGATTTATACAGAACTGTATGTTATGTACTGAGCTAAAATGTAACCACAGCATGCTCTGCTGACTTAGAACAGAAATGCATATAAACTATATACCTGTGCAAATGTATGTTTTAACAGTAGAAACTAGAACATAAAAGGGTTAACTTGCAAAACTTCAAAAAAATAAGTTGAAATTAAACTGCTTTACGGTTGTGCTATAACAGTTCTCTCTCAGTTTCAATGTAGTAGACACAATGTCTAGAGATAGAAGTTTTTTTATTATCTTGAGAGAGAAGTAATTACTAGGTCTAAAATGTAAAAGTGTTTTATTGTTTTACGACTTCCAATATCTGCAGACTTCTGAGAGATATGTATTTTTCACTCAGAGATGTTAAATTCAGTTAGTTTCTGTTTTAGCCTGGGAAGTCAGGTGACAAAAAGTGATGTCATCCAAGTTAACCCAGCAGTAATATTTGATATTAATTTAAGAACTCTCTCAGGGAGAGACTGTGCATTTTGTATTTTGTCTTGGACCTAGCAAGAACATCCACTCATCATCACCATCTGCACTTGCCTTGCTGTAAGTTAAGATTTAGGGCATAGTATCTCTTTTAGCTATAGATAGGAATATAGTAAAGATTAGTTGAAATGTTTTCTGTATTGATTTGAGACTGTCCTGCAATGTTGATTTAAAATATTTTCTGTGATTTTAAACTCTGAAGTAACTGTGTTTGTGTACTGAGTATTGTCTTGTTCTTTTATTATTAAATATATTAAACCTATCTTTGTGGCTGATATTTGTGAGATGTGTTTAAGCTCATAGAGTACTTGCATATGTTTTTGGTGACACTGTACAGGCCACTCCTAAATAGCCTTGTTTTGGTCAGACTACCATTTGGATTATTAGTAACATTACACAGAAGGATTGGACACCCATCGTTAAGGGCCTTTAAAGTAGCTGATAAGTAGTGGTTGGTGGCAGTGATATCTACCTTATAGTCTGGGCAGAAGGGGGCATAGCTAGTAAACCTTTGCCAGCCTTTCCCAGGAATGTGTGTGTGTGTGTGTGTGTGTGTGTGTGTGTGTGTGTGTGTGTGTGTGTGTGTGTGAGTGTTTGTATATAAATCAAACCTCAAAGAGTGCGTGTGTGTGTGTGTGTGTGTGTGTGTGTGTGTGTGTGTGTGTGTGTGTGTGTGTGTGAGTGTTTGTATATAAAATCAAACCTCAAAGAGTGTGTGTGCATGTGTGTGTGTGTGTGTGTGTGTGTGAGTGTTTGTATATAAATCAAACATCAAAGAGTGTGTGTGTGTGTGTGTGTGTGTGTGTGTGTGTGTGTGTGTGTGTGTGTGTGTGTGTGTGTGTGTGTGTGTGTGTGAGCTACTTGGGCAGGGACATGAAGCACTGGTTGGTCAGAGTGGGTATGTAGATCTTGGCTTGGCCACTCAGCTGAGATCTCAACCCTATAGATTTGCCAGTGTGGAGTCTTATTTGGGATCTGGAGAGAGAGAGAGAGAAACTAGCCCCAGACTGACTGTGATCTCTGTGTGCTTTTAAGGGAAATTGCACTTTACTGTGTGTACTTGTCATCCTCCCAGTGTATACGTCCCCTAGGTTTTGCCAGTGGTGAGGATTGAGGCTCCCTGATCACTGGACCAGTGCAGGGGCATCACATACTAATTTGTTGTCAGTGGTGGGATATCCACAGTGATAACATAATTATATTTATGAGACAGTCTGAGGAAAGCAACAAGCAGTTGTCAAGTTTAATAGCAGGATCTTGCATCCCACAACATGTTAGTAACTCTGCCAGAAGTGACACTGGCTCACAAAGTCACGCATTTGGTGACATTGATGTACAGGCTGTAAAGGGAGAAAAACCCATGCACCTCTATACCAGTATTTCCGAACCAATAGGAACACCTTGAGGATGATGGCAGAAATTCAAATGCATAGTGACACCTTTAGGGTGCCAGGTGCACATATTTGTCATAGGTTACCCAGGAAAAATGAAAATCATTGGCTGCCCAGCAGCAAATGTGCTGTGACATTGTTAAGGCTCAGTGCACTGCCACAAAGAGTCAGCTACAAATGGTTAGAGTCCTCCATGGTGTACATGAGGATTTCCAGCACTACATGGAAATGGCAGATAGTAGGGATAATGCCATGATTGTACTGATCCATACTGTGGTTGCCCATCAAGCATTCATAGTCACATCCATTTATACACTGGTTAGGACTTACCAGACTCAAACAGCAGCCAGTGTTGTAAGGGTAGGAGGGAGGTGGTTCTACTACTGGGGAGGAACCAAATGACAGAATTCATGCAGGACATGTCAGTGTTCATTGACATGTAACACAACCTCTTATTCAAGGTCCCACTCCAGCAGTACTGTCAGATCAGTGTCTGTAGAATCACTTACATGAATTAGATAATGACATCAAAGCAAGTCATCACCCAGATCACACAACAGCCCCTCCTCAAGATCTTTTGCTGCTTCACCTACCCTACCCTACCTTTAGAAGATGTTGCATTTGACGCAATTGACTTTGACTTGCTGTGATTCAATCTGCACCATTCTTCCAATTACAATTGGACTTCTACACAGAGGTGTCAATGTTTACCTGTAAAGGAAATTAGATATTAATTAAAAGAACTCATGAGTGTAGACTGTAACATGTTACCAATACAATCACCTGCATGAATTTCAGTTCAACGATCTCATTGCTTAGAAGTAAAGGAAGTATCTGGAGAGAAAGCTGTATGTCATATACAGACATACAATTGCATATAAATGTAATTTCAGCTGTCAGTGTTACAGCTTATAAATGCCTATAAGAGACAACTTAAAAACAGTTTAAAAAGTGTGCATGATTATCCTGCTGTGTTAACTAGTGCTGTTCTCACTTCATCCTCAGTACTGTACAAATGATGAATCTCTGAGGAATCTACCATGTATGTAAGAAAATGAAATCATTTGATGAGCAGAAAGTTTAGAAATAACTAATAACTTTGAATATGTTATAGTAAAACTGGAGAAAAATGCATAATACTAAAAAACCTGTGAAACATTTTTTATTGAAATGTAAAGTATAAAATCATGTTAAATGATGAAATAACATGTTTTACTCAGTTTACAACCTCATGAGAATCCATACCACTCAGCTCTATAGATGTTCGCAGAATGTCCAGATTTTTGCCTCATGTTTTGGACTGTTTCTCATAAAATTGTGGTTTTCTGGCAAATCATTAGCAGAACATTGTGGGTTGAAATAAGAAGAATAATGACAAATTTGAGTTTCAGACTCCATACCCTTCTGAAAAATTCATGCTAATCAGTGAGGGACACAGGTGGAGCATGGGGCAGCCTCTGGGAAACAAACCTGTCCCCCCATTATTTATGGCTTTGTCCAGACTTCTTGCTGTTAGAAGTTGAGAGGTATGTGAGAATCAATACCTGCATACTGAAGTGCACAACCTATGCAGAATGTTTTGTGAAAATCAGTGAAAAATTAATAATTATTCCTTACATAATAACTTATTACATCATTGGATAGATGTCATTTGGCACTCAGGCATGACTTTTACCAACAATAATAGAAATAACTGGTCTGAAATAAAAAAATATTTAAAGATGAGAGGGAATGTCTGATGAACAGTGACAGTAGACCATGCACCGGACAGCATAGCCCATATATATCACTACATGCATCAATTATGCTCTGTGTGTTTTTTACAAGAAAGGAAACACTAACCTGAATGTAGTGGTCCATAGTTGTGGACTAGATAATTCCTCTTTACCTGCACTACTATATGTCATACACAACCCTGCCACATGGGGTCCTTTACTACTGCAGATGGCTGGTCATCATTAGTCATAATAGGACTGGAACTGGGAGTTGCAGTGACAGCATAGGTCACTTCACCACCAGTCCAGCACATGACCATGTTGTGCAGAATACAACATGCAGTAAATATCCTGCATGCACTAGTTGGGTCATACTGAAGGGCACACCCAGACTCATCCAGGCATCTAAATTTACTCTTTAATATTCCGAATACATGTTTGATGACAATACATGTCTGGGATGGGTCTGTATTGAAATTGACTTCTGCAGTCCCACTTGGATTTCTGATTGGTGTCATGAGCCAAGGCTCCAGTGGATATCCAGTATCAGCTGAAAACAAAGAAAAAAAATGAGAATAAGGGGAAAGACAAAAACAAAGTATAATGTGTTAGTATTATGCATTAGATTTTAACATGAGTAAATATGTAAATGATAATAAAATATATTTTCCAGTTACCAACAAGATGACCACTGGGCATTCTACCATGCAGGAAGAGGCAAAAGAGTGAGCTAGTTTGACAGAATTGTGTGCACTGCAAGAATGCAGGGCAGGCATGTTGGTGATGCACACCCAAGCATCACAAACTACCTGGCAGTTGATGGTATGGTAGCCCTTCTTAATGCAGTAGTGCTTCCCCCATGGACCAGATGGGGCCCTAATTCCAACACGAGTGCAATTGATCGCACTGAGTACTTGAGTGAAATGTGCCAGCCTATAAAAGGCACACATAGTCTGGGATCAGTCCTGTGGTGACACCAGGAAGTAAATGTACTGATCCACACATGCCAAGAGTACGTCAAGGAAATGCTGAAGTATCCTTGAAGCAGAAGCCTATGAAATACCCAATATGTCCCCAGACTGTCTGTGGAAGGTCCCTGTGGCAACTCTAGATCAGGCTATATATACCTTAGTATCTACAGGGACAGGTGGGACACATATCCCACCAGTACCTTATGGGGTCATACATGCCCACTAACACCCTTATAATATTCCTGTTCATTCTGAATCTATCAAGGAGCTCCTGATACTCAAAATTATAATGTATTATTCTCGGTGTATGTCTCCAGCTTCTTGATCACAGAGTGCAGCTGGGAACAGTCAGTTTTGGTTCAGCAAATAGCAAAGGACAGCAGCACTGTGGACTGCAAAGTAGATTGAAAAGGCATGATTCTGCCTTTTAAAATTAATCTGCACATAGCACAGAAACACATCAATTTATGACTATGAACCACAAACAGATAAGCGAAGGACTCATTAGCATATCTGGTTTTGCATCATTTCTCATTTATATCTCATTATAACTTTATTTATTTATGCCTATTTAAGACCATCTCACATTGGAATAAATAGCCTCTGTTAATCATAACTTTGCTGCACTTCTTCACAAAGTTCTCCAATCGCCTTTACATGTTCATGTAATGACTATAAATATACCCATAGTCTTAAACCACTAAAACTTGAACTTTATTATAACAGTTCATAAATGGTCAAATTATTTGCAATTTCTGACTATTTTAGTTTTCCACTTAATAACAGTCCATTATATATAGCAGTGATTAGATGGAATTTCCTACAATTCTACATTCTACCCCATTTCTAAACAAGTCCTCACCTTATTTCTTAGATTTTCCTTCTCTTTTGAAATGTTTGATTTAAGATACTTAATAGTGAATTAAGAAACTAAATCTGTTCGAGTTCTTACTAATGCAATCTCATTTAGGTAATTATAACATATTAATAAATAATACATCTGTGGGTATTAAAACATTTCTGATAATTCATGACATTTACCTGTGTCATCTGATGGAAAATAAATCTTTAATTCAAAATTCACCTTGGGGAGTTTGATGAAATCTTAAAAGAAACTCTCTTTTTATATGTCAAATTACTTATTAGATTATTTATAAAATTTTACACTCTAGAGAAAAATCAATCCCCAATCATTTTAACCAAATCATCAAATACTGCAGATGAATCTCTATATTCAAATAATGTAGTAAAACTGTAGAACCACATCCCACTACCACTGAAATGGATTCTGAATGCAAACGCATTGAAAACACATCTAAACCATCACCTTACAAATCAATGGATCTGCTCCTCTACATCGCTACGATAAATGCCATTGTTATCTTCAGCTTACCACATCATAAAACCATGTCTCTTCATGCATAACCCTGTGCCCCACAACCTGTATTCACCAATACCTGAATAGCTTTACTAGCATTTCCTAGCCATATACATAGTTTTGTGACACCCCTACCACTCTAGTTATAATATAACCCTTACGATTGGCATATGTATAATTATCTATGAACTTGCTTTATACACCACCTCTTAACTACAATGTTAACATTTTTCTCTACCTAGTTCCTTCCCTCAACTCCATTTCTTTGAATTCTTAAGCACTAATTACACAATCTATTATTTGTAAGACAAACCCTTAAATACACCTCTTCAGATGCTTAGTGTTATAAGCTACCTCTGTCCATAAGGACCATGGGTGCCAGGCCTGGTGTAAATTTCCTATTCCTCACCCACTTGTTTAGGTTGTGCTTAAACTGGGTAATAGATGAACTCAGCTTCACATGGATGGGAAGCCTGTTCCATAGCAGGGGCAGTCTCCGGGACACATATCTGTCTCTCCAGCATGTCCTGTTTATGTCACAGACAAAATTCAGGTCCCTAGACCTTGTATTTTTGGTATTCTTTGACTTACAAATATGTAGGAGATTCATAAGTGTGGGGTTGTGGATGCCTTGTAGGCTAGGCACAGATCACCCCTCAGCAATCTATAGGATACAGAGTAGAGGGAAAGGGCTTTAAGGTGCTCTACATAAGGCAGGTTTGTTACACCTTGCATTCTTTTTGTAAGAAAATTTGAGGCCTCTCTCATTGCTGCATATGCCTGGTTAGGTACATACCAAAAGGAGCATTGTACTCTATGATTGGTCTGATAAGGGCAGAGCACAGTGGGATAATGACCTGTTTGGACCTAAATGCCATGTCCTTACTGATAAGGTGTGCAACATAAAAGGATTTCTTCACCACTGTGTCCACATGGTGGTTGAAGGTAAGGCTAATATCTACATTCAAACCCAGATCCCTGACCTCTGAGTCACCTCTTAAGGGTATATTATCAACATGGCAATCAGCCAGGATTGTTGATTTCCCAAAGGGTACAATTATGCATGTCTTAGCATTGAGTTTAACACCATGACTTTGGCACCATTTATTACTCAGAGATAGACCTTCTTGAAAAAATGCTAGTGTCTGCAGGGGAGTTGATGATGACCCCCAGCTTGCAATCTGAAAACATAGTCAGCCATAAGCCTTCAGCATTTGGTTCCATTTCAGATAAATAAATACCAAAAAGGAGTGGGCCCAATACCAAGCCCTGCGGGACTCTGCTAGTGTCTGAACTCTTGGTGCAAGTGGCCTCATCCGACCTCCTGGGTCCTATCACTTGGCCAGTTGGCTAAACAGTGGGTGATAAAGGGGTTTATACGTGAATTATTGAGCTTGTCTATAATTCCTGAGTGGGGTACTGCATCAAAACCCTTGGCCAGGTCAAGGTAGGCTGTGTGCACAGTCTTACCTTCATCCAGTGTTTTGGTGACCCTCTAAAAAAAATCCACCAGATTTAATAGGCATGACCTTCCTTTGACAAAGCCATACTGTGATGGGTCCAGTGTTTCCAGGTTACCTATGTCCTCATTTATCATGCCCATGATGATTCTCTTCTTAGGATTACATATGAAGCTGGTGAGACTTATGGGCCTGTAGTTACCCAGATCAGTAGTTGGGCCTCCTTTGTGCAGGGGAATGACTGTAGCCATCTTCCATTCCTTGGGCACAAAATCTGACTGAAGGCTCCTGTTAAAAAGTGATTCAAGTGGACCAGAGAGGTCATGTTTCATTCTATTTATTAAACATCCCAGGATGTTATCTGGGCCCATTGATGCAGTGTTTTTGGCCTTGGAAAGTGCATTAATGGCCTGTTCTCTAGTAATGGTTGGGGGGACTGTGTTATGTGGTATTTCCTTTGGGCTATCGGGAGTAGAATGAGTGGAGAAATTTGAGCAGAACCTGTCAGCCAAAAGGTTGGCAATGGCCTCTGGTTTGGTGTTGATGATGCCATTTACAATAACTGTGAATTGTTGTGTATTTCCTCTGAGGTTGTGGACATACCTGTAGAAAGCTTTATAGTTGTCCTTTGCCTAAGAAACATTTTTTCTTCAAATTTAGCCTTTGAAGTATTAATTAACACTCTTAGCTGTCTGTTTAGATTGGCCACGGAGCATTTAGTATGTAGGGCTTTGTTCCTCCTACACTTGACCAAGATTTTTTCTTTTGTTGTATAACCGATTGATAGTGTGATTCCACCAGGGTGGCTTTTTTTGAGTTTGTCTTATTCTTAATATGACTGGGCACAGCTCAGTCTATATAGCTATCAATATAGTTGTTCAGAGATTTTGTAAATAGCTGAGCGTATTATATTTTGTTTACTGGGTTTGGGGGTGCTTGGAATTTAGGCAAGGTGCTGCTTAGTAGAGAGAGGTTAGCCTTGGAATTGTTGGATCCCCAGATTTAATTTTTATTCCAAGTAATACTGCCTTATGGCCAGATCTGACAAGCAAAGATATTATATTGGGTGAGGAACATTGCCCCCCCCCCCCCATGTTTGTGAGAACAAGGTCAAGGATGTTTGTACCCCTGGAAGGAGAATGGACCAACTCTCCCAGGATGTTGGTATTAACAAAGTTTAGGAATCGCTGAGCTTGTGCATTAAAAGTGGTGTAGGATTCTCGATCTATAGAGGTGTAGTTAAGATCCTCCATGAATATAATATTGGGTTGAATGGTGAGGGACTCTGGTACATGGTTTTCCTGGGACATGGAGGGGGACCTATATGTTGCAAGGATATGGTACGGCATCCTGTTTATGGTGAGTTGTATGTGTATGAGTTCCAGAGGGTCACACACTTTACCTAGTCTGGATGTGAGATTGGTCTTAACATAGACCAATACTCCTGTACCTTTAGTTCTGTCCCGTGCAGTAGCTGGTCTAAAGGTGTGAAAGGCATTATAAACTTGCATTGCTGGGGCACTTTCAGTGACTTTAAGCCATGTCTCCATTACTACACAGATGTCTACACTCTCCAGGGTTGACAAAGGATTGCAGGGAGTGGAGTTTGTTGGAACTTTTTTCCCCAGGCCTCAGCTGTAAAGTGTTTTAGACTAAACTCAGTTGGGAAAAAACAGTAAACAAAAGCAATACAAAATAAATAAAAATAAATAAATTAATTAAACAATAATTTACAATTATTTAAATAAAATCATAAAAATGAGGCTTAACCTCTTCTTGACATGATTATTCCAAAACAGAAACTTCTTTTATCTTTATTATATAACTCAATCCTAAATTTAACATACTACTAAAACCTATATGTTTTTTCAGCAATGAGCATCATATATCAATCACATCAATATTAAACCAAAATTGTCCTTTATTAGGAATAATGTATATAAATGCTTACCATATTCCAAATTTACAAATCAACAATTTATAGTGCTTCATAATAAGCCTGGCACCCCACATATTAGTGGATATACATAAATTATTTTCAACCAATTGTTTTGTATGCTGAAAACATATATATTAGTGACTTGCTATATCTTCTGGTTTTGTAATCCTTTTCAAATCGTTTGTTATTTTTACATGACAATTTGTTCAGTCTTTCTGTTATTGGAAATAAACAAGACCATAAATAGTAGAATTGCCTGCTAGGTGTTCAAAGTGAATATTGCTTGTCAGAAAAAGAAAATATTTTCTAAGATCTCAGGCCTGCATAAACTAAAGCACTGCTGGTAAATCACTGCTGGCTGATGAAAGTAAACCCATATTTTCTTCTCTATGATTAATAAAGCTACTTTCTGTTTTACCTGCTCCATTTTGTTTTCTGTTTTAAGAAATCTGCTTGGCCTGGTGTTTTTGTTCTATGTGAGATATAGACACTCAAATTATGCTGTACATTTCACATGTTTTTTTTTCCCCACAGGTTAAATATTTTGAGTGATACTTAAATACACAGTGAATTTCAGAGCTTTTATATTTTTCTGTAAATATTTCAACAGATTTCAAGCATGCAAAAACTAAAGCACTGCTGGTGATTCCCTGCTTGGTGAGGAAAGTAAAATTATATTTTCTTGTCTGAGTGATAAAGCTGCTTTTTGTTTTACCTGCTCCATTTTGTTTTCTGTTTTAAGAAATCTGCTTGGTCTAGTGTTTTTCTTCACTGTGAGAAATCAACATTTAAATTAGCTAGGCTGCACATTTCACTTGATTTTTTTTTTCATTCGTATAATTGTTTGAGTGATACTTGAATACATAGTGAATTTCTGGGCCTTTGTCTTTTTCTGAAAAGATTTCAAGCCTGCATAATAAAAAAAAACTGCTGGTGTTTCCTTGCTAATTTTCCCACACACACACTATCCTTCCTTGATCTGCTTTTTAAACCTGGTGATTTTAAGCTGCCTACTCCTACTGTAAATTGAGCTTAATATGCTTCTTCCTTTCCAAAATGTTGTTGATATCTTGAATTATTTGCCTTTCCTTGTGCTTATATTGAAAAGGTGCATTTGCCTCTCATTGTCTGTTCTAGTTATTCACTTGCCTGGACTCATTATCTAGCTGGCTGTTGGATAAAGTAGTGTATTTTTACACTCTAGCCAGTACTTGTTTTACATCAAGAGGTCAGTGGATTTTCCATCTAGTGCACTGGAAAGTATCCTGGTCTGTTTAGGTTGGGAAACACTTGTAGTTTTATTGAATGGAGGGATTATCTTATCTTGTTTTTAGTACCTTTATAAATTTTATACAATTGAGTGTCTCTTGGCTCTTTTATACAAAGAAAACACTTCTACTGAATAATCATGCTGTTTAAAGTACACAGCTGATCCGTATATTTAAGTTGTTTTGTGGTAGCATTTCACACTGGACACTCCTTTACTGTGCATGTATGTTAGGAGGACTAGGATTATTCATGTAGCGGCAGTAGGTATTTATTTGGTCTATCTGAGCTGGGAAGCACACAGAATGGCTCTAAGTATCTTTCTGCATTTCACTTTTATACTGTGACTGTACTTTATCAGTTTCAAAAAAAAAAAACTTTATTGTCTGCTGCTGCTTTAAGTAGTTAATTGCACTGTATTACATTGTATCTGTTAGTTGCAGGTAGATTGTGTGATCTTGTTACAGTTGGGCTCCAAACCATCTATTCTACATTAAGAAGGTGTTTTTCTGCACCTTTGTGTCTGAGTTGGGGATTGCTGGTGGAAGGCTTATTTTGTGCTTTCCTGATTGGTAGTTACCCTACACATACTTCCCACACTAAATAAGGATATGCCACATAAACCCACATATGTGGAGGTACTCACTAGTAACTTACCAAAAGACCAGAGGCCTCCCAAATGGAAACCACTTACACACATAATGCAAAAAACAACCACTATACATAAACACACACATCAATGTTGTAACAAATACGTCCATAAAGTGTAATATCACAAAACATAATGTATTGGTCACCTCACCAGGCTGGATAAGGAGAGGGTTATGGTTAGCTGCCTGTCAGGTGCGAGGATCCATCAAGTCACTCAAGCTTTCAAGTCACTCAAGCACAAGTACCGGTATTACAACATCCTAGGCCATGTGGGGGTGAATGATTTGAGATGTACCTCACTGGACTATATGAAGAGAGACATGACTGAGCTTTCAGATAATGTGTCACAGGCAGGTATAAGCCTAGCCTTAAGCAGCATTCTGCCTTCTCCAAGGATGATGCCACAATACAAACAAAAAATGATTGACTTTAACAATTGGCTTAGCTTCTGGTCTCAGTCCAAGGAGATCCAATATCTGTCAGCCTGGGAAGACATGGTCGATAGGCCATGCTGCTTTGCCAGAAATGGTCTGCACCTCTCTCCTCTAGGCTTTTGGATACTGGCAAATGAATTAGCCACCCCTGTTGTACCTTTTTTAGACAGTGTCAAAATAACCAACCTCCCAACATAACAAAATCCTCTGTAGATAAACTCTAGGCACTGCTGCTTAATCCTAGGAGTCTAAAAAAAAAAAATAGCTTCACGGACCACCAGGCTAAATATAAAACTTTAATGCAGAATGTTAGCACTTTCAGGATATACCCTTCTTTAGACATAAATGCATTTGAATACACAAGGCATTATAAGCACCAAGTTAAAAATACAAAAACCAATAAGCATCAAGATCTAATAAACAGGTCTCCGCCTCTTAAGAGCAGGCTTTAAGGGTACAATTGCATTTAAACCAGGGCTTCTATCTGCACCTAGTCTAATTATCCATTTTATTTCATAATACTCAGTTTGATTAACAATGTCTCCCCCTCTAACACTTCTCCCTACCACTTGTAAGACCATGAAAGTAAAACAATGACCTGAATGTGTACTAACATGTTGATAAAGTGCATTATGCACGTTTTGTAAACGTATAGCTGATAAATGCTTCAATATTCTTTGCTTGAGTTTACAATTGTTTTTCCCCACATAATAAGATGTACTGGTCTAGCATTGAGCCAGATATATTACATTCATCGTATTGCAGTTGGCTAACAAATTGGATTAAACACCCTATGATCTATTGGGTGTACGAATTCCCTGGCTCCTGCTATCAGTGGCCAAGCTTTGCAGTTTTGACACGGAAATGTCCCTGTCCTTTGTTGAGGCTGAGCCTTGTTGTGCTTATATGCAATATCCCTAGCACATAAAATTTGTTTTAAATTTTGATTCCTTTTAAAAATAAAATGTGGTACTTCCCCCACTAGTTCCTTCAAATGATCATCAGTTAGTAAAATCCTCCAGTTATTCCTGATAACCTTATATACCCCTCTTATGTTTTGATTGTATTTGATATATAAATCCACCTTGCCAGTTGACCAGCTCAGCCTCAACAAAGGAGAGGGACATTTCCATGTCAAAACTTCAAAGCTTGTCCGCTGATATCCAGAGCTAAGGAATTCGTACACCCAATAGATCATAGGGTGCTTAAACCCAACTGCAATATGATGAATGTAATATATCTGGCTCAATGCCAGACCTGTACATCTTATTATGTGGGGAAAACCAATTGTAAACTCAAGCAAAGAATATTGAAACATTTATCAGCTATACATTTACAAAACGTGCATAATGCACTTTATCAAAATGTTAGTACACATTCAGGTCATTGTTTTACTTTCATGGTCTTGCAAGTGGTAGGGAGAAGTGTTAGAGGGGGAGACATTGTTAAACTGAGTATTATGAAATACAATGAATAATTAGACTAGGTGCAGATAGAAGCCCTGGTTTAAATGCAATGGTACCCTTAAAGCCTGTTCTTAAGAGCCGAGACCTGTTTATTAGATCTTGATGCTTATTGTTTTTTGTATTTTTAACTTGGTGCTTATAATGCCTTGTGTATTCAAATGCATTTCTGTCTGAAGAAGGGTGTATCTTGAAAGTCCTAGCATTCTGCATTAAACTTTTTTATTTAGCCTGGTGGTCCATGAAGCTATTTTTTATTTGTTTATTTATTTATTTTTTTACCATAAGGTTCTGTGCTGGGCACCTTACTGTTCAGAATTTATTTCTCAGACATCCAGGCAAAATTGGACATCCTGTGGCTGACCAAGTTTGCTGATGATTGCAAACTGGGAGTAATTTTAGAGTCCCCAATGATGTTACTATACTGCAGATAGGGTTAACACAGACAAATGATTGGTGCCAAAGCCATGGGTTAAAGCTAAATGTAAAAAAAATGCATTATTATTTCCTTTGGGAAAGCTGACGTCCCTGCTAATTACATCATAGACAGCACCCTCCCAAGTGTTAACCCAGTGGTACATGATTTGAATTTTAACCACCACATATCCACAGTAGTAAGGAAATCCTTCTATGTGGCATATCTTATAAGTAAAGGCATTGCATCTAGATCGAAGGTTGTTATAATTCCATTATACTCGGCCCTCATCAGACCAGTAATTAAGTACAATACTCCCTTTTGCATGTACCTCACCACACACTGACAACAAATGGAGAGACCACAGAGGTTTCTCATCAAGAAATTACAAGGTGCACAAAACAAGTCCTATGCAAAAAGACTGAAAGCCCTGTCACTGTAACCTTTTTCCTACAGGTTGTTAAGAGGTGACCTGTGCCTGGCTTACAGGGCAGTCTCTGACCAGGCCCTGATGGAAATGGTGCACATTTGTAAATCAAACTGCAGGAGGGCCACTCACTCCAGGGATCTTAACCAAGTCTCTGACATTAACCGGTCATGTTGGAGAGACAGATACATCTCCCAGAGACTGCCACTTCTGTGGGACAAGCTTCCAATTCACATGAAACATAGCCCCTTCCTGGCCATCTTCATACGCAACCTAGATCAATGGATAGGTGACTGCAAATTCACACCTGGGGGTGGTGCCCATGTCCTTGCTGGACAGAAGAAGTCGGTATTAACTGCCATAGACCCTTATCTCTGCAAACCTCACTTACCTAACCAGCAACAATTGGGCAACTCAGGATAAATATGTCTAGGCTTGTAAGGGCTCTAGGACAGTTAGTGTGGTAACCTCCTATGAATCAATCTGGTTCAGATTACTTATTACCAAACATTGGATGAAAAACGAAGAACTCAGGTTGGTGCTCATTCACGAAGACTGCCCTTGCAGCATTGAAGTTTTCACAGAAATTCTTGGGAGACCCTGAAAAATTCCCTAACATATGGAAAAATCATAATATTCTCTGTAATAAAAATTAATCACAGGTTAAACTCTGTATGCTTCTGACCAAGCACTTCTCTGTCTTTAACTATTGCTGCTCATTCTGCTCTTTGATAACACACGTCCTGTCCTAATTGTGCAATATAATAAGTATATGCTTGTAGTTGTAACCTAACTATGCTTCTTTCCCCAGGCGTTCTAAGACATCATAATTACTGTGATATTGATCATTCTGAGATATGATCCATAGACAGAGAGAGAGAGAGTGTGTGTGTGTGTGTGTGTGTGTGTGTGTGTGTGTGTGTGTGTGTGTGTGTGTGTGTGTGTGTGTGTGTGTGTGTGTGTGTATGAGTGTGTGTAATATAAAGTGATCATGCTTTATTGTGATACCAGATTGCTGTTTCAATGTTTTGAGCAGCTGGAATTTGTTGTGCAGCCTCAGCTATGGCTTGTATTCAGATGTATAAGCTCATACAATTTACTATCTCATGAGCAAAAAGGTAAAGTTAACAAAAAATGTGATTATTAAAAAATGATGGACAGGTACAGCAGGGAAAAGAAAAAGTATGGGAGAGAGGGGCGCAATCAGGAACATCAGCATTCAGTTAATCTGAGCATCTATCCATGGCCCTAGCACTACAGAACAGTATTGTATGTTAGTGGGCAGTGCTCTCAGCATTCTGTTAATGTGTTTTGCTACCCATGGCCCTGCACTATAGAAAATTACTATATGTTTATAGGCAGTACCCTCAGCATTCTGTTAACATGTGCTGCTACCCGTGGCCCCAGCACTACAGAACAGTACTATGTGTTAGCAGGCAATGTCCACAGCATTCTGTTAATGTGTGCTGCTACCCATGGCCCCTGCATTACAGAGCAGTACCATGTGTTAGTAGGCAGTGCCCTCAGCATTCTGTTAATGTGTGCTGCTACCCATGGCCCCTGCACTACAGAACAGTAGTATGTGTTAGTAAGCAGTCCCCTAGCATTCTGTTAATGTCTGCTGCTACCTGTGGCCTCAGTACTGCAGAACGATATTATGTGTTAGTAGGCATTGCACTCAGCATTCTGTTAATGTGTGCTGCTACTTGTGATCCCTGCACAACAGAACAGTACTATGTGTTAGTAAGCAGTCCCCTAGCATTCTGTTAATGTGTGCTGCTACCAGTGACCCCTGCACTACAGAACAGTATTGTGTGTTAGTAGGAAGTGCCCTCAGCATTTGGTTAATGTGTGCTGCTACCCGTGACCCCTGCACTGCAGAACAGTATTGTGTGTTAGTAGGAAGTGCCCTCAGCATTCTGTTAATGTGTGCTGCTACCCATGGCCCCTGCACTACAGAACAGTAGTATGTGTTAGTAAGCAGTCCCCTAGCATTCTGTTAATGTCTGCTGCTACCTGTGGCCTCAGTACTGCAGAACGGTATTATGTGTTAGTAGGCATTGCACTCAGCATTCTGTTAATGTGTGCTGCTACTTGTGACCCCTGCACAACAGAACAGTACTATGTGTTAGTAAGCAGTCCCCTAGCATTCTGTTAATGTGTGCTGCTACCAGTGACCCCTGCACTACAGAACAGTATTGTGTGTTAGTAGGAAGTGCCCTCAGCATTTGGTTAATGTGTGCTGCTACCCGTGACCCCTGCACTGCAGAACAGTATTGTGTGTTAGTAGGAAGTGCCCTCAGCATTCTGTTAATGTGTGCTGCTACCCATGGCCCCTGCACTACAGAACAGTAGTATGTGTTAGTAAGCAGTCCCCTAGCATTCTGTTAATGTCTGCTGCTACCTGTGGCCTCAGTACTGCAGAACGGTATTATGTGTTAGTAGGCATTGCACTCAGCATTCTGTTAATGTGTGCTGCTACTTGTGACCCCTGCACAACAGAACAGTACTATGTGTTAGTAAGCAGTCCCCTAGCATTCTGTTAATGTGTGCTGCTACCAGTGACCCCTGCACTACAGAACAGTATTGTGTGTTAGTAGGAAGTGCCCTCAGCATTTGGTTAATGTGTGCTGCTACCCGTGACCCCTGCACTGCAGAACAGTACTGTGTGTTAGCAGGCGGTGCCAATGCAGCTCCCAGGCTAGCTCATTTCCACACACAACAGACACCTGATACTGTCATTCCTTATTAACCAGAATTCTACATCCACAATTTACTTTGCTGTTTGTCCATATTAAGAAATAATAACTAATTTTGTCTTTTCTGTTGCTGCTTCATCTTGTACCTGCCAGTTGCCCTTTTCCTTTACAAATGTTACACACTGGCTCCCATCTTTAATTTATTCCACTTCTCTATTTGGTATACCCAATTATATTATTATCATGTGAGTGATTATTCTTACTTATCTTGGTCTAGATCTTTGTAATGAATGTAATTGTTGTTCGCTTTACCTTACATCTACATATTTCTGCTTGAGCATGTTTTAAAACAGGTAAAAGCCACTGAGCGATACACTTTGTTGACTGTGTAGGTATATTAAACAAGGGTTGGTGTCTCCCCTGCTCTGACAATGTTTGGTTAAAAGGAGTAACGTACTCGTTCATGCAAGCATGCATTCATTCTTTCATTAATTCATTCTTCTATATATCTGTTATGAAATTCAGAGTAGCATGAAGGCTGGATTCTGTCCCAGCACAGAACATGCATAAAGCAAAGAACTATTCCTGGATGAGATGTCAGTCCATCAGAGGATGAATAGCCTTCTTGACTTCTAAATTCAATCAGAGATAAGGAAGCCTTTTCTAGACACAACTTCTATGTTTTAGGGCTGTCCTTGGCCTGGCTACTAGGTTGCTACAACCACACAGTAAGCAGCATGCAAAATATGCAAATCAGATACTATAAAAAGATTTTCTTTTCTTTTAGATAAATGCTGATTTTTTTTAAATGTTTGTGTCCTTCCTTAGATAAAGTACTGACCATTGCATAATTATTTATTTCATCTCCAAATAGTTAATCTGTTCTGTTCTCTGTAAAGTCACCTACATAGATATAAAGTAGAATGGCACCAGTATAAAACCATCAGCACCATACCTGTAACTCCACTTTTTTTTTCCTATGGTTCTGTTATGTGTTAATGTCTGTGGATTGCTGAAGAGGCTATCCAATTACTCCGACATAAAAATGGCTGTTCTCTGGTTCTATTGCTAAAGCTGTTCAATGTGCTGTCACCTTATAACTGATAGTTTAGAATCGGTAATCTTTTCAACAAAATGAATGCTGTGCATGGTTGAATGCATGTCCTTGCTTCATATGAGAGATCTATTCTTATTTTTGTGAGATAGTATGAGATATTAAATAACAAGCCATGAGCTGTTTCTATGAGAATGCTCATTTTTCATTTGCAGACAGTGGTTATTTTGGATGTTTGTATGCAAATCAGTAGCTGGACACTGTGGTAAAGTTATTACAGTTGAAAACAACCTGCCTCGCAAGCTATAATTTAAAAAGGAGGAGCCAAATGTGTGGTGTGAAGTACCACAATAAGTGATCAGAGTTGTATTAGTCTTCAAAAGTTATCTTTCAGCTAGTACAAATACCACTCTCATTGAGGAAGACTGTTATGCACCGCTCTGCTGTCTGCACAGCCTCCCATATGAAGCAGCCACTCTCTAAGTACCCATTGGGCTGGGGTATGTGAAATAGTGGGCCTTTCTCATGGGAATGGCAGTGCTGTTAAATGAGTTATTTAGTAGCACTCTCAATCCCCAATGATACTAACAGAAGAATATTGACAGCCGTCTATTTGGTACTAGTGAGTGGATTTTTCTCTAATCTTAACGGTATGAATGTGCCAGTTTCAGAATGCATGTCTGTCACTGCCAATTAATCAGCTCTTCTGCTTTCATTTTGAAGTGAAAATTCTTACTGAAGCAAGTTTTCTTCTGGACATCAAAGCTCATTTTCTGGCTTTGGACAATCGTCCCCCATAATGAATTTACACGTTTTCCTTCCTTCCTTCCTTCCTTCCTTCCTTCCTTCCTTCCTTCCTTCCTTCCTTCCTTCCTTCCTTCCTTCCTTCCCCTTTAACCCCTCAATCCAATTCAGCACTCAATGCAAGACAAAGTGATCCTGAATAGCGTGAATAGTGTGCCAGAAGCAAGTGCACCCCCCCCCCCCCACACACACACACACACATGCAGCAATCACAATTCTGGGTAATCTAAAAGATCATCATTTCTCCTGTTATGCATCTTTGGAATGTGGGAGAAAACCAGAAAATTCACTGCAAAATTACATGGATTCAGAGAGAATATGTTCACTAGCAAAGAAGGCCCCCTCAGCACCACAAAACATACCAAAGAATTACCCACTGTGAGGAACAAATGCTAACTACTGCACCACTGTACTGTCCAGTTTGTTTCACTGTTTGGATTATGTGCACTGAGTAGAAAGTGGCCTGCATGTTTACTGCTGACAACATATACTAATTAATGCAAACATAAAGAGTGAAGTGAAGAAACTGGTGAGTTTAATCTTCTTCTCTTTCGGCTGTTCCCATTAGGGGTCACCACAGCGGATCATCTGTTTCCATTTCTTCCTGTCCTCTACATCTTGCTCTGTCACACCAACCACCTGCATGTCCTCTCTCACCACATCAATAAACTTTATCTTAGGCCTTCCTCTTTTCCTCTTACCTGGCAGTGCCATCCTTAGCATCGTTTTCCCAATATACCCAGCATCCCTCCTCAGCACATGTCCAAACCAATGCAATCTCACCTCTCGGACTTTGTCTCCAAACCTTCCAACCTGAGCTGACCCTCTAATATACTGATTCCTAATCCTGTCCATCCTAGTCACACCCAGTGCAAATCTTAACATCTTTAACTCTGCCACTTCCAGCTCTGACTCCTGGCTTTTTGTCAGTGCCACCGTCTCCAACCCATACAACATAGCTGGTCTCACTATCCTCTTGTAGACCTTCCCTTTCACTCTTACTGGTACCCGTCTGAAACAAATCACTCTTGACACTCTTCCCCACCCATTCCGCCCTGCCTGTACCTCTTCTTCACCTCACTTCCACACTCACCATTACTCTGAACAGTTGATCCCAAGTACTTAAACTCATCCACCTTCTTCGTCAACTCTACTCCCTGCATCCTCACCATTCCTCTATCCTCCCTCTCATTCACACACACATATTCTGTCTTAGTCCTGCTGACCTTCATTCCTCTCCTCTCTAGAGCATATCTCCACCTCTCCAGGGTCTCCACAACCTGGTCCCTACTCTCACTACAGGGGAGTACCACTGGTGAGTTTAATAAGGAAATTATTTCCACTTAAATAGGTGCTATAGCAGACAGCATAAGAGTATTGCTGTGCTCATGCCACTACAGGCTACCTTCAGTGTGACTTCCTTCAGCTGTCCAGAAAGCGAGTTTGGTCTGACCTTTAAAGATGTACTTTGTAGATTATCCCTTTAGCAGCATTCCTAAGATGGTCTAATGCTTACAGGAATTGAAAGTTCATTTATCCTGCCTGAGACCATGTTTTCTCCTCTGATTTAATAGAGAAAAGGCTCATGTTCTTGAAGTATTGACCACTGCTTATATTGTTTATAATGGCAGTACTGGAAGGTTTGTCTCCTCCGTAAGTGCAAGCTGCACTTTTCTTTCAGAATGGATACGTGCTGTCAGAAGTAATTCATAACTGAGAGAAAGTGAGCTATAAGCTTGTTGTGTTTTCCCTACTTTTGTCTCTGCTTCTTTTATTTGCTGTTGGTATTGTTTATCATCCCTGTCTTCCATTATTGATCACAGTCTCTCTCAAAGAGTCACTTAAATTCCTGAAATACATTTCTGCAAAAATACTTGCCTCGTACTGTTATTACACATAGTGGGGCTTCCCAATTTGAATCTGTCACCTTGTAAAGGCCTCTCTATGCCCACTGCTAATGGCTTGGCTGAAGATAAGCAGCCTTCAAAGAGCTGGTGACAATTCACTGTTTTTTTTTTTCATCCTATTGCAATATGTTTTGAAAAGTAAATAAAGAACACCCACACATTCTTACATATTCCATTAGTTTCATTCACGTTGTACTGCTTTCAGAACTCCACTTGATGGCAGTCTAAAGCCAGACCACTCCCCTCCCAATCTGTGACAGTAAAGCAGCCCAAAAGATATCTTACCCTGTCTGACCTGGCCAACTCATCAAGATCTGATATTATAATCAGATCTTGGGCAACTATGACCATAAGGGAGAGGGCACTTCAACTGTTTAAACCCCTTATAAGCATAATTTGTGGTTATTTTGTATGGAAGTTTCGTTCATTGTAAAATCCATGTAAAGAGATTTTTATTTTCAAGCAGCAATAGAGACGTAACAACAACCTATGAAAAATATATTGTTTCTTATACATTTTGTTCTGTCTCTTTAACTTTCTTTTTTATAACATACTGCTTATTTTAATGTAGGAATTGTGTGTTTCCTTGTGTAGCTCTATAATAAGGCAAAGTTTGCGGGTGTACTACATCCTCAAAACATCCTAGTTCGTATCACAAGTGCACAGCAACAACTGCATACAACTAACAGCTCAAGTACTTGTATGCTCATAAAACATGTATTCAAGCTTAACAAGATACAATCAAATGACATACATTAAAAAATATCTTTTGTGAAAGAAGAGCAAGCTGATATGGGATAGAGATTCACAGTCCACATCCTTTTATTTTACTGTTCTCTCTTTTTTTTTTAACTGTACCTCAGAGAAAGAGCAGTAACTGACAAGTAATGAAAAGTTAACTTCTCTTTCTCTGGGACGTTATGTGACAAGATCATAAACATTCACTTTTAAACCTTGCAATATCACTCCTAAGTAAAATGAGCTTCATCACATAAGCAACTGCCACTTCGAGCTTGAGCAATTGCAATGGGGTACATCGTGACACAAGCAAGTGACTACAAACCAAACTTTCAGCTTGTGGTTATGTTCTTTACATTATAACGACACGAGTTCAAGTTAAAAGAATGTACAATGCTTTTAACGGAGCCTATATGCAGCTATGGTTCAGCGATTGCAGTGCATAAGAATAGTATTTGCCTATATGCAGCTATGGTTCAGCAATTGCAGTGCAGAAGAATAGTATTTGCCTATATGCAGCTATGGTTCAGCGATTGCAGTGCAGAAGAATAATATTTGCGTACGCTGTCATGCTGGCCTCCTTTTCCCTTTCTTTATTACACAGGGAATAAAATAGGAAGTAGTTGGGTATGAAGATGCCCCTGGTGTTTAACTCTAATGAATTGGTCAACCTATCCTTCTTGTGCATCTGTTGTCTGGGTAACCAAGGATCCAGACAGAAAGGATAAGTCCAGACATGAGAAGAAAAGTCAATGGATTGCAAAAGTAAATGCCCAGGTTTGCAATGGCCAGTTGCATGTTAGGTACAACTGTCCAAATGACAAATTAGTTAACCAAGGCTGTTGTGCTTAGGATGCGTAGTATACTGCCTTGCACTGAAGCGTAATGAACACTCAGCTGATTAAAATAACTTCCTGCAGGGCCTTTTATGTGGGCCAAACCTCTAAGACATTTAAATTTCGGGTCAGCCAGCATTTAAGTGATATTAAACACAAAAGGACTACAAATGCCCTATACAAACATTGTGTAATACATTCATCTGCTGCTTATAGATTCACCATTATAGATATTATCTCAGGCAAATGGAATAACCCTATTGGTTGGCATACTATATTGGATAATAAAGAGAAGAAGTGGATAGTCAGACTTGGGGGATTATTCCCACCTGGATTCAATGGACTATTATGATCAACCTATGGGATGCCTGATTATTAATTGTGGTTAATATTTATTGTGGTATTGGTGATTATTTTATTTGATACTGAAGAAGGCTTTGGTTTAGCAGCCGAAACCAGTTTGTCTTGCTTTTACTTTATTAAAGAGTACATTGGTTCATCTCATCCTGGTGTGCTGGCTACAATTTTTGAATCATTTTAACTGTGAAATAGTTTGTTAATAAAGTCTGAATACATTTCACATGAGTTAATTTGAAAAGATATATATTCTGCGAGTTTCAGTTGGTTACAGTTTTTTTTAAATAAAAAATGTAGATTAGGTTCATAGCAGACAGACAGGGAGAGACTTAGTCATAAGCAGTTCATATTACTAAAAGGAGATGTTGGGTTTACCTAGGAAAGTTGCTGGAACATGCATGTATTTTGCAGAATCATCGATTTCTCAAGTTACAGTTAGGGTTGCCACCTTTTCAAATGGCCATAGTGGGACATTTTCGGGACACACATCAGATTTTACAGGGCGACACAAACCCACGGTCAGTACAAAGGATAGAACTTTCCTTTTTTGCCTAAATATAAGCTTATTCTTGTAGCAGTTTAGTTACTTATCCTGTTTCTTGTAACATGTAGGTATTTTAGTTACAGAGATAACTATTTTATGCAACTATTACATTATATATGGGACATAATTATGTCCTACAATCTCTGGACATTTGCCATTTTTAATATTTTTGGTCAGGACACAACTGCCCAAAGAGGGACTGTCCCTCGCAAAGTGGGACAGGTGGTAACCCTAATTACAGTTACAATGTATTTATGTATTATATGTTATTATTATATGTTAATATTATTATGCATGTATTATATACAACTATTTCTCAAGTTACAGTTATCCTGGGACAGATATAATGTGACAACAGAAGGAAAGTTACTTTCTAGCTCTCTGGGTTTCCAGCCCACTCCTTGGTTAATGTTGTAAAGAGGCTGAAAAGTGGTATAACATTTATATACACTTTTCTCAAAGGCATTAACATACATTTCAGCCTGCCAGGCTTTAAAACTGTAGCAGGAACCAGCAAAACTTACAGCAGGGGATCCAAAATTGTGTCACATCAATTTTTTATGCATATATTTGCACCTTCTCAGCAAAAGTGTAGGAATGATAAACATGTTGCTATTTTTGTTTGACTGTTACGGGGCACACTTTTCATATTTTATCCTGCTTGCATTTATTAATTAGAATACAAAGTTTAACTACGCACATATATGATGTATGAATTCAGTTTTTGCTTCTTACTATTGACATACCCGTTTTCTTCATTATGATACTGACATCTGTATGTTCCTATGTGCATACTCAACTTCTATTTTTATAGCATTATACAGAGGATTATGATGTGGTCACCAATTATATCTAAGTTGTTAAAGTGTTAGAGCTATGGAGTCAAGAAATTCACCTTGTAAGTGAAGTTCAGCAGGTGAATTTCTTGAATCCATTTTAATAATGCATTAACAAATGGCTATTTATCCCCTGGAAGTACATACTTAATTTGGAAGTCAGTATTAATAAGCCTGTATATTGATACTAGATCTTTTAATACTCTTTTTCAGAATTTTATTTCAATGTATAATGATCTCATTTAGCTGTTGGAAGCATTCATGTATATAATGTATATATATTGTAGAATCGTTGTTATAAGTTTTTTTTTTTTTTTTTTTTTTGCTTTGTGTATTATTGTATTAACAATTAGAAAAATAATAAAGATTTATTATTGAAAAAAAAAAAAAACAAAAAAAACAAATGGCTATGATTGGTGACCCAATTGTAATTCTTGCTATTATGTGGAGCTTTATTTTCATGGTTTACTACAAGTTAGAAAGAGAGAGAAAAAAGTGTAGTGGTGCAAAGTATTTTACAGCTTTGGAAGTTGCAAGTGCTACCTGAGAGATAAATCAAAGCTGTAATATACTTGGTGCTGCCTCGGAGATAGCAGCATGAAGTGAACTTTACCTTAACTCAAGCAACAACTTTAACAGCTGTCTGCCACCCTATTCTTTTTTTTTGGCAGTATATGGTGTCTTCTGTGTGGAGTCTGCATATCCTGCCTGTGTTTCCAGCAGGTGTTCCTGTTTCCTCCCACATTCCAAAGGTGGATCATGGGCTCTAAATTGTCTGTAGGTGTGAGTGCATGCATGTGGGATACAGAATATAGACCATGCAATCTATTTCCATCTGCTCCCTTTCATTGTAAACTCAACGTCTCATCGGACGACGCAGTGGTACAGCGGTAGCATTGTTGCCTCACAGCAAGAAGTTCTCCTGTTAATTTCTCGGCTGGAGTGCCTTCTGTGTGGAGTCTGCATGTCCTCCCTGTATTTGTGTGGGTTTTTTCAGGGTACTCCTGTTTCCTCCCACTTTACAAAGACATGCATCTGGAGCGTTTCTCTCCAGGCCTCCGCTGAAAATTGGCTTTGTTCCAAGTCGGACTTTCCCAGTAAATAAATGTTAAATAAAAAATATAGATAATAGAGGATGTCCCTGGGGTCACTCTAGGAGTTGTCCATGGCTTGCAATTGAGGGGGAGAGAGAGATATGAATCATATTACAGCTTTCAAAATTGTGAAAATGTCTCCGACATGGTTTTGTAATAGCTGCTTTGTCTGTTGTGGTGTGAGACGTGATCATAATAACATGCAAACATGCATGTTATATACCTCTCTGACATAAAAAAGTGAATAATGAGGTTATCTTGTCAGTTTCAGAGTGTAATCAGCACATACCATGTACTACAGTTACAATGTGACTGTTTATTATAAAATCTTCGTTTGACCCTTTTCTCTTTTAGCTTCCCATATAAAGTGCCCTTCCAGGTAGACAGCCTGATCAACCAAAAAATACAAAATACACACGCAATAAGTAAAACAACAAAAATTCAGTCTCATTCCCTGTATTGCACTATATCAAAAAGCATAACACTTTTAGGTCAAGATATTCAGGTAAAGTGACCACATAGCACAAACAGATAAACTAATTTAGTTCTATGCATAATACTCCAGTTATTGTAGTTAGGAAGACGCAAGTTACCTGAAATTCAGGGGAGCAGAACAGTCAGTAATCACAAATAAAATTAATGTTGAATGTAAAAGTCCTTCAGGCCCAGATTGCAAAACACACTAATGGTCAGACAGCCCACTTCCATTTCATATTGACTTCTGTGTTAGTTTTACACAAAGCAGATCCCTTTTCCCTTTTTTAAGTGTGTGCAGTGGCATAAAATCACTGGTGCCTATGATTAGACTTACTGATGGATGATCCACTTTGGGAAGTTAATTTCTTATTGCTTTGTTACTGATGAACTAATGAGAGAGACAAAATCAGAGCAGTCATCTTTGTCTGATATAAAGTGAAACAACTGAGGTGTTTTGTTGTCAGAGGTTGCTTTTATTTCTTAGTGGGGTGTAAAGCATTCATTGAACTTAATTGGATGTAAATAAACTCAGGGACTGTGTGTGTGTGTGTGTGTGTGTGTGTGTGTGTGTGTGTGTGTGTGTGTGTGTGTGTGTGTGTGTGTGTGTGTGTGTGCAATGTGGTAAAAGGCTAGTCCTTATTCTTAAAAATATATAATAATAATAATAATAATAATAATAATAGCAATAATAAAATTTGCCTTTTTCTTTTCTTTCCTGACTTTGGAATGGGAAAGCTGTATCTCTGAAACATTGTAATCTAATTTCTCTGATGCAAGAGCTTGTGCTTCAGAAAAGAAATGGTTCTCATTTCATCCACATACACTTGGGACCCTTAACATCAGAATCTCTAAAGGGCAGGGAAAAACATTCAGAAAAGAGAATGAAACATAGCCATAGTTGCATATTGCCCCACTAGATTATAGCACAACACCTAAGTTTGTGCAGGAGAATGCACCTGAAAACTTATTATAGTTTGGCAGGTGAATGCCCAGCTAGATGAACATGTTATAGATGGACTGGTTCCCTAAGAAACAGCTATGACACCTAAAATTAAGATTGCCGGTCCAAGCTAAAGTTTATAATCCTATGCATGTAGTATCCTATATAAGCAATTTATTATATTTAGTGAACTTATCTTTACGTTATGGAGTTTTGAGCATTCTTTCTTGAGCATTGCAGCTGAAAACACAGACACTGAAATTGTAATTACCATGGTAATTAAATCTCCATTATGATCTAGTAAAACATATGAAGCTGTTTCTGATAAATAAGCACAGACATACATGCATAGGCCTATATATATCCATATATAGGTCTACTGTTAATGTGCAAATGACCCAAATATCTGCGTTCACAATGTTTACCACTAAAGGCTGACTTTGCAAATTACATTTATAAATGTCGACACACTACTGCTCGTGCATACAAAACAATATCTCTGTGCATAAAAAACAAAAGTTAAAAGAATAGCAAGCCACCCTGTACATCCCATGTGAGGCGATCTTCACAACACACCTTCTGCTGATTATATATAATAGCTCCAAGATTGTACAATGTCAGGCAAAGGGCATATTTCCCGACTTTGAGAATTGTATGCTCTCACACACCTGTCAACCATCTATGCAGTTGACTAAACAAATGTTGACTAAAGTGGATTTTGACAATATTCAGTTCCTATATATATATATATATATATATATATATATAAATAAATGTATGTTTGTTTGTGTCTTTCGGCTTTTCCAGGTTAGGGGTCGCCACAGCGGAACTTCGGTCCGCTAATGATTGGCAGTTGATTTTTATGTACCGGCTTGCCAGGCCTGACGTACAGCCTTCAACGAAGGTATGCCCATTCACACATGTATCCACACAGAAGACGCTCTAGCTGAGAATCGAACCGGACAGCGTCTTACTGTGAGGTGACAACGCTACTGCAGCACCACCACCGCGAGTTATATATATACACACACACACACACACACACACACACACACACACACACACACACACACACACACACATAAGCAAACACTATATATATGTATACTATATATATATAAGCCAACTTCATGCTTCTTAAGACAGAAGTAGTGAACTTCATGACACCCATGCAAATGGACAATACAGTTACAACTGCTGAATCCTACACAAATGCACTCTATAAGCTCTTTCACGGGTGCATGGATCGTGCTATCCCAAACAGAACCAAGACGCTATCCTCCAAAAAAAGGAAGCCAATCTGGTGGTCCCCTGCCATAAACAAACTGTACAACAGAAGGAAGAAACTGTTGAAAAAGAGAGTAAAATCCCATGAGCGGAGGAGCTCCCTGGTCAGCCTCAGTAAGAAGCTGAGATCCCTTATAAGATCCTCCAAAACTAGCTACGAAAACAAAATTGCCACTAATTCCAAGGACAGCCACAAAGCATTCTATAGCTATGTCAAGAATCTCAATGGCAACACCCAGATCTGCTCTGAGTTACAGCACAAAGGCACAAAAATTACAGAACCAACTGATATTGCCAACATCCTGGCAGATGGGTTCAGTGTTAACTTTACCCCCCTCTCACCCCCTAAAGGGTCCATATCTATACAGTAAGAATGCAGAGTCCCTGTAATCACAACTATGCAGGTAAAAGCTGCACTCTCTAAAGCCAAAAACACAGCATCCATGGGACCGGACAACATCCCAGGCTGCATTTTACATGAACTTCAGAACAAACTGGCTCTCCACTTAAGCACCATGTTCAATAATAGCCTCTCATCTGGCTTTGTGTCCACTGAATGGTGCACAGCAACAGTTATCCCACTCCACAAAGGGTCAGCCACCACTGATTCTGGGAACTATCGACCTATTAGCCTGATGAGCCTGGTCTGCAAGACCATGGAACGTATCATCATGGAACTCATAAACAAAGACATTGGTAACATCCAAACTCTGGATCCCACCCAGTTCGGGTTTGTGAAAGGCAGATCATGCCTCCTGAACCTGATCAACTTCTTTGAGGCAGTCACCAAAGCCGTAGATGAGGGTAAGGTGGTTCACACAGCCTATCTTGACCTCGCCAAGGCTTTTGACACCATCCCCCATTCTGGAATTATAGCCAAACTCACTAAACTAGGTATAAATCCCTACATGACAAGATGGGTTGCCAACTGGCTCACTGACAGAACCCACACTGTAAAAGTTGCAGACTCCAAATCTGACCTCAATGCAGTGGCAAGTGGAGTACCACAGGGTTCCATCCTGGGACCTCTCTTGTTTGGTATCTACTTCTCTGAAGTACAGGCTAACACAGAAGGCCTCTGGCTAATGAAGTTTGCAGTTGACTGCAAACTTGGAGCCATAGTCAAGTCCCCAAATGATGTGGACATCCTACAGAAGGGCCTCACTGAGACAGATGCCTGGTGTTAGAGCCATGGCCTCAAGCTCAATGCCAAAAAGTGCAGTGTCATCTCCTTTGGTAAAAACTCTGTACCCATGAACTACCACATAGGCAGCAATCTACATAACACTGAATGCATGATAAGAGACCTTGGGACACAGGTGGACAGTAGTCTCTCCTTTGATAGTCATATCACCACAGTAGTCAGGAAGTCCTTCTACGTGACACACCTCATCATAAAAGGGTTCTCATCCAGGAAAAAAATGGTCATTGTTCCCCTCTACTTGACACGCATTAGACCCATTATAAGAGTACAACGCCCCTTTTGGAATGTACCTCACAAGACATCTGCAGCAGCTGGAAAGGCCACAGAAGTACCTCGCAAAGAGGATTACTGGCCTCAAACAACTGCCCTACACTGACCACCTCAAAAAACTCCAGCTTTACTCCGTAGCATATTGCCTACTCTGAGGTGATCTCTGCCTAACATATAAAGCTATTTCAAACCCAGAGCTGTTGGACATGCTACACCTAAAGAAATCCCAATCCCTCCGAGCTACACACTCTACGGACCTAAACCTTGTCACCACAATAAACAGGACATGCTGGAGGGATAGATTCCTGTCACAGAGACTTCCCATACCCTGGAACAGGCTACCCATCTATGTCAAGCAAAGTTCTTCATTAGCACTCTTCAAGAAAAATCTTGATGAGTGGATGGGAAATAGGAAATACACACCGGGGATCACTTTGGTGTCTCTGCTCAATAGTGGCACAGGAAAATAACTTTCTTGGGTGGCGTAAGCCAAGGAACCTTGTTGGCTAGGCTTATGTAGGCCCTTGGGCCAATAGCCTAGTGCCTACCTATGAACCTATGCACCTATATATATACATATATATATATATATATATATATATATATATATATATATATAATATATATGTATATATGGATTCCTATCAGTTGATCAAGTTTTCAAAAACTCGAACTTCATATGGTCGAGACAATATGATCAAGTTTTTGAAAACTCAAAGGTTTTGAATGCAGATTGCGGTACAGTACGTATCAGGAAATTTACTCTTTTCCTCACTGTAGTGCGATCTTGGAGTTGGTATATATAATTTGCAGAGGGTATGTGGGGATGCATATTTTTGTGTTTTTTTGTTCTTTTTTGATGTTTGAGTTTTTGGAAATTTGATCATATGGTCTTGACCATATGAATTTCGAGTATCTGAAAACCTGATCATCTGACAGACCCATATATATATATATATATATATATATATATATATATATATATATATATATATATATATATATATCTCAGCAAATAATAACTGCCTTACCCACATCTGCCCATTTTCACAAACATTAGGTAATTTGTAATCCCATGATGAACAATATCAGTCATATTTCTAAACACTCTACGGTCAGTTTTTGTCCATCTCATGTGTCTTTTGAAGTTATTGACATAAGAATGGCCACAAAAGAGGCAGTCATTAACCTAAAAGAGCAAATATAATTTGCTTAATGGATTTAGATGGTCTACAACCCACTCAGAATCTTTGATATCTTCACCAGATGATATTTTGTCATTGTTTAAAAATCTATATAATCCAAGAGATTAAGAAGTAATATCCTCTTTCTCAACTGAGCAGTTTTTGTAAGTAGTTACCTTAAAATCTGTGGCAAATGCATAAGTGCAGATTTATATTGTATGTCATTCCTAAGTGTCAGATTTTTAATGGGCAGCAAATACCTAACTAATTTCGTGGGTAAAATGAAAGACAATTCTTATAATTAGGTTTGTGATCAAGAATTCTGATTTCTATCATATGCAGAACTGCCTGCAGCAAATATCAGCTGCTGCAGCTAATCAGACCGTCAACCTTTTTTTTTTGCAATAAAAGTAATACTGAAATAAATGATTGCATGCGCAAATGTCCCTGTAATCTAAATGTCACTTTTTCTTAAGTAGTTTGATACAACATTTCCACAGGCAAGATTCTTTGAATTAAGTTATTAGCTAGTCAGGGTTAAGAGATCTGTAAAATAGTCACTTAGCTGGAAGCCACAGACCTAAATCACATCAGAGCAAGGCATAAAGGCCCCCTGCCAGATAATGCCCTGGGCAATTAGAAATCCCTGGTTCCTTCTCTAATAGACTGTGTCATGGCATGAGTAGCTGCCAGGAAGCACTCTCCATGTGAATTGTTCTTAGTAATGTTGAAATGTTCATTGTGTCATGTTTGCATTAGAAAACTTTAAACAGAGACACTTGAATAATACTTTAATAAATGAAAGAAGTGTCTTAATCTTGTGTTAGAAATGATAAAAATAACAAAGGCTACCACCATATCCATTTTAAACAATAACATATATTGGAAGTTAAGCCTGACAAATTTCAGTGGTACTTAGGCTAGCTATTGCAAGAACATTTTAAGTGGCAAGACCCAATGCAAGCATATAAAAATGCTTGAACTTCACGTTGCAGCCTTCAGAGCAGTATATGCATGGGGGCTTCCTGAACACATTCATATTATAAGAAAAATAATATATATTTTTTGAAATACAACTTCATGTGGTTGCTTATCTACAGCAAGTGAAGATAAAGATGACATAATTCTGATTTTAAATGTATATTCTAGGCCAAGAACATCATTTTGTTATGCCTCTGCTGCACTAAGTATCTTGCTTAGCTTATATTCTCCAGTGTGACAGTATTAGCAATGGAGTTGTAAGATCACATATGATACCACACGGTCTCCACTCTGACAGCATCAGCTATGGAACAGTAAGGTCACATAAGATACCACATAGTTCTCCAACAGCTCTCAGATGTAAATATCATGAGATCTATTCATCAGTTTCTGGTCTTGCTACACAAATCTGCAGTAATTAGTTAATCTGATTGCCTTACTTTTCACTGAACCAAACTCTGGGGAACATTTCTTCAGACACCTTGGACTGACATGTTTTATAACAAGTCCAGTAGTACTGTGATCTTGGAATTAGTCTTATTTTTTTTTTTTTTGGAGTACAGAAGATGAAGCCCCCTGCATGAGGATGTTGAGAAGATTGCACCTTACATTACAAAAAGGAAAATGTGCTTATTTAAGCCTGTTCCATTTAAATGGGCTTGTCATAGCATGTTTTGTTGTAAGCTGATGTATCAGATACTTATAGCATCTTAGTGAAACAGGGACATACTTAACATGGTGTGCCCATTTTCTGCCACACACAGTGTGACAGATTGTTAAATTACTTTGCAGGAAGTGAAGTTCATTGCTGTCATTGACCCTCACTGGTCAGTTTCTGTGGAGATGATTACACAGAGTGAGGGGTTTGTTAGGAGTGAAACTTTTGAGCTAAGCTGGGAAAGAGGAGAAGCTCTTATCCTTTCACTCCACAGCTGATTTATTTACATCCTGTGCTAACTACAACATGAAGTAAGTGATATAGCTGCTGCACATTGTTGCTGCTACTTATGTTATTCTGTTATACTAAAATGGTAAGTTATCTGTCTTTGTATCACAGTGGAGTGGATATACCAGAATGTTATGCTTCATACAACTCTGACACTAAGTCTTCAGTATCTTCTGCAATCCAGAAGATGTTTTCCACCTTCTTCAACACAAGCATGTAGCCAAGGATATCAAATGGAAAAAAAAATCAGTCTGAATGCTTAAATAATGTGACCACTGCCAGCTCTCCATCCTCAGGGAAGTAATGTGACTTTTTGCAAATGCTAGGGCGTACTCTAGTAAAAGTTGCGGGAGTGAGGTCCATGGCATGCATGTTACGATGGTATTAGGTGGAAGGGGTAAAAGGTCTTCAGAGAGCACCACTGCATGCCATTCCCTGTGGCAGTAATTAGCTGTAAGCGTTAGAAGGTCATCAGACAGCACCATTGCATGCCAAGCAGTGTGGTAGTAATTAGGTGGGAGGGGTAGAAGGTCATCAGAGAGCACCACTGCATGCCAATTCCTGTGGTAGTAATTAGCTGTAAGGGGTAGAAGGTCATCAAATAGCACCATTGCATGCCAAGCAGTGTGGTAGTAGTTAGGTGGGAGGGGTAGAAGGTCATCAGAGTGCACCACTGCATGCCCATCCCTGTGGTAGTAATTAGCTGTAAGCGGTAGAAGGTCATCAGACAGCACCATTGCATGCCAAGCAATGTGGTAGTAGTTAGGTGGGAGGGGTAAAAGTTCATCAGAGAGAACCACTGCATGCCAATCCCTGTGATAGTAATTAGCTGTAATGGGTAGAAGGTCATAAGACAGCACCATTGCATGCCAAGCCCTGTGGTAGTAATTAGCTGGAAGGGGTAGAATGTCATTAGAAAGCAACATTGCATGCCAGGCCCTGTGGTAGTAATTAGGTGGAAGGGGTAAAAGGTCATCAGAGAGCACCACTGCATGCCAAGCCCTGTGGTAGTACTTAGGTGGAAGGGGTAGAAGTTCATCAGAGAGCACCACTGCATGCCAAGCCCTGTGGTAGTAATTAGGTGGAAGGGGAAGAAGGTCATCAGAGAGCACCATTACATCCCAAGCCCTGTAGTAGTAAAGCAACTTTTTCCCCTTCCAAGTTGTCATTGTCTTGAATAAACAAAAAGTTACCTCCTCAGCACTATATGATTTCATCCTCACCAGCTCTAAAAAGAGCAGCATATACACACACTTCTTCAGTAAAGAGAAGTCAAAATGTATGCATGGCTGCCTAATAAAAGAGTGTACATTTTCTCTTTTTCATTTAATGATGGACTGATTTGCATTAAGACAGAGATTTTATTGAATTAACATTTCATTTAACAAGGCCATTCATTAAACATAATAAGGTGTTCATAAAGAAATTAACTGTAGAGTCACTCAATACTAATATCTTATCCCCAAATATATTCTTCTCAAGGGGGTTGGGCAAGAAAGCATTTTGGGAGGAACACTTCTGTATATGGATAATATTATAAGATTTAATACCATCCCACACAGTTCTCCATTAAACCCTTCATTCTCATCTTTTGCAAATCTATAGCTATCCTGTGATATAGTTAGTCTGGCTAATGTTAAACAATACTATGTGATATATTCACAAACTGTTACATTTATTTAATGCTGACATAGTTTACTCATGTGAGACAAATATGTAAGACTAAATATCACCAGCCATGGTGAAACAGAGTTGCATGTGACTTGCAGTGGCTTATTGCTGCTATGCAATTCCCTTAGTTCTTTTTATTTATTAAACTATTCCATAGTGATAACAAATTTTAGTAATAATATTTATTTGAGCAGGAACTTCTTACAATTATTTTCCTGTGACAATTGAATTACTCTATAAACTTTGAAAACAGACCTGGAAAGGTTGTATTTCTCTAGGTAGTTTGACTAAGCGATGTCAGAGCGACATTGTTTTGTGCAGATTTTGCAGAAGAATGCATATACAGTGTGGTGTTGTAGTTTTCATTGCTCGCATTCCATGTCTGGTAATGAGTTATAGAAGGGAAAGAATAATAGTTTATATCTGGGACTCACATATCTGCCACTGGACCAAAAAGAGCCTCTGGGCCGATATTTGTCAAGTTTTCTCTTTATACCCATATCATTTCTGCTAGACCACCCACTCCCACCCATGTTTATTAATAAAATATTACAAACCATCTTATCCATTCACTACTATGATTCTAACAGAGCCTAAGCCAAGGGCTTTCTGCGCATGTGTGTGAGTGTGGGGGGGTGTTCTAATTTAATCTTAATCACCATGTTGTGGTTCCCCTAACTAAAAGGCTAAGACTCTAAAGAGAAAACTCAACACCTGTCTGTTCGGGGCTGTTATTAATCCAGTGGCAGGGATACTAGCAAGATATGCTGGGGGTCTTAGGTTTGAGTCTCAAATGACAGCTAATATAATAACCCTTTACTTATACAATTTTAATAGTGTCTAAGTATAGGCTGTCTGTGTGCATTTGTATTTGTAATTTGAGTGTGAGAATGAGTGATTCTATAATATGTGTGAGATGATGTAAGAAATAAAAGTATCAGAAAGAGAATACATTCTACAAAAATTAGCAAATGTACACACGCACACACACACACACACACACACACACACACACACACACACACACACATATATATATATATATATATATATATATATATAGATGGGTCTACTTCATTTGATCGACAGACCATTTGATCGAAACTCATTTGATCAAAATTTCATTTGGTTGAAAACCAATATTCAAGGCATAAAACTGGGAGTTGCCCCCTCCAATGTCGTGCAACCCTGAAGTTGGTATATATAGTTAGGGGGGTGTGGGGGGCACAGCCCCCCATGTAGTTTCCTTTAAAAGAAGAAAATAAAACAAAAAGTACACATTTTAAACAAAAATAGGTGGTGGGCTTTGCTCCCCCCAATGTGGGTGTCTGTGCCCCCCACACCCCCCTAACTATATATATACCAACTCCAGGGTTGCACGACATTGGGGAGGGGGACAAATCCCAGTTTTATGCCTTGAGTACTGGTTTTCGACCAAATGAAATTTTGATCAAATTAGTTTCCATCAAATGGTCTGTCGATCAAATTTAGTAGACCTATATATATATATATATATATATATATATATATATATATATATATATATATATATATGTATATATATATATATAGTGATATAGTGGATATAAAAAGTTTACACACCCCTGTTAAAATGCCAGGTTTTTGTGATATAAAAAAATGAGACCACACTAAATAATTTCAAACCTTTTCCCACTTTTAATGTGACCTATAACCTGTACAATTCAATTGGAAAACAAACAAATCTGTTAGGGGAAAATATATAAAAAATAAAAAAAACATACAATACACTGGTTGCATAAGTGTGCACACCATTAAAAAACATACAATACGCTAGTTGCATAAGTGTGTACACCCTTAAACTAATATTTTCTTGTGTGTATGATTAGATAAATATATATGTATACATACACATATCACACACACACAAACAATAGTTTGGATATGCATCATCACATGCTTATCTTGTCGTGTGGATTTTATGGTAAAAAGCATTGGTGGTACTTTTTATCAAATTATGCTGTAGCCAAGTTGCAGTATCTCAACAATATCATCATTTTTGGTTACTACTCTTTCTTCCATTACTGCAACCATGGAGTTAGTGTAAGTTACAAGGGTGTGACAGGGCAGAGCCTATATATGAAAACTATTTTGTAAGTATACGTATAAGGTAAGTCTGATTATTTTAGGTAAGAAGCTTGTGCTTTATTTTTTTCTAGGTTTACTCTTTAACCATAAATGTGAATTGTTTGCATTTGCAATAGGAATTTTGCAAGCATATTTGTATAGTAGTTAGATTTGTTTTAGATACTGAGTTTGTGCTTTATTGTTTTGCATAGAAGTATGTGATTAGCACAGAGATTCATAAATGCCATATCCACGATCACCACCAAGCTAACACTATTCATATTGCTTGGATGATGAGTTGCAGTGTTTATTAACTATGCATGCAACCAGACCAGTGTGCACAAAGACCAGATCTTCATCATGGTTGCAGCACAGCCCCATGGCTGTATCATGATAGATCACCTTGCAGCCATACTTCAGTACAAACAGCAGAGGTAAACATCAGAGGTGCCCAAGTCAAGCAAACATGTTGAGAATGTCAGTGTAATGTATAGCAACAGATATATGTATGTTTATATGTGCATATGTATATAATATATGTATATATATATATATCTATATATATATATCAGAGAGAGAGGGAAAATGGAACTGTTGGCTTTGGTGGTGAACTATAGATTAGTTTATAGCAAAGGAATCCACTGCAATGGGCAGACAAAAATGCACTGTGAGTCTCGCAAGCAAAACCTTTGAGAAAAGCAGACTTGTGGTATGACAATGCAGGAATGTAGAAAAATGTGAAACCTAGACAGGAGAGGTGGGATATAACAAAGTTATGTGATGTACTGACCAGTTGTGACAACATCAGAGTGTGAGCAGTGGACCTATACTATACTGTTAAAAAGTCAATAAAAAAGTAACATATGGTACCCTCAGGGAATTGATCTATCAGTTCAATCCACATGCCAGTAAATGCACAGTACCCTAGCAAGGGGAGTCACTGCACCAGTCATTGTAGAAGGGGTCATAAATCACACATATCAGGAAAATGTAGTATAACTACTTGTCAGCAAAGGAAAGAGAGGCCTCAAGAAACTGAACCCATGACTTCCTCACTGAAAGTCTCCATACCAATGCATTAGCAAGTGGAGACACTGCATTAATCAAAGATGTCATAGCACACACATACAACACAAATGTAGCACATGTTCAGACTACAAGCTAAACATTGTAAACAACATTAAATCCCCAAGTGATTCATAATAGCCAGCTAATGCATTGACACAAAGAAAGAATAACTGCATTAGCGCACTGAGCCATCAAAGGCATTCGATTGAAGGCAGTAACTGTACTTTTATTTCATATCGGTATGCACAGTGAAGCTTAACTCATGTGTGAGAATGATTAGCTCATGACAAGGAGTTTGGCATAGGATTTGGAGTGCCATTTCTCTGTGCTCTTCACAGGCATCTTTATTGCTCTGTGCCAGCTGTTGCACAACATATGACCACAGAAAGATGGTTTGGGATTATATGCGATTTGTGGGCTTTGTGTGGTGTCTTTAACTATTTGTTGAACATATCATAGGTTGCAAATGGGAGTGTAGGACAGCCAGTGAAGAAAAGGGGAAGCAAGCAGAGGTTACAATCCAAGGTGAGCAAATAAGGAATGAGCAATATGGAGGTAGGATAGGATCCCGTATCTCTTAGTTGTCAAGCTTAACAATGGTAGATGAACCCAGACATAAATTAGTTTAGAAAGTGACAAACTACCTGAACTAATTTACAGATCTGACATAATTTACAACCTGATCATACAAATGTTTCATTGCAGAGGAATAGAAACTATGACAGAGAGAAAAGAAAACACACCTGCCTGAGGTTGAGCCCATGCACTTCTCAGTGATACCTCTTGAACTATGGATTAGCCACCCATGCCACAGAATACTTCATAGAGAGTGTGTCAGTATGACACTTTTCAGGGGCTGGAACACATAATAACAAACCATTAAAAATATACCTAAATACGTTTAAATCCCTGCCTTTGACATAATATTCACTAGATCAGATTACTAGCAGTGAGGCCACAGAAGAATTAATGGTAATACTGTCAGAAAACACACACATTTCATGGGAATATTAAAACAGGATTGAACACCCATAAATGACCACTGTAAAACAACACACAACAATTAGGGGATCAAATTCCTCCACCTAGTATATGTCATGAGTAGACTGAGCCATGGAATGTGTTACATACGCTTTTATGTTTATCTCACTTTCTATTTGCATGGTAAGTTATTAATGCATGATGCAGACTGATACAAGGTAAATTTCATTGGATATGAACCCCTTCCAGTCTAAGTGCTATTCTCTAGACCAGTGTATTATCACATGAAGCGACAGATAAATGTATAGAGAAGTAGTCAGATACCACACATTTGAAAGGAATTATAGAAGTGTTGAATATTGGAAGATAAGTTTAAAATAACCTACAATAATCAGGGTATCTTACTTTATTTCATTTCTGTATTGTAAATGATTATTGCATGATACAAGGTTGATTTCATTGAAATAGAACCCCTGCAGTGTAACTGATAGTCTGCATACCAGTGCATTTTCTTGTGAAGCGACAGAAGACCTTTTAGTGAAGGGGTCAACAGATCACATTTGAAGGGAATGCTAGAACAGTGTTGAAGGCTGGGAAGTTACCATTGCAAAATAATATACTCAATTCAGGGGAGCAAAACCCTCCAGCTTGTGGAATGACAATCTGCACATCACTTTTGGAGTCGACTAAGCCATGGAAGCGGTTATATATGTATAGTATGTTTACCTTGTTCATAGCTGCATGTTAAATTATTAGCTCATGATATGGATGCTTTTGCAAACTAATACAAGGTATACCTCAATTTATTTGAATTCCTAACTTTTTAATTGGTATTTTACAGACCAGTGCACTATCAAGTAATGCCACAGTAGAACTTATACTGAAGAGGGTCAGAAAATACACATTTGAAGGAAATGTTAGAACAGTGCAAAAAGATGACTTTTGCTTTACTTCCCTTTCTGGACATGTGGGTGTTATTTCTGTCTATGCTATGACTGTTTTATAGTTTAGAAATGGGAGTATTGGACAGAGATGAAAAGAGGAAGCAAGAAGTGAGTACAACACAAGGTGAGCAGATATAAATTGCACATGATGAGGATGGAATAGTTGCCCATATCTCTCAATTTCCTACTTCAACAATGGCAGACTAATCTAGACATAACTTAGGTTAAAAAGTGAAAAATTCCCCCAATATAATCTATACATCAATGCTAGACATGTTTGCTTTAAGGGGAATGGAGCACATGACAGCAATAGAAGACATATAAAACTGAATGCAACCGAGCCCAGGCTTTTGTAGCTGATATTTTCCAGACCATCTCACTAGCATGGCATGCCACAGAAGCAGTCATAGAAAAGGTTTATGAAAACCACATTTCAGGGTTATCTTAAAACAGTGCTGATAAGTGAAAACTGCACATTGTAGCACAACATGCAGCAATCAGGGGATCTAAACCCCACCCTGGTGTACTGACAGTGTACAAGCCACCTCATGTTTGCAATGAGCCATGGAAGCAGTTACACTAAAACTATTCATTTCACATTATTTCAGTAGTGATGTGCATTGATGCCAATATCTTAGTTTATTCAAATACTTTCCCTCAGTTTTTGCCATACAATGAGAACTGTCATTTTTCTGTAGTTGGGTATGACCACAGACGTATGATACAAGTAGTGCAGATAGGGCAGGAGATGTGGAGGCAACTTTGACAGGCTTGGACCTCTAGTGGGGGTGGGGGCACTGCTGCCACCTGTGGGGGAATGACAGGTCACTCTGCTGCTCCATGTACTAGTAACATAACTGGACAGAGACATAGAAATAAAGAATAAAAGAGAAAGTATAGTGACAGAGGGGATGGTGAGGCATATCTCTCAACCTCTTAGTGCAAGAGCAGTGGACAAAGCCAAAAATAATGGGGGTGGGACAAAGACAGACCCAAAACAGGGACATATTTAAAAAATTGCTGTTATAAACTTAGAAAGTTGCTAAAATAACATATTTTGCACTTGAATTCATTTTGTAGAGGATATGAAGTCTGAAACTCAAATGTATGTCCCGATTTAGTGACTTCAATCCTTAATGATTTGCCAGAAAACCATAAATTTTAGGAGGAATAGACCAAAAATATGAGCCAAAAATCTGAACATGCTGCAACAATCTGAACAGTTGAGAGGTATGGGGGAAGAGACATATACAAGCAATTAAACCATATTCTTAACTATGCTGATACTCAAAATACAGTGAAGGAAACTTATCTTTTTACTTGCAGGGCTTGCACAGTAATGTCATCAAGCTGTTTGTCTGTGTAATTATATTTGGAGGTTTGGGGGGCCTACACCAAAAGTCATGCAGACTGACATAAGTCCAGAATAACTGCAGGAGCAATTTATCAAGACAGCATGCATGTGCTTGAAGCCAGTGATACCATTTCAGTTTTGAAAATAATACAACTGTACATATACATGAGAGACATGCTGATCTTACAATAAAAATGCCAAGCACAGGTGATAGATAAGGGACAGGTATATTTACTGTATTTTGTGCAGTGCCTAGACAAATAATACTTATGATTATGACATACATATGGACCTAGTTATTATAGTTATATTACTGGAATTACATATAATAAACTCTGCCATGACAGCAGCATATTTTTGGTGGGGGGGGGGGGTTAAACCCACAACCATCCTAACAATCTCAGTGCATGTAGACTTAAAATGATGAAACAATCCCCCCCCATATAGGGGATGGTATGCAGTAATATAAGTCTAACATTACACAGTCATACTAATTGCAGTAAGGTATGCCAATAATGGCATACATGGTACTGCTGTATAAAAGTTATAGACAATTTTAATGACTACAACTCTTGCTATGCAAACAGACACATCTTTCACCATGGCAGTTATACTTAGGTGTTCTAGTCTGTTCCTTTACATCTCCCTTTACCTTTCAATCTATGCAGGAGCTGGAAATAAAAATAAATAAATAAACAAATAAAAAGGCAGAATGACAGACTGCATGCTGATATGCACTGGCAGAATATTTGGTCAGTAATAAGATTCTCTACTTACAGCACAGAGATGGGGGTTGTGCCTTTACTTTATCCTCCCATCCCTCCCATCAGCCAAGGAGGTCAGGCTTGCAGTGACTCATGTCACTGTAGAGGTGACAGCATTGTTCCCCTTTGGAAGCGATGCCAGTAGCATGTACAAACATGCTACAGATGGCAGCCTTAACCAAACTATTCCAGACATCAGTTTTTATTCTGCGACCTGGAATAGCCTTCCTGTGGGAACCTGCAGGTGTAATGCTTATGGAGGATGGCCAGAAAAATCTTGGAATCCTCCTCACACCACCTCTGTGTTCTGAAAGATGCACCTGCCTCACTTTCTCAAGCCATGCTTGTCTCACCTTCAAAGATCTCAGGAAAAATGGCAGAGTTTTAGCAACCAAATGACTTAATGCATATTTCAGGATCCATGTTGTTTCATCGACATTCCAAAACATCGAACCACATATGATGAACGTCATGGAGCATTGAAAGCAGTAAAAATGCCCCAGACCGAATTGTTGCATGGCGCAAACCCCCTGATCCCCCCCCCCCCCACAGTCTCTCCTAATTGTATATACCAACTGCAAAATGGCACTACAGTGGAGAAAGGGACACATTTCCTGATCCCCCACTGTTCCACGATCTCAGCACAAACAGTTTGACATTCCATAACTTCGATCATGTGGTCTCGACCATATGCTGTTTGATGTTTTAATATGGATCTGCATGTGCATATTTCAACCTCCATGCAATGATGAGCACCAATGGGCATCTCATTAATGGATGGCAACATAATAAAATATAGGTTCCATATTATTATCATCATCATTATTATTATTATTATTATTATTATTATTATTATTATTATTATTATCATTATTATTATTATTATTATTATTATTATTATTATTATTATTGCTTCAATGGCAGTTTAAGGTGTGAAACATGGTAGTCCTCCATCCCCATGTTTGTTGCTGAGAATATATATATATATATATATATATATATATATATATATATATATATATATATATATATATATATATATATCGGAGGGTGACCTAATGGTTAAGGGGATAATTGGCTAGGCTTAAAATGGCTCGCAAGGGCAATTAGCTTAGTACTAACCTATGAACATATATATATATATATATATATATATATACAGTGACCTCATCTTCAGATGGTTAAAGATAGCATCTTCAGATGGTTAAAGATAGCATGACCATTGCTCTCAACTCTCCATCTGTAGACTGTGGAACACTACCTCTCATAATGTTGAACAAATGGGCAAAGTATTCAACACTTTCTAACAGCGTAACAACAAATGCAACTAGGAATCTTAAAGCATGGGTAAAATGTGACATTTTATAGCTATAAAATGTTGCTTTGCTGAATTAATACTATTCAATATAATTTGTCATGGATATTAGTTAAAACAATGCCCAATACTCGAATGTGTGAAGGATCCTTTCAAAGTGGAATTGCAAAAACTATGGCTTTTTAAAACTTAAATTGAGGAAAATTCCTCATAATGTGGTACACTTGAAAGGTATGAGCATTAGAATTTTTCCATCCCTGTAATCTTTGCTTTACCGCGGTGGTGCAGCAGTAGTGTTGTCACCTCACAGCAAGAGGTTCTCCCATTCGATTCTCGGCTGGAGTGTCTTCTGTGTGGAGTCTGCATATCCTCCCCGTGGTCGAGTGGCGTTTGAAAAACATGCATGAATGGACATGCCTTTGTTGAAGGTTGGGTGTCAGTCTGGCACCTCTGCACCATAAAAATCAACTGCCAATCATTAGTGGACCGGCATTTCACTGTGGCGACCCCTAACAGGGAAAAGCTGAAAGAAGAACAACAATCTTTGCTTTCTTTGTGTATGAAGTCCTGACCACAGGGGCTTGGGTGTTTGCATGGCATCATGTAGAATTCAATATGATGTTTCTCAGGTTTGCTCATCATGTAAATTGAGCAATTCATTCAGAAACCATAATGAGAAAAGCCCCATTGGCATACTTATCTTGCCCAGAGAGACTACATAACATAAGTACTATATGAACCACATATCATCCTCACACTATGGAAGTCAGAACTGGTTTTGAAACCTGTGGTTACTTTACAGGACTATTGTTGCCCAAGATTATCAACTTACATTTACGGTAATGCAGGCACAGTACAGTAGAGGTTTTAGTAACACAGGTAACCATAGACCACTGTAAGTTTGTGTACCTTAAACATTAGTCATTACAATATCCTTAATGTAATGGTGGAGGTGGGTAATGATCTTGTGCTTCCACAGCTGGATGCTTGGTAACATCTAGTCATGTGCTGGTATTTGGAAGGGGGATTGCAATTAGGACACAACACTGCCTGGCATTCAGGTACAGAAACTTTGTGGATACACAAATGTTAGTGTCAGGCTCTACAAAGTTGTAGCAGATAGCCTATTAGAATATAGGTTCATAGGTACATAGGTTCATAGGTTAGTACTAGACTAATTGCCCTTATGGGCCATTTTAAGCCTAGCCAATTACCCCCTGTGAGAATCAAACCTCGTACCTTGAGTCTGTAAGGCAAGCACCTTAACCATGAATATCATTACTGTTAGGATTTGTAAGATCCATGTGAGATCACACCTGCTCATTCCACTGTTTTCCATACCAAGAAAACTAAGCCTAAGAAACAGGCACAAAAAGTCACATTCACCAGCAAGCAAACATTTACAGATGTTGAAAATGATGTGGTACTAGAGGCCCAACGTCTCCATGATAGACATCTCTTGTCAATGCATTCAGTCAGAATCATAATTATGTTATAGCCTAGTAAAGAACAATTGACATGGTCCATGCATCCACCCACTGAGCAGAGGTTCTTGCACTGGAACAGAGGGTGACTGGTGCTAGGTGACTATCTACTGAATAGCCCTTAAAGACAGAGTTCCACACTGTGGTGCTGAATGTTAGTGCAGAGCTGGAGAGACCCCAGAGAATTTCTACTGATGATGCTTCAGGTATGTAGACCTAATATCACTGCCTGCCCCTGTCTTTACTGTTGATCACATAACAGTTTATAATACCTGTCCCACTTATGTCATGTTGGTACACCTGGCATCCAAGTGTTACATCCATCTTTACAAGGTATAGACAGGCTTATTACTCAATATCTCATTTTTATAGTTGTATGGATAGCACTTGCATTTGTAGCTCAGGTGCTGGGTTATACCTACAGTGGATATGTTTAGTTTTGGTGTATTCACAGGTAATATAAATCATTCTCTGGCACTAGCGCTGTGAAACTGCCTCTCTCAGATGCTGGAGGATCTTTAGCATCTGATAATTATTTGCGTATTTATTTATTATTAATTATTTATTTCTCTTTGTTGATCGGGAACAGTCCAACTGGGCAAAACCCATTTTCAGTGGAAGCCTGGGGAGAAAGGCTCCACATTTAAGTTATACGTGATGTACATTTATAATTGCAGGGTAAAAATATCTATACATGAGCTTATTTACATGATTTTTAAATATTTTTAAATATGTTGTATATGAACATAACGTTTTAACACAAAAAAACAAGAGATAAATTAACATAAATTGGCTAACTATTGACTAGAGAAATAACATAGAGCAACAATTAATGTATTTATAGCGTGATGGCTGCATGGAAAAAAGATCAAACTGGAGTGTTTTTGAGTTTAGTAATAACTTACAGACAGACAAGTAGAATGTAGCTTAATAAATTGTCAGACAGATATGAAAGGAGAAGTTATGGAAATGAGCAGGAAGATAAATGGACAGAGCATGAATAAGGTGTGAGACGAGGAGGACCAGTAAGAGGTTAAGAAATAAGTGCAGTATGAGGAGGAGTGATACGATGCAAAAAGACTGGGAAGCAACGTGGCTGTAAGAGTTGGAGATAAGTAATCTGAGGGAAGCTTGCCAGGTGAGCAGGAACAACAGAGCCGTCTTTGGCTGTTTAAGCAAAGTTTTGAAATTATTTAAGTTTTCTGTTTGTTTTAACCATGTGGGGATTTCATTCTAGAGTTTTGGCACATAATGGGAGAGGAGAGAGTCTCCAGCAGCGTCACATGCCTTACTGATACATAGTAAGAGTTTATTGCTAGAGTGAAGGTCTTTAGTGGGGAACAGTACAGTAGAGTATTTTGTAATGCAAGGCATTTGTCTGGAGAGTACAACAGGTTGTGGGCAGTGATTAGTTGTGAGTGTGTCATTTGGTTTTGGAGTTCAAGCCAGTTTAATTGTTTTAATGCAAGGCAGTGGTGTGTTTTATAAGGTTGATTAGTTGCAAATTTAGTTCTTTTTTTGTAGCAGGGGGCTAGTTTAGTTTTATAGATAGTGTTGATACTTGTAAGAATGGGGAAGAATATAACAGAGAAGGAAGGAGGTATGTTGCTGCTAAGGTAATCCTTGCTTGATCTCTGAGGTAGTGTTTAGCCCTACAGAGGGAGCCCACTGCTGATGACTGCATAAATAACTGTGAAAAGAAGAGAGGGAGGGGTAAGAGAGACCTAATGTTGCAACACTTCATTAAATGCTTTGAAAAGGTCAAAGAAAAGTGAAGAAACAAGGTTGCCCTCATTTCTGTATTGGTGTACTATGTTGGTGAAGTTGGGGAGGTCAGTAATAGTACTGTGGTTGGGCCTGAAACCATGCTGGCTGTTAGAGAGTAGGTTGCGTTTGGTTATATGTTTCATAACCTGAGACTAAATACATTTCCTCAAGGATGTTTAAGGGGGTATTAGGATAGCAATAGGTCTATAATTAATTAACTCTGTTGACGTACATCCTTTGTGAAGGGGTATAATAATGGAGTTCTTCCAGATGGATGGGACATAGTATTCAGTTACTGACTGGCTGACTAGTGCTTCCACACCTATTTTGAGGAACTCAGTGTGAAGGTTATTGGCAGCTGAAGGTGTTGCTTTTAATTTGGCTAGTAGTATTTTACGGTTGATGTTGGAATGGGCTGAAAACTAATAGATAGTGTGTTGCTTTTGAGATCAGATGGAAGTTGGAGGGGTAAAGTAAGGTGGTCATTGATTAGTGATAGAACTGACCAGATAAAATGAATGTTGAACTGAGTGGCAATGAATTATTTGTTGTTTGAAGTAGAAGGACAGGGTGTAGTGGTATGGCTGGAGTATAATAGTTTATTTAGGGGGGACCGAAGTAGTTTGGGGTTGTTTCGGTGTGTTTTTTTGGAAATGACTATAGTATGATTTCTTGTCAGATTTAACAATGATATTAGTACAGTTTATGAGATACCTAAATGCTTGGTAGGCATGTTGTGTTTTATTCTTATACCATTTTTACCATGCTTTGTCTCTTTGCAGCATCAACTGCTTGCTTTCTTTTGTCAGGCATGATGCTGTGTTAGATTTACCCTTCGTGTCCTAACTGATGCTAAATCAGTTAGTATTTTTAGGAAGACAGTAATGATAATAGTGATGGCAGGGATGAATTGGCACAGGCAGGGAGTGCAGAATGTTCGCTGAATGCAGTGACTGTGACCCCCTACATCCCATCTTCAGGGTATGGACACAGACTTTGTGACTAATCATACCCAGGACACACTGGCATCTGAGACTGAACAGATTAATGAGGACACTGTAGATTAGGGAAGCATGCTGGTTCCCAGCAGAGACATGTCTGAATCAGCTCCTAGCCATTGTGGCCGGTGGGGGGAGTCCTCATGGGGGGTACTGGTGCCCGAAAGAAGCATGAGTACTGCCCTTCCCTCAAGACTGGTGTGTCATTACCTGCCACCCAACATATGGGCAGGGTCATTGTGGAGGCATAGGCGAATTCCACCAGACCTTCAGCAGAGATCGTTAGGGTGATCCAGGCTGTGCATGCTGACTTACATGTGTGCATGACCCATGTGTATGATTCATTGCATATAATGATGTACACATTGGAACATACAATATCAACTCTTGGTTGTCTGTCAGGGGTGAGGGACTGTCCTTGTGGCTGGTAATCTGGATCCTACTACTGCAGTGCTAGCATTTCCACTGCAGTATTGATTGTGAATGTGTTTACACCCAGGAAAGGCCATAACTGTGGTCATGGTCATGTTGGCTCTTCCTCTAGCAGACGATGGTCATGGTCTAGCCAAGGTCATGGGGCAGCTCGTGCAACTCCTGGCAGACCCAGTTCTTGTGGGTGGGGGTTTGCATGGGAAGCAACCCTTCTCATCAAGCATGTCTTGGATCTGTCCATCAGACAAATGCGCAGTGTTGCACCTCATGTTGAGGCTGTGTCCCTATAGACATACACTGCCACAGCCAACAGCATATCTCACATACCCACCACTAAACCTAGCATTTCTACACATTAACCCCCCCAAACAAGTTCTCACACTACCCATACCTGCACTTTTTCTTTTGGTTTACCTCAGCTCACCCACTCACACAAATCCCTGTGAAAGGCATGCACTCCTGCATTTCCTTGTCCACTTGTGAACATGATGATAACTATGCCCTATCCTGAGCAGATTGTGACCTGGGTTGCCTATGTCTAATGGACAATGGCCAGCCTATGCATGGATAAGCAGAGTGTAGTATTTGTGTATGCAGTGTTACTATATGTATCTGCTTAGCTCTTGTCTGTTTATGTTTTAAAGCTACATGCAATGCAGTGCCTCTTTGCTAGTGCCATGGTGTACTGTGCCCATCTCCATCTGTCATGGACTTTCCCTGCTATTGGCTCTTCCTCTGACTCCTCATCTGTCACGGCTGCCACTGCCTGTGGTGCTGGGAATTGAGGTCCTTGTGGTAGGCATTCCTGCTGTAACTGCTTCCTAACTATGATATTGTGTAACATAAACACAGCAAGTATTTTTGCACACATGACAATGTCATATTGCAGGGCACCGCCAGATATGTCTAGGAAGTGGAATTGTGACTTCAGTAGTCCAAACACAAATTCTACGATGTTTCTGGTTTGTGTTAGGGCATAGATGTAATTGTGGTCAGTTTAGTTATGGAGATTTTTAATTGGATCTCCAGCATCATTATCAAGATGGCCACGTAGGAAGTCCTCCCTCACAACCATTTACAGTGGACACATACCATATGTGACTGCCATGGAAACTGCCTGGGTGGCCTGCATGCACATTATAGATGATAATCTGTACACCACAAACCACCTGACAGTTGGAGTGATACCCATTTCCATTTTGCGTGCCTCCTTCCCAGTTCTTCAGGTGAGGCCTTTAGTGTGGGTGTGGGTATTGTCTGTGGCCCTAGTATCTAAAGGAAGCATGCTATAGCACAGAAGACCTGCATGGTATTTGTTCTTTCCTCTGGGGTATGTGAGAACAACAAATGTTACCCCACATGCTGAAGCATGGCATTGAGAAACTGGTGAAGTATTCTCAAGGCAAATGCCTGAGATACCTCCACTGTGTCTTCAGTGATTCACTGAAAGGTCCCTGTAGCTAAAATGCAGAAAGCAAAACATACCTTTGTATCAACTAGGATTGGTACTCCATAGCTCTCATGTGGCTGCAAATGAGGCCAACGCATATCAACTGTTTGTTGCATGGTGTCACTGTCCATTTGGTGACTGTCCAATATGTCATTGTCATAGAGGGCATGAAATGATTAGTGCTATTGGAAGACCCAGTACCTCCAAGGTTGATGCCATACACCGACAACAGCAGCAGCAGCCTTAGCAGTAGCTATAAGAGCATTTTGCAGATATAAGTTTACAGTGGTTGCAGCAACCCTTAACATGGTTCACTATTTTGCCCTGCCTGAACAAACCTATGGTTGATGCAGTGTTACTGCATGCATTTAAACATTTCTGAATTGTTCTTCCATGTTGTTTGGTCTCATTATCAAACACAACACTTTGTTATGTGCTCATTAACATATAACATGCCTGACTATGTTATTCTGGCTAGCCGCATCATGGTGCTTGGTTTTCTGAATTGCACACACCTTGCATATGGCCGCTGAAATTCACTTAATGCAATGCAGCAAAGTTGTATAAATCTGGTCCCAAGTTTACTATTTGATTGCAAATGTAAACTAATTGCTTACATTTGTGATTGTTTTACTTCAGTTTTTGCTTTTTGTGCCAAATGTGATATTAAATGAAATTGGTCTATGTACTGTGTCTTGACCAGTTTTATCTGTGATGGTCATGGTCAGTTAGCATACCAACATCTGGCCAATGTCATGGGACAGCCAGTGCAACTCCTGATATAGATAAACAGATAGATAGATAGATAGATAGATAGATAGATAGATAGATAGATAGATAGATAGACAGACAGATAGACAGACAGATAGATATATAGACAGAGACAGACAGACAGATAGATAGATAGATAAATAAATAGATAGATAGACAGACAGACATAGAAATAGAAATATAGATATATAGATATAGCTATAGATCTATATAGATATATATATTGATCAAACTACAAATATATATATATGTGTGTGTGTGTGTGTGTGTATGATATTTTATATATATATATATATATATATATATATATATAGAGAGAGAGAGAGAGAGAGAGATAAATGCAGATATAGCTATATATCTGTAGAGAAATATATATATATATATATATATATATATATATATATATGTGTGTGTATATATATATATATATATATATATATATATATATATATATATATATATATATATATATATATCTGGTTTACCTTTGAAAGGTTGAAAATAATATAACCGAACAGCCATAAATGCGAACCGTTTAATTGAAAAACCTCAAAACCGAATTACAAAATGTCGAAAATCATATAGTGAAAATCCTATTTCGACCTTTTTTTGAACCAGTGCTAATGCATAGTGAATAATGTGCATATATAGGTACAGGATACATCCATACACCAACCACTTGCAAAGTAAAGAAGTGTAGACAACACAGTAATCCCTTCTGCAAACTTCACGCTGCATGTACGTCATATACATGGCTTCCAGTCCACATTTAAAATGCAATCATATGTAAATAACTAAACATTCTGAATCCATAAAAGCACCATAGCTGTGTATGCTCCAAATCAAAAGAACACCCAATACATACATTTAGTGCGCTGTGTTTCAAAAGGAACAGTGTTTGGCTACTAGTAAAATCCAAGGCACAAAAAACACAAAAGGCCAAAGAGCTGTAGAGTCTGCACATGGAATTTAATATACAACCAAAGTAAAAAAGAGTTAACCAAGATAAAAGGACTTTAAGTGCTTTTCGTCTGCTCACTAGCAAACTTCTTCAGAAGTAAAAAATGCAACCAATTAAGCATTCTTATATAGGATCACAATTTAAAAGTGTGGGAAACTGTAATGTTAATTAATCATTAAGCCAACAACAACTTTAACTCAAGCCTCTAGTATTGTATGCATATAAAACCTCATAAATCTGAATACACATAAATATATATAAAAATTGCATAAATGTATATAACATATATAATAAAATTTTATAACAATGAAAATGTTCCTTAAAATACCTTGCTAGATTTTACTTTAAATAGTACCATATTGAACAATTATTTAATAAAATAAATTACCAGGAAACTCTATCTTTGTCAACTTTTAAGCTTTAAAATGCTCATAATAGAACATGATTCATTTAATCCAGGAAAGTTAAATGCATTTAGTTTCAACTGCCATAATAATTCCAATTCTTCCAATTTAAAGGAAGCCGGACCACCCCTAATGTCATGTGAAAAGTGATCGATAACCAGAAATTTGAATTGATGGTGTACATTCAAGTGGGCATTTTTCGCTAAGGCATTGTCCATTTTATTGTGACCAATGGCATAAAGATGTTCATATATGCTTTCACGGAACTTCCGTTCCATTTTACCCACATAAAATGCGGGACAAACTGCACATCTTGCCAGATAGACAATAAATTTAGTATTACAGTTATACTTTGATTTTAATTTAAAGTGTTGCCCATTGATTACAAATGAATTGGTCACATCAATATGTTTGCAATAATTGCAATTTTCACACTTGAACATTCCTGTAATTCTAGGCGCCATTATATAATGCCTCTCCAAAAGGTTTTTCAAGTTGCTCCCTCTCTTGAATACTATTGAAGGTTAACACCCCAACTGTTCAAACAGAACATGATTAGATCTAAAAACAGGTCCCAATTTTTACATACTATTTTAACTATAAAGTTACTTTGAACATTGAAGGCTGTGATGAAACTACATTGGGAATGTTGCTCTTTCTGTACTGGCTGCCTAGTAGAAAAATCAGTGATTACCAATTCCGATATAATACTACCAGTATCAGATGGGGGTTTAACCCATAAAATTGGTTTCAACAACAACTTTTTTCTTTTAAACGTAATTTCCTCTATTAAGGAGTTTAATAAGTATTCAGGGTAGCCATGATGCATAAACAATTGCTTCAAAAATAAACATTCTTTGTTAAAGTCATCATCCAGGCTAGAAATACGTGAGGCCCTCACCAAATGGCCCTTAATAACAGACCTTTTTTGATGGAAGGGATGACAACTGGAAAAATTAAGAAATTAATTTGAATATGTTGTTTTCCTAAATATTTGGGCAGTAAAACCAGTAACTCTCTATTCTTAACCAACCAAATATCCAAGTAAGATATAGCCTCAGTACTAAAATTGTAAGTAAACTGTAGGAAATCAGTAGTGGCATTAAATTTGTTCACTAAATCATTTGCTGTATGTTCATCACCATTAATTAAAATGAAACTATTGTCTAAAAATCTAGTATAATATAGTAAACACTCTGCCTCACTCACTTCCTTAAATACATAATTAGATTCCCAGTAGGCCATAACTAAATTGGCCACACTGGCTCCACAAGGAGAGCCCATTGCTAAGCCTACTTTTTGTAGATAGAACCTGTTGTCAAACATGAAATAATTATTAGTAAGAGTAAGATCTAACAGTTCCATTACCAGGGCTATATCTTTACTTGGAGCTCCATGTTTTCTCATTATTGCAGCTACCCACTCGATACTGACCTGATGGGGGATGCATGTATATAGGTCTTTGACATCAATTGTTAGAAAGTTGCTGTCGTCTTTGTACTCTAAATTGTTCAAACTTGCCAAAAAAGTCCAAGAATCTTTACATATTTGTGTTTCTAAAACTACAAATTTCTGCAAAATAGAGTCAATGACCTTCGAACATGCATAGGTTGGAGACCCCCGACTGTCAACTAATGGTCTCATGGGTGGGTCATTTATATCCTTATGTATTTTAGGGATTCCAAACAAGGATGGATATTTTGGGAATCAAGTAATCATATAATTAAGCACTACTTGGTCTACACATCCCTCAATAAACAAATCATTTAAGCATATTTTAATCAAGTTATAAGCTTTATTCGCTTCCAATCTAGAACTCTCCTGGTACGTATCGCTATTTAGCAGACTATGCATGCACTCGTATGTCCTGAGATTGGATATATTTCAAATGGTCACTCTCATTAAGATATTTATCATCGTTATAATTAGGCTTAAACCTATGATTAGCCATATGTCTGAAATCCAACTCACACAGTTGCTCAAAAGTTTGAAGCAACGGGTGCAATGGGGGGTTAAAGGTACTTGCAATACGAAAAACATTATCACACACTGTATCTGCTGAATTCATAAAATACAACTGGAAATTCAGTTTCCTTGTGAAAGTTTTAAGTTCTAAAATAGTTTTAGCAATGTCCATTCAATGCCAGGGTACATATGTATTACCTTTAGCCAGAAATTCTACTATATCCAAAGAAATTTCACTGGCTGAAAAATTATATACTTTAAAGTCATCTTCTTTATTAACAATAACCCTGGGTCATTCCAGTTGTTGTTGAGCATCTAAAGGGCACGACAAAGTAGTCAAAGGACCATTAAGAACAGTGTCATTATGGACATGATTTTCATCTTTACTAACATCTATGAGAAAGGAAGAAGTGCCTAGTGAGAATGGTGTTACCTCACCCAAGGGTTCTTCCTCTAATATTAATTCTGATCCATATTATAACTTTGTGTACTCCTGTTCCCCATGGCAAATCTCTGATGTTTTGGCTTGGCTCCTAAATAATTGTCCTTCCAAAAATCCTGCTGTTGGTGACCATTCTGATTAAAATGTCTTTTGTTATAATTATAATTAACCCGAGGGGCATTTTGTAGACTCTCACTTTTCCAAATCTCACCCTGGCCCATACCATTTGTATTAAATAAACCAAAATTGTCCAGTTCATCCAACCGACCAATATATTATGATTATTACTAACTGATGTATGGTCAACGGGTTGAAATGGTTGATGTTCAATCGAACTATTTGTATGTTGATGATCACCGCCGTACTGGTTGGTACTCATTTGGCCAGGACGCCAAATTTGAGCTAACGAGGGGGGTGGATAAGCCGTACCTTGACTGTAAGCTTTACTGTCACAATCTAATTTTTTGACTTTATTACCTTTAAGCTTATTCATATGTTGGTTAATGCTGTCAAAAATTCTACTATATTCAAATTTGTACCTGTCAAATTCCAAATCACCATGAACTTTATTGTCCAACTCACTAATTGTTTTAGAAATACTGTCCACAAAGAGGGAATAATGCGTAATCATTAATTCGATAAGCTCAAAACCTTGCTTATCGAAGAGCTGAATCAGTTCTATGTGAAAGGGTGAGTCTTTAATAAGACCAGTCGGGTATTGAACCCTACGCAAACCTTTCGGCATAATCTTTTGTTTTAAGCATTCTTTAAAGTATGAAATTTCAAGTTGGGTTTTTTCAGCTTTAAAAAATGAGTGTCCAACAATTTAAAATTGCTAACAATATCAGGACAATCAAAGTCATTACCTCTTATTTGTTGCAAATTCACTGTGGGCGATGACTGCTCCGTAGAGAAAGAAAAACTATCCGCCAACCATGCTGCTAAAGAACATGGGTTGCCATCTGTATCTTGGCGAAAATTAGAAGTAATATTATGCTGAGATAACACACGGCCATGAACTGCTCCATTATGATTTATATGAACCTGACCTTGTGTAGGCAGTAGCTGGTTAGACAGCTGATAACCACTCAAACTGCACGTTGCCCCAACTAAATCCACCGGTCTTTGAGCCGGTGGTGGTGTAATAGTGTCCGTACGGTCTCCGTCAGCAACAGCTGCCTGCTGTCTCAGCCCCAAGACATCAGCGGTTTCAGATATAGTCACCGGAACCACTACTTCATGTGAATTAGTGAAATGTTCACCAGTCGCCCGCACTTGTATATTAGTACCATTCGCATCCAAGGGAATTAGGTGCTTGAGATCCTGTTGGTTGTTATCGAGCTGGTCAAGCCTATGGCAAATAGACTCGATTTTGTTCAAAACAGCACCCGGCATTTCCGGGCTCAATGTTGACAAAAAGTTTACATCGTCAGATGGATTTGTGTTGACAATCCGTTCTTCTTGTGTGAACAAGCTCTGAGAAGCCGTTGAGTCAGACGCCATAGCAAACTTATCCACCCCCCTCGTTAGCTCAAATTTGGCTTCCTGGCCAAATGAGTACCAACCAGTACGGCGGTGATCATCAACATACAAATAGTTTGATTGAACATCAACCAATTCAACCTGTTGACCTTACATCAGTTAGTAATAATCATAATATTGGTCGGTTGGATGAACTGGACAATTTTGGTTCATTTAATAGAGATGGTATGGGCCAGGATGAGATTCGGAGAAGTGAGAGGCTACAAAATGCCCCTCAAGTTAATTATAATTATAACAAAAGACATTTTAATCAGAATGGTCACCAACAGCAGGATTTTCGGAAGGACAATTGTTTAGGAGCCAAGCTGAAACATCAGAGATTTGCCATGGGGAACAGGAGTACACAAAGTTACAATATGGATCAGAATTAATATTAGAGGAAGAACCCTTGGGTGAGGTAACACCATTCTCACTAGGTGCTTCTTCCTTTCTCATAGATGTTAGTAAAGATGAGGATCATGTCCATAATGACACTGTTCTTAATGGTCCTTTGACTACTTTGTCGTGCCCTTTAGATGCTCAACAACAACTGGAACGACCCAGGGTTATTGTTAATAAAGAAGATGACTTTAAAGTATATCATTTTTCAGCCAGTGAAATTTCTTTGGATATAGTAGAATTTCTGGCTAAAGGTTATACATATGTACCCTGGCATCGAATGGACATTGCTAAAACTATTTTAGAACTTAAAACTTTCACAAGGAAACTGAATTTCTGGTTGTATTTTATGAATTCAGCAGATACAGCGTGTGATAATGTTTTTCGTATTGCAAGTACCTTTAACCCCCCATTGCACCCGTTGCTTCAAACTTTTGAGCAACTGTGTGAGTTGGATTTCAGACATATGCTTAATCATAGGTTTAAGCCTAATTATAACAATGATAAATATCTTAATGAGAGTGACCATTTGAAATATATCCAATCTCTGGATATATGGGTGTGTAAACCTGATAAAGGGGGTGGTCTAGTGATTTTTGATCAAGCTGATTACATTGATTGCATGCATAGTCTGCTAAATAGTGATACGTACCAGGAGAGTTCTAGATTGGAAGCGAATAAAGCTTATAACTTGATTAAAATATGCTTAAATGATTTGTTTGCTGAGGGACGTGTAGACCAAGTAGTGCTTAATTATATGATTACTTTATTCCCAAAATATCCGTCCATGTTCAGAATCCCTAAAATACATAAGGATATAAATGACCTGCCCATGAGACCATTAGTTGACAGTTGGGGGTCTCCAACCTATGCATATTCGAAGGTCATTGACTCTATTTTGCAGAAATTTGTAGTTTTAGAAACACAAATATGTAAAGATTCTTGGACTTTTTTGGCAAGTTTGAACAATTTAGAGTACAAAGATGACAGCAACTTTCTAACAATTGATGTCAAAGACCTATATACATGCATCCCCCATCAGGTCAGCATCGAGTGGGTAGCTGCAATAATGAGAAAACATGGAGCTCCAAGTAAAGATATAGCCCTGGTAATGGAACTGTTAGATCTTACTCTTACTAATAATTATTTTATGTTTGACGACAGGTTCTATCTACAAAAAGTAGGCTTAGCAATGAGCTCTCCTTGTGGAGCCAGTGTGGCCAATTTAGTTATGTCCTACTGGGAATCTAATTATGTATTTAAGGAAGTGAGTGAGGCAGAGTGTTTACTATATTATACTAGATTTTTAGACAATATTTTCATCTTAATTAATGGTGATGAACATACAGCAAATGATTTAGTGAATAAATTTAATGCCACTACTGATTTCCAACAGTTTACTTACAATTTTAGTACTGAGGCTATATCTTACTTGGATATTTGGTTGGTTAAGAATAGAGAGTTACGTGGTTTTACTCCCCAAATATTTAGGAAAACAACATATTTAAATTAATTTCTTCATTTTTCCAGTTGTCATCCCTTTCATCAAAAAAGGTCTGTTATTAAGGGCTAGTTGGTGAGGGCCTCACGTATTTCTAGCCTGGATGATGACTTTAACAAAGAATGTTTATTTTTGAAGCAATTGTTTATGCATCATGGCTACCCTGAATACTTATTAGACTACTTAATAGAGGAAGTTACGTTTAAAAGAGAAAAGTTGTTGTTGAAACCAATTTTATGGGTTAAACCCCCATCTGATACTGGTAGTATTATATCGGAATTGGTGATCACCGATTTTTCTACTAGGCAGCCAGTACAGAAAGAGCAACATTCCCAATGTAGTTTCATCACAACCTTCAATGTTCAAAGTAACTTTATAGTTAAAATAGTATGTAAAAATTGGGACCTGTTTAGATCTAATAATGTTCTGTTTGAACAGTTGGGGTGTAATATATGCAATAGTATTCAAGAGAGGGAGCAACTTGAAAAACCTTTTGGAGAGGCATTATATAATGGCGCCTAGAATTACAGGAATGTTCAAGTGTGAAAATTGCAATTATTGCAAACATATTGGTGTGACCAATTCGTTTGTAATCAATGGGCAACACTTTAAATTAAAATCAAAGTATAACTGTAATACTAAATTTATTGTCTGTCTGGCAAGATGTGCAGTTTGTCCCACATTTTATGTGGGTAAAATGGAACGGAAGTTCCATGAAAGAATATATGAACATCTTTATGCCATTGGTCACAATAAAGTGGACAATGCCTTAGTGAAACATGCCCACTTGAATGTACACCATCAATTCAAATTTCTGGTTATCGATCACTTTTCACATGACATTAGGGGAGATCCGGCTTCCTTTAAATTGGAAGAATTGGAATTATTATGGCAGTTGAAACTAAATGCATTTAACTTTCCTGGTTTAAATGAATCATGGTCTATTATGAGCATTTTAAAGCTTAAAAGTTTACAAAGATAGATTTCCCTGGTAATTTATTTTATTAAATAATTGTTCAATATGGCACAGTTTGAAGTAAAATCTAGCAAGATATTTTAAGGAACATTTTCATTGTTATAAAATTTTATTATATATGTTATATACATTTATGCAGTTTTTATATATATTTATGTGTATTCAGATTTATGAGGTTTTATATGCATACAATACTAGAGGCTTGAGTTAAAGTTGTTGTTGGCTTAATGATTAATTAACATTACAGTTTCCCACACTTTTAAATTGTGATCCTATATAAGAATGCTTAATTGGTTGTATTTTTTACTTCTGAAGAAGTTTCCTAGTGAGCAGACGAAAAGCGCTTAAAGTCCTTTTATCTTGGTTAACTCTTTTTTTACTTTGGTTGTATATTAAATTTCATGTGCAGACTCTACAGCCTTTTGGTCTCTAGTGTTTGGCTACTAATTTAACAAAGCTTCATGCGTAAATTCAGCTCTGTTGCAGAGAAGCCTTTCAAAGGCAGTTTCCTTATCCATGAGCCTCCTCCGTTTAGGTGATGCAGGTACACACAATTCATGCCTAATACGCATATCATCCACATGATTTTGCTCCAATTGTATGGCATGCAACACATCTAACAGGTATAACTGTTTTTTCCCCATCATACTGAGTAGACTCCTATGCCATCCCTCTACTGCATTTTGGCTACGAGAATAGCCCATGGTACACATATCATATTGATTCCAGAAGGGTATTTCATATGTCGGAGGCAACCTTTCCAATGTCCATATCTACGTGGTCTGCCCAGGATATAGTTTTCTCTGAAAAAGGTACAGAGCACCTTGCCATACTCTGGTATATCCAAGAAATGTATAGTTATCCCCTTTGGGAAAAATCATGTATCCGTGAATTACCATATAGGTGGCAATACACTAAACACCAAAGGTGTGATAAGAGACTTAGGGACACAGGTGGACAGTGGTCTCACCTTCGATAACCACATCGCCACAACAGTCAGGAAATCCTTCTATGTGGCACACCTCATCACTAAGGGCTTTTCATCCAGAAAAAAGGAGGTCATTGTCCCACTGTACTCATCCCTCATTAGACCCATTATAGAATACAATGCCCCATTCGGTATGTACCTCTCAAGACATCTGCAACAACTGGAAAGGCCAGAAATACCTCACTAAAAGAATCACAGGCCTAAAGCAGATGCCCTACACTGACCGCCTTAAAAAACTCCAGCAATATTCTGTCGCATATCATCTACTCAGAGGCGATCTCTGCTTAACATACAAGGACATGTCAAACCCAGAGCTGTTGCACATGCTACACTTAAAGAAATCCCAATCCCTCAGATCCACATGCTCTAGGGATCTAAACCTTGTCATCACAATAAACAAAACATGCTGGAGGGATAGGTTCCTGACCCAGGGACTCCCCAGACTCTGGAATAGATTGCCCATACATGTCAAGCAGAGTGCCTCTTTGGCCCTCTTCAAAAGGAACCTTGACGATTGGATGGGAGAAAGGAAATTCACCCCGGGGATCACGTCAGTCGCCCTGCTAGACAGGGGTCCAGGGAAGTAAATAGTGTGGGAAGAAATAGCGAGTGAATTGTTATGGCTAGGCTTGTATAGGCCCTAGGGCTGATAGCCTAGTACCAACCTATGAACCTATTCAATCTCCCCAAATGTGCATGCAACATCCTCAGGGGACACAAAAGCCAGTGCTGAGAGTTCCTTGCAAGGCATAGCAAATGACACATTACTACCAAATGCAGAGGCCAAATGTAACTTTTGAATCTGACGCCAGACTATCTGGCAGAGGTGAAACCAGCAGCCCTTCGCAGCAGAGCCACTTAAATGCCTCTTTATACAATTCAAGGGAGCTCTCTCAAAATCAGAACCATGTTAGACATTAACCTGAACTCATGCTGTACACATAACTCCAACACAATACTTCAGAACAGGTCATAGCACTGTTCAGACTTGCTAGGCAATATGCCATACACTACCGGACAGACTTTCCTGCAGTTTGCATTACCCAAAGCACAGTATATACTATAGATCTGGCAACATTCAGATATGCTGATAGGAAATGTACTGTCTGCCATGATATACTCTGAGTTACAGAGCATTTTAAGGTTAGCCACAATAGTTATCACAACATGAACATAACTATTGGTATCACCACTGCTGTGGTGTACTATAAAGGCACCCGATTTAATTGGTAACATGTCAGGGCTCAAGTCCCTCAATGACCGCATGGCTTGAAAGGTTGCCACTTTTTTGTTATACCTCGGCCTGGTTATACTCTGCTTTAAGGCAGTTGTGTTGGGTAGTTTGTGTATTACATCAGAGGACGTGGTGGCTAGTACTTCAGAAACCACCTTACAGGGGTCCCCTATTGAGTGTTCTGCCCGTCTTTTTAACTGGCCACGTACCCTGAATAACTCATATTTCAGGACATCAGGAGCATGATAGTGCTTCGTACTTTTCAATAATTTAAAACCGTCGCACTCCATTTCAGTGACACACCTGCGTTTACACTTATCCTTATTCTTCCTTATGCAGCACCTATACTGCCTCACATTCACAGCTGTTTCCTGATAGTGTCAGTACCCATCCACTACTAACAATTTCCTCCCTTTCTGTGTTGTGGTTGTCATATACACGGCATTCAGTACCCAGGCTTAAACTGCACATTACCTGCACCACCACCCTGCAAGTATACAAATACCATTATGTTATGGTAGTACAAATACACATTAGCAGCACTTTGTTTTACCTTGTCTGTACATCTTACCTGCATTGCGGCTTTACAAAGTTTGGATTGTCTAACTGTGTACGAGTCAAGCTACACGGTTCAGGGAAGCTACAAAGAACTACTGTCATTAACGGATTCATGTCCTATTACCGTGACAACACATAACCTTGCATTCATATATGCCAAATTGCAGAACCAGTTCACATTCCTTAAGATCGCACAATTGCTAATCGCACATATGGAATCTTGAAAACTTAACTTACACTCAATTGTGATTCGACATTGTGATTTTCAACCTTTCAAAGGTAAACCTACATATATACATATATATATCATCCATGCTAATGTTACTTCTATATCATTCTCAGATGATTTAATCCTCTGTATTAATTTAACCTTGTGCTTCTCCTCTCAACCATTAAACATGTAAATATGCTTTACATCCTTCTCCAAGCTGCTGTTTAACTTTTGTTTAGTTTTTGCTATTTTGTATGTAAAATTTGCTTAGTTTGTTTCTGTTTCCACTATGTATTGTACTTCATATTATGGAGCCTGTACTTTGCATTATTGGAGCTTTTCTCCCCGGCCTCCACTGAAAGCGGGCTCTTTGAGGCCAGTGGACCTCCCCAGTCATCAAACTGGAAATCAATAAATAAAATAAATATATATATATATATATATATATATATATATATATATATATATATATATATATATATATATATTTACTAGACAATCTCGAAATACTGAAATGTCAAATTTCAGTATTTCGAGACTGCATAGTCGAAATTTCGAGACTGCATAGTTGAAATTCCACATGCCCGAAAACCCACAACCACGAAAACCAAAATCGCGACCACACACACACACACACACACACACACACACACACACACACACACACACACACACACACCACCACACAAACATACCTAACTACACTACAACAAACAAAACAATACACACAAACACAACATACAAACACACCTACCCTACCTATAAGCAGGGGGGCAAGCCACCCTGCACCCCCCATGTGGGGGGCTGTGCCACCCACACCCCCTCTACTTATATATGCTAACTCCGAGGTTGCACTAAACACACAAACACACAAAAAACACCACTACACAGTCACACACACTAAAATCCCTACCCAATACCCTTACATAAACACCACTTACCTGAATCCTCAGCTAAATCCACAAACCGCACTGCACGTCACGAACACGACACCACAACAGCAGATTTGACATTTCCGTATTCGAGATTTCAGTATTTTGAGATTGTCTAGCAAACTCATATATATATATATATATATATATATATATATATATATATATATATATATATATATATGTACACAGTGTATATGCATGCAATAATTTACATACAAAGAAACTAGTGCAGACTGTTGAAATTTAATTCTGCTCACAGATACAACCTTAAACCATTCAGTGTTTCTTGATCTGTGAAATAGTCAGATGTTAGCTTTCTGAAAGTTAGACTGATTTTTTGTACCATTCCTACATTCTAACAGCTGTTTGAGCTTTGCAGTATAAAGAGTTAACACTTCCTGTTGATCTCTTGAGGCAACAGCCATGCAGTTTCGTAAGAAAGTCCATAGCTTATAAAGCAGGAAAGCTGCAGCACCAAGAAAATATCCGTCTGGGACAGGAATGTGACATAAAGGAACTTGAGCAGGAGGGAGTGAATAAATATTGAAAATTAATGAAGCATCAACAATAAAACATGAACAAATGTGAATAAAACTTAGTAAGGAATATTTTAGAAGAATAAAATTAATACTGAAAATAACTGTGACATCTAGGAGCAAAGTTCAAGTTATAAACCAATGTTCTCTTACTGTTCTAACTTAGAATTTTGGGATGATTGACTTGTCCCAAAAGGTATTGGATCAGTTGGACAGGAAAACAAGAAAAATACTTCATACTTATCAAATGATTTATAAAAATCACTGTATACCAAGATTATATATTCCTTGTTCTGAAGGAGGTATGGACATCCTCAAACTTGATTACCTATATAAATCTGCAATCATAGCGCTGCGTAAATAATCTGCTGACCTGACAAGATTCAAGCATAGTGAAATTTTAAAACATGAGGAGAACAAGTCTAAGATGACTTCTCTGCTTAGTTTAGCAAAAGCATTTTGGTGTAGACAAAAATCAGGCATCAACTGAATGTGCCAAAAAACAAAAGAAACAATATAAGACAAAGGATCAGATGAGAAGGTAAGACCTGTGGAAAATCCATAAATATAGTTGCAAGTATAGAACACTCCTGAAGCAACCTCATGTCAATCAGGATCTAATGCAGGAATGGTTAAGGAGAGGTGAATTTAAATCAAATTATGAAAGGTTAATTTTGGCAGGCCATGATAGTAGACTATGTACAAGTTGGTTTACAGAGTCCATTGAACATGTTCAAGAAACAGACAAATGCAGGTTTTGTAAAAGAGAGCTGGAAACAGTTGCACATCTTGTTGCCTGGTGTGATACACTAAATGGCAGGAGGCCTGTATACTGAAACGCATGATAATGTGGCCAGACTGCTGCATTAGGGATTGTGCAAACATTATAATATTAAAGTATCTGAGAAGCATTGGAAACATGCACCACAAAGCATTATAGAAAATGATGATACTATGTCACATGGGATTACCCATTACCAGTGATAGGAGTAATCTATTACAATAAGTAATAGATTACTGTAATATATTACAATTTCTAGTAACTGGTACTATAACTAGTTACTTTTTAAAAATAGTAACTAGTAATAGTAATATATTACTTTTTTAGTAACTAGTAACTTAAGTGTGAGTTACTTTTGAATTACTTTTGCTTAAACCAGTGGTTCTCAACGTGGGTGATATAGCCTCCTAAAGAGGGATGTAAAACTTCCGGGGTCCCTATATAGTATGAATTGTAATCAGATGTTAAGAGGTAATAGACACTTTGAAGTGGCAATTTGGATAAAAAATTACAACATGATGTTGTGAAAGCTCATAGCACGTAGCATTCATAATAGATCATTAGAATTAGTCTGGAGCAAAATTTATTTCATTTTTTTAAGCACTGCAAGGAGGTGAAAACTAATGATGACCAGCCCTGCCCTGGTACTGTGGGACTCTCACCCACTAAAGCATCCCCTAACACTGGACAATTCTAGCCTGCCAGAGATCATATCCTTACCTTGCAATATAATAAATGGCATTGGTTCTTCATACCACCACCAGTCAGAATCAAACTCATCAGTTGAGCACCCGATGCCCCAAACCACTGCACCAAGCAGGACGCTTCAAGTGGATCTAGGATCAACCAACTTTTGTCCTGACAATATTTTATGTTCTATTTAAAATTATTTTCAGGTTTCGATTTTTAGTTGCTGAAAATAGACAAAATGTGATATATTTTTATAGGTCTTGTGCTGTTGGCTGGTTTGGTTTAATTATCTGTGACTCTCTAGCTATAAAGATTAGTCTTTTTCTTCTCCTTTCAGCTGTGCCCGTTAGGGATCACCACGGTGGATCATCAGTCTGCAGAACAAGTAGCAGTGGAGTTTCACATTGTTGAGTTGCCAGCCCAGCATTCAACCTTCTTCAGAAGGTACACACATGCACACACTCACACCTAAAGCCAATTTAGAATGTCTAATCCACCTGCAGTATGTCTTGGGAATGTTGGAGGAAACCAGAACACCCGAAGGAAACCCACTCGAACACAGGGAGTGTAGATCATAGTGTGAGTGTTGTACTTTTAAAGCCACTGTAGTTCATGGGTATATGCACAGAAAGTACTTAGCACGTGCAAGCAGAGTGCCATTTTGTGTAAGCAGCTGGAGTGAAAGAATTTATGTGTATAGCAGTCAGTCAGTCAGTTAGCTAGTTTGCTTAAGTTTTATGTTCCAGTCATCCATCCTGATGTGTTTGTGTGTAATAAATATCTTAAATGAACACCCAAGCCTCGTCATCTTATTTGAATACACAAGACGAGTGACATGTTCTCAAAATGGGATCCGAAGTCAAAACTTCTTAAAACCATGAGGCTCACAGTCAGAAATGGAAGAATATACAAGACTGGATCAAACAACTGCAAAACAACTCTTAAACAGGTCAGAAAAATTTCCAGGTTCTTAAACTCATTTAAATGATTTTTCCCTCAATGAATATAAAGCAAAGCATTCCAAACAAATCACTGAATAAACAAAATGTTCAAAATTGAGACACTGAAAAAAGTACTTGAAATAATTACGAAAACATTTGAAACTATCAGAATCATATAAAATGTTCAAAAAAGAAAACTATTTTTTCACAATGTACTACTTTTTCACATTAACTAAAGGTATTCAAAGTATATAAAGTGTGCAAAGTGTTGGCAGTGTGTGCAGTATTACAGTACAGTCTTTTCAAAGAGTACAGTTATTTCAAAGAGTATGTTGTACAGCTGAATACAATTTCAAGTACATGGTGTGTGTTTGACACTTATTTGCCATGGCAGAGGGATTTCACTGACCTGATCCGCTTGTGTTTGATAATATTGCTGAAAACTGGAGAATGTGAGCAAGAATGTGATATTTTCTCCACAGGCTGCTTTTTCTGATAAAGACACATATACAAAAGCATTTATTCTGCTCAATTTAACTGGTTCAGAAGCCATTGAAAGAGAACATTAATTTGTGTATGCACCTGCCGTTTATGCAGAGAAGGGGGAAGATTGCCATATTGTGATACAGGCTGAAACGTGGGAAGACTGAGTGCTTAAAATGTAAATTTAGAGAAATGTGCAACCCTCAAATTAATATTATAGTGGAAAGGCACTATTTTACACAAGAGATCAAAAGCCTGGTGAAACGTTTGCAGCATATATAACTGACTTGAGAATGAGTTGATAAGACAAGGTTGTGTGTGGTGTTAATAATAATGTAGTGAGGAAAGATTTTGTTTTGAGACAGTGATTTAACTTTAAGCAAAAACACAGAGATTTGGCAGATATATGATCTTCTAGAAAAGTACATGAATATGCTTATGAATGATAAGAACATGCTAGTATAAAAAGATCATGTGAAGCACCATGGCCAAATGCTATTCTAATTGGAACAAGGCTAGTCACAGCACCCAAGCTGTTGAGGTGGCTTGAAATAAGTGTGATCTGGCATTGATTATTCCCAGTGCAACACAATGGAATCCCACTTTTTACGCGATGGAGAGAATTCACCTCATTGTAACTCAGGGTGAAGGCTTGCTGAATGAGATTTGTAAACAGATTGGAATTGTCATCTTCAGGTCTGCAGAAATTACCTTTGTTGCTGAGTTTGTGCAAGCAATGCAGCCCTCTGGCAATGGCTCTGAACATCCTGCAGCCAGAGCTGAAAAGCTTCATGGGAATCCTGACCCTCACCATTACATGTCTGAAAAACAAGTTGTCCAAGGTCAGGCAGTCTGTGAAGCTTGTTGTGCCTCTAGTTGATGCTCTTCTTAAAAGGCATTGAGGCTCAGCTCAATCACCTTCTGGAGCGTGAAGAGGTCATTCTGGCTAGCATAGTGCATCCACAGCTCCATTTGCGATGGATGGACATGGAAGAGCAGAAACTCAAATCTCTGCTCCTTGATGCCATGCAGAAACTGGATGAGCCTGCACATGGGTCATCTGAAGCTTCTGCATTAACTGCTGACGACGGCTTCTTCAGCTTCAAAGAGTCGATGCCAGCCAATGTCAGCATATCTTCTCAGATGGGCATGTATCTGGCTAACCCTTCCTGAGAAATATCTTCTCTCAGCAATTACTCTATAGTCAAGAAGATATTTCTGAACACTAATACAGCTCTGCCATCTAGTGCATCTGTTGAATGCCTGTTCAGTCTTGGTGGACATATGCTGACTGCAAGAAGAAATAGACTCACTTACGAACACTTTGAAAAGTTGCTCCTTCTTCGAGCCAACAGAAATGAGTAGTTATTATAAATAGTTATATAAAGTGATATTTTGGTTGACGTTGTTGTGTTAACAGTCTTGTTAGACTTGTATGACATTGTTGCATCCTCAGCATTTGTTTTAGCAGATTAGCCTAATGTACATTGCTGAAAATTTGATGGGTTGTAACTTGTTATGGGTCATGTGTTGCTGACTGTGTGCATTTTGGTTTAAGTATTAAATTGTGACTCTTACTATAAAGACTGGTCTGTGGGACTTTGTAAACTGTAAAATGCTATTCATCATTATTGTAACACTGTGTATACAACTTTAATACACTCATATTCATGTGCAGTAAGTATGTATTCCTCACACACAAGTGCTATGTGAGTAAATCTGAACATGGGAATTGATAAACTATACTTACATAAAAGTAACTCAACAGTAACTAGTTACTTTAGTTAGTAACTAGTAATAGTAATACATTACTTTTTTAGAAAAGTAATAAGTAATAGTAACATATTACTTTTACTTAAAAGTAACTTGTAATAGTAACTTATTACTTTTGTAAGTAACTAGCACAACACTGCCCATTACCAACAGTTCAAAAAATAGACGCGAGAAAACAAGATGTAGTAGTCCATGAAAAAAAAATAAAAGTAGTATTGATCGTAGAAATCGCTAACAACCAGTGATTACAGTTTCTTACACACAGATAGACACAAAGTCATAAAATACCAGAATTTGTATGCAGGAATGAGGGCATTGTGGAAGAAGGCTACCCAGACAGTTCCAATAGTAGTAGGAGGAGCAGTGGGTCTTATAAAAAAGAATTTACTGTCATATTTAGATATGTTACTGATATATGTAACGTTGTATGAATTGCAGAAAGAGTTAGTCCTGGGCACAATGCAGGTGCTGCAAAGAACATTTTTGGCTAATGTCAAAGACTGGAACAGTACTAATTTCATGAACCTTAATCATACTTTGACTTAGGAATGGGGTCCATTCCCATCATGATATTAGAAACCCAAGAGTCTTGGAGAAATTAAACCCCTGTCTGGGCTGTGCCGTATAAAGAGCTAACAGTTTCTGTTGATCTCTTGATGCAACAGCCATACATTTTAGTAAGACAGTCCTTCTGTATTGCACAGCTGTATCTAGATTTAGGGATGTCATTGTCCTATTTTACCCAACCCTCAGGGTTGGGGATTGGCATAGTGGTTAAACTGTTTACCTCACAGATGCAAGGTATATGATTTGATTCTCACCTTTGAAAGGGAAATTGGCTAGGCCTAAAATGGCCCTCAAGGGGAGCTAGCCTAGTACTTACCTATAAAGCTTATTAGGCCAACCATTGAGCATAATGCCCCCTTGGCATGGGATTTCAGATATCAAACCCCTGCCACTATTTTCAGTATCCTGCAGACTGTTAACAGGTGATGACATATAACTGACATACAAGGCATCCTCCAACCCAATACTAAAGGATTCACTGCACATCAGCAAGTCAAATGTGGTCAGAAATATTCAATCTAGGAATCTAAATCTCTTCTGTAGCTTTAACAGAATGATTTGGAAGGACAGGTATATTTCACAGAGAATACCACTGTTCTGGAAATAGACTCCCAGTGCACATATAACAAAGCTCATCCCTGATAAATATTAAAACACAACTTGGATCTATGGGCAGGAAGCAGAAAATGTACCACAGGACTGCCCTATACTACCAATGGACAGAGGCAGCTCCTAAATGCTTTATTCCATGCATAGGTCCTGTAGATCAGTATATATGTATACCTTTAAGAAGTTTCCATGGGCTTGCACACATGTATAAAAACTCAGCACGTGTGAGCCAGACTGCCATTTTGTAGAGAGCTGTTGAGATGTAAACATATCTGTATATAATGGTCAATTAATCAGTTTGTTTATATTTTATGTTGCTGCTATCCATCCTGATGTGTTCCTATATAATAAAGCATATAAACAAACTATCCCGCCTGTTCATCTTGAATCATAACATAGTACAAGCAACATGATGTCAGAATGGGATCCAGAATCAAGACCAAGAGGCACTCAGTTAATGTTGGAGGAATATAGAGAAATGGATCATCCCTACTGCATGTACAACTTGCAAAACAGGTTAGAAACAAATTCCATGTACTAAAACTTGCTTAAATGATTTTTTATTCGAAGAATATAAAACAAAGCACTCAGAATGCTCAAAACGAATTTCTCGTTAAACAAAATGTCCAAAACTGTGACATAGTGACAAAAATATTTGAAATAGTTATGTAAATATGTTTGAAATAATGTTTGAATCACATAAAATGTATAAAATAAGGAAAACGACTACATTTTTTGCTATGTGATACTTTTTCTCATTAATTAAAGCTATTCAAGATATCTGAAGTATACAGAGTGTTCGCAAATTTGTGCAGAATTATGGTCAGTTAATTTGCAAAATACAGCCATTTCAAAGCATATTTCGCAAAATACAATATTTCGAAGATTTTATTGTGCATTTGAATGTTATTACGAGTACCTAGTGTGTGTGTGCATGTTTGTACATAATTACAAGGGCCATATTTGCAGTGTGTTTAAGCATATTTGGTTGGCATAGCTGAAGGATTTCAAAAACATGGTCCACTTGTATTTGATAATAATATTGCAGAGAATTAGAGAGTGTTTGAGGAAGAGTACAATATTTGCATACAAGCTGCATTTTCTGATAAAGATGTAGCATGTACAATTCAAAACATTCAGTTCAAATTCAAAGGCATTTATTTTGCTTAATGTAGTTGGTTCAGAAGTCATAGAAAGAGAGCATTAATTTGTGCATGCACCTGCTGTTGTTTGCAGGGGATGGGGAAAACCATCATATAGTGGCACCGGCTGAAACAAGGGAAGACCCTGAGTGCTTAAAACATAAATTTAGAGAAATGTGTAACCCCCAAATGAATATTGCAGTGGAAAGGCCCTTATTTTACACAAGAGATAAAGTCTGGTGAAACCTTTGCAGCATATATAACTGACTTGAGAAACAAGGCTAAAACTTGCAGATTTGGTGATTTAAGGGATGAGGTGATTAAAGACAGACTTGTGTGTGATATTAAAGATGATGCTGTGAGAAAGATTTTGCTTCATGACAGTGATTTGACTTTGAATAAGGCCACTGAGATTTGTTAGCTATATGAGCTCAAAGAAAACACACAAATGTGCTTACAAATGAGAAATGCATGCTTCCAGTGTCTTTTAAAGCTAATTTGATAGCATGCAGCACAGGTCTATATCATTATACTGACATGTTAAAATGTCGACTCTGACTTGTTCGACACAAAAATGTCGAACTACAAGGTTACCGAACAGCCAAATCACCGATTTCTTTCTAACGGAAAGAAATCGGTTGGCTGTTCTCTTACACCTGCCCTTTCCCTGACTGTAGTGCGGTCTCTGAGTTAGAATATTTAGTTAGGGGGGGTCTGGGGGGTGAAGCCCCCCCCCACTTAAATATGTTTGTTTTTGTGTGGCATTGGTGTTTGGCCAACTGAAAGAAAATGGTGATTTGGCCATTCGATAACTTTATAGTTCGACATTTTCATGTCGAACAAGTCAGAGTCGACATTTTAACATGTTGACATTATAATATAGACCCATGCAGCACATGGTTAAAAGAAACAGGCCCAAGCACATGACAGCAACTGTGAGTCCTGTAACAGTCCCTGGCAAACCCTATAACTTTCTAGCAAATTCCAGAGCACAAACAGTCTCAGTGAAGCACAAGGGTGAGTCAGCAAACTCAAAGCATGTTCCCTCACCTAGCCTCATAGTCAACTGTCGTAATTGTGATGATAATCGTGTGTCTAAAAGAGAAAAGTGCTTAGTTATGTCAGCAATGACACAGATGTAAAAAGTGGAACAATTTCCAAAGATTTTGTAAATCAGTTTAATTTTTGAAAGTTATCTTTTGGCCTGCTTGTGATGAGGAAGCTTCCCCAGACCCTTTTCAGTGTGCACACCTGCAACACACTTGGTCTACCACCATCATTACAGCTCGGGTTCCACCTCCCCCAAGCAACTGCAACATTGCCAGATAAAACCACTGCTATGGTCCGGTTTCTCCCTACAGTTATTGCAAGCCAAGAATAACACTTTTTAATAAGGATACCTACCAAACAAGTCTGCATAGGTGACTGGATATTTACAGTTCTTGTTATTAACAGATGTGGTCCTTAACAGTTATGTTTTAAACATTGTGACTAGCTATTTACATTTCCTTTTACAGTACATTTGTTAATTTTACTAGTTATTTTTTAAACATTGTTTTGGCCGGTGTGCACACCTGCAAGGCCCCCCCCCCAGGCAACTATAGCTTTGTCTATTGCCACTGGGTGGCATAACTGAACAATATACTTGCTGTATCTTTTCCCAAATAGATCTGCCTCCACACTGAATATGTGTAAAGTAAGTGAAGTACCATTTACTTGGTGTATTTTGTCCCCCAGATAGATTTACCTTCCTTTGTATTAGTTGCACACCAAGGCCATAAAGTAGTGTTTCTGCAACTAACTGCTTACACTTACATTACAGCTCCAAGGCTTCCACTTCTTATGCTGATTGCTTTTCTTTGCAGTCTTCTGTGAGGGGGGTGGGCCAGATCTCTACCTGCTTTTTCTGGTTATACCTTCCCCCATTTTGTATCTCCCTCCTCCCCCATGCACATAAGCTAGTCTATATTAGTGGATCTCCTTGAGCGGCGCCATTTTGAAAGTTATTTTTTGGCCTGCTTGTGGTGATGAAGCTTCCCCAGATCCTTTTCAGTGTGCACACCTGCAAGTAAGTGCCTGCAAGTGTTTAAGCTCTTCTCAAATGTTTGTGGTGCACCTGGTTTAACAGGCATGTTTATGTTTTCCAACTGAAGTACTTAGCTAACTTTATGCAGTCTAGGGATCTAACTGACATAGTGATTGCTTTTGCTGCAGAAACTGTTTACTGTTACATATGCTGCTATGCTCACAATAGTCTAAGGGACTAACTGAAGCTGTGACTGCTTTTACTACATAAACTGTTTGTTGTTAAATATGCTGTTATGCTTACAAGGAATTTGGCTGGAGACTTGTGTTATGTGATGCATACAACTACAGTAAACAAGTGCTACATTCTCCATTCTTTCCTTACCTCTGAGCTTACCTACCTAACCACTGATTGTTCTTCACAGTCTTGCCTTCTTCCTTTTCCTTGGCTCTTGAAACTTTGTTCACACTGAGGAAGGATGCATGTCTGAAAGCTTTGTGTTTTATTAAAGAAGTTTCTTTGTATTGAAGGTGCTATCAAGTGTTTCCTTACACTGGATTTATTTTGTTTGATATTGACAGTGAAAAAAGGCTGCGGTGTT